>NC_048232.1:78957030-78961340 GCF_002007445.2 Ailuropoda melanoleuca
TCTGTCCAAACACATTAGCTTGGCAGTGTGGTCTTCATGATCTGGTTCGAAATTACTATTCTGGCCTTAGCTTTCATATCACTGCATATGCATCACTATACATACACTTTGGGAATGACCCATGAGCTGAAAAAGAACACAGAATGCTCTGAGGTTTGATTAAGGAACAGGGTAAAAAAGTGGCACAAGGCAAACACCTAGGATATTCCCCACTGAGCTTCCCCTTCCCCTTGAGTTTTTCCAACTGCCTCCTGCCTAAATAGGAGGCCAAAAACACCCACCAAGCAGTGAAACAGAAAGTGGACTAGGCATCTAAGAGGTAATCAGCAGCTTCCATTGGCCTAATTTGTCCAAAATTCAACCACGTGGCTCGATCAATATGAGACATCTACTAAGCATTGGGTACCACATTACATGGTACAGCAAATAAACTGGTGAGACTTGCTTAATAATAAGATAGGAAAGAAGGGTTAGGGAAGTCCTGGGTAAAGCACATGACATCTCAAATAATAATAACCGTCACGACTGCAGGTGGATTCACAGTCCAAAAGCTCAGGGATACAAGACATAAGCTTCTTATTTTGCCATCACTGAATTTAATTTCTCTCTTAAGCTGCACTTTGGTGGCAGAAGCTAAAGTCACTCAGTTTCTGGTCTGCTTTCCTACTGGGTAGCCCCCATATTCCCAAGAGTTTAAATAAGGTCCAAGCATAGGTATCAAGAGTGGAATCTGATCCTCAAGACATTATCATCTAAGTGCTTGGAATTCTGTTATGTGTCCTGGTCCCAAGAGCCAAGGCCCCACGCGCTCTCACAGTTAAATTTCACTCAGAACCTTCAGACTTTCTGGGGAAGATGAAGGCTTTTCTTGACCTCTGTGATGTAGTTGGGGTCCAGAAAAGTCATTCTTTAGCTCCCCAGAAAACTACGACACTCACCCAGTAATCTCTACCTGGCCAGACACCTGGAGCCATTTCCAATCAATTCCTCAGGCCAAATGGGGCACAGGATAATCAGGGGGGTCTTGCGATTTTCCCAGCATTTATGCAAGAAAAGAAGCACATGTTTCCTCTGCTACGGGATACCAAAATTAGTTGGGAAATTCTGTCATTTCCCCTCCCTTTTATCTTACCCTGGAAAGAAAGGACAAGCAGGGCTCTTCCTAGGGACTAAACATCTAAGTTCCAGTCTTCACTGACTGCTCTCTCTTCCTCAATTCCAGAAGATTTGTATCGCCCCTGTGGTGGGAAAATTTTAAAATCATAATGCATCCTTGCCAATATATTAAAAAGAGTAGAGACTTTATGTGGCAAGTCAATCAAAGCTTAGATTTTTTTTAACTTTGCTTTAAACTTCATCTCACTATGAAATTCAAAAATTTATTTTCGACCCACAGATGCAATAACAGTGAATCCCAAGAAGAATAAATACAGATAAACCCTTGGCTAAGTACCATAGTCTAGAAAGTGCTGGAAAGATAAACAGAATATCTGAAAAGTATCAAAAGAAAAACACCACATCACATTGGGAATGACAATAATAAGAATGACAGCTGATGTCTCTATGGAATCAAAGGTGGTCAGAAGACAGTGGAACACCATCTTTCAAGTGCTGGAAGGAAAAAAAAAAACTGTCAAGCAAGATGTCTATATCCAGTATAAACATCCTTCAAAAAAGAAAATGACAGAAAACCATTTTCAGACAGACAAGAAAGCTAAGAGAATTTGTCCCCAGTGGACTTTCACTATAAGAAGTATTGAAACGATTTCTTCAAACTGAAGGAGAATGCAATCGGATGGAAGCCTGGATGTGTGTGAAGAAATTGAGAACTAAGAATGATAAATATGATGGTGATTGTTTATATGTCATTTTAATTACCTTCATGTTATATATTACATATTTTAAAAGACTGTTTAAAGCAAAAGTAATAACATTTTATGATGGGGTTGAGAACATATATAGAAAGAGGGGAGGGGTAAAAAAAAAAAAAAAGAACATATACAGAAGAAAAATATGTAACACCAAGAGTTCAAAAGGGAAGAAGAGGGTAAAAGGAAAAATATTGTTTTAAGGTTCTTACATTGTGAAATAGTATCATATCATTTGAAAGTACAGTGACAAGTTAGACATAATGTTGTAATCTCAAGAAAAATAGGGGCGCCTGGGTGGCACAGCGGTTAAGCGTCTGCCTTCGGCTCAGGGCGTGATCCCGGCGTTATGGGATCGAGCCCCACATCAGGCTCCTCTGCTGGGAGCCTGCTTCTTCCTCTCCCACTCCCCCTGCTTGTGTTCCCTCTCTCGCTGGCTGTCTCTATCTCTGTCTAATAAATAAATAATAATAAAAAAAAAAAATAAAAAAATCACTAAAACATACACACACAAAGAAGTCCAGCTAAAAATAATAAAGGAGATTACACTTAACTCACACCAAGAAAAGCCAAAAAAGTAGGAAGGAACGAAGCATAGCTAGGACAAATGGAAAACATGTACCAAGATGGAAGATAATATTTTCATTAAATGTAAATAGACTAAGCATTCCAATTCAAAATCAGGTATTTTCAGAGTAAATTTTTGTAAAAAGACCTAACTTCGTGCTATATGTAATGAAAACACTTTATGAAAACTGACAGATTAAAAGTAAAAGTATAAAAACAAACATAGCATGTAAACACAAAGCATGAAAAAGCTGGTGTACCTATNCAGCATGTAAACACTAAGCATGAAAAAGCTGGTGTACCTATATTAATATTGGGCAGAATAGATGAATTCCTTGAGAAACTCAAATTACCAAAACCAACATAAGAAGACATAGAAAGTCTGAGTAGTCCCATATCTACTGAAGAAATTGCATTCTTAATTAAAAACCTTCCCATGAGGAAAATTCCAGGTCAAGATGGCTTAACTAATGAATTGTGACATTTAAGAAATAAACCAATTTTATGTAGACTCGATCACAGGTTGAGTTCCCCAAGAAAAGTACTTTAAGACAGAGTTTCAGTGAAGTGGTTTCCCGGGGGGATGCTCCTGGGAACAATACCTATAATGGAGCAAAAGGAGAAAGACTGAGCAGAAGGAAAAGTTGAACAAAAACCGAGTTGGGGGCGCCTGGGTGGCGCAGTCGTTAAGCGTCTGACTTTGGCTCAGGGAGTGATCCCAGCATTCTGGGATCGAGCCCCACATCAGGCTCCTCTGCTAGGAGCCTGCTTCTTCCTCTCCCACTACCCCTGCTTGCGTTCCCTCTCTCGCTGGCTATCTCTCTCTCTGTCAAATAAATAAATAAAATCTTTAAAAAAAAAAATAGAGTTGGAACAGAGGTTTCAGCCTCTTTAAAGTTNTTCTGGGATCGAGCCCCACATCAGGCTCCTCTGCTAGGAGCCTGCTTCTTCCTCTCCCACTACCCCTGCTTGCGTTCCCTCTCTCGCTGGCTATCTCTCTCTCTGTCAAATAAATAAATAAAATCTTTAAAAAAAAAAATAGAGTTGGAACAGAGGTTTCAGCCTCTTTAAAGCTGTCCCAGGGATACCTGGGTGGCTCAGTCCATTAAGCGTCTGCCTCCAACTCAGGTCATGATCCCAGGGTCCTGGAATTGAGTCCTGCATCAGGTTCCTCGCTCAGCAGGGAGTCTGCTTCTCCCTCTGCCTCCTGCTCCTTTTGCTTGTGCTCCCCCCCCAACAAATAAATCAATAAGCAAATATAAATATAAAGTTGTCCCTAACAGAGGAATGGTCCAGCACTTTGTAGTCCCACATCAACCTCAACACTGGGTGCAGACTGGGCAAGACAGCTCCATCAGTCCAAGGTCAATTCTGGGCGAGGAGCCATCAGCAGGTGCCATTCCCAGAAACTGGAAAAAACAAGTCCTTCATTCCTGAAAGGAGTATCTGGAATGGATGGGGATACCATAGGATCTGTTACAAACTTATTCAGAGAGTAGAAAAGAAAGAAACACTTTGCAACTCATTTTATGAAGCCAGCAAAAATCCAATAACAAAAATTGAAAAAGATAATGCACACTGAGGGCTTCAGAGGGGAGGGGGTTGGGGGATTGGGATAGGCCGGTGATGGGTATTAAGGAGGGCACATATTGCATGGAGCACTGGGTGTTATACACAAATAATTAATCATGGAACACTACATCAAAAACTAAGGATGTACTGTATGATGACTAACATAATAAAAAATTATTAATTATTATTATTAAAAAAAGATAATGACACAAAAATCACATCTATATGCCAATAAATTAAACAACCTGGAAACCTACAAACTACCAAGACTGAAACAGGAAGAAATTGATTATCTAAACAGAC
>NC_048232.1:78961426-78962446 GCF_002007445.2 Ailuropoda melanoleuca
AAAAAAAAAGAGTCCAGGGCCTGATGGATTCCCTGGGGAATTCTACCAAACATTCAAAGAAGAAATAATACCTATTCTCCTGAAGCTCCTTCAAAAAATAGAAACTGAAGGAAAACTGCCAAACTCATTCTATGAGGCCAGTATTACCTTGATCCCAAAACCAGGCAAAGACCCCATCAAAAAGGATAATTACAGACCAAAATCCCTGATGAATATGGATGCCAAAATTCTCAACAAGATCCTAGCTAATAGGATCCAACAGTACATTAAAAGGATTATCCACCATGACCAAGTGGGATTCATCCCTGGGATGCAAGGGTGGTTCAACGTCTGCAAATCGATCAGTGTTATAGATCACATTAATAAGAGAAGATCCTCTCAATGGATGTAGAGAAAGCATCTGATGAAATACAGCATCCTTTCCTGATTAAAACCCTTCAGAGTGTAGGGATAGAGGGTACATTCCTCAATTTCATAAAAACCATCTATGAAAAGCCTACAACGAATATCATTCTCAATGGCGAAAAGCTGAGAACTTTTCCCTTAAGATCAGGAACACGACAAGAATGCCCACTCTCGCCATTACTGTTCAACATAGTCCTAGAAGTGCTAGCAACAACAATCAGACAACAAAAAAGAATAAAAGGTATTCAAATTGGCAAAGAAGTAGTTAAACTCTCTCTCTTCGCAGATGACATGATACTTTATATGGAAAGCCCAAAAGATTCCATCCCTGAATTACTAGAACTCATACAACAATTCAGTAATGTGGCAAGATACAAAATCAATGCTCAGAAATCAGTTGCATTTCTATACACAAACAATGAGACTGATGAAAGAGAAATTAGGGAATCAATTCCATTTACAATAGCACCAAAAACCGTAAGATATCTCAGAATAAACTTAACTAGAGAGGTGAAGGATCTATACTCTAGAAACTACAGAACACTGATGAAAGACATTGAAGAAGACATAAAAAGATGGAAAAACATTCCATGCTCATGGATCGGAAGAATAAAC
>NC_048232.1:78962525-78962738 GCF_002007445.2 Ailuropoda melanoleuca
ACTTTCAATGCCATCCCAATCAAAATACCAATGACATTTTTCAAAGAACTGGAACAAACAGCTCTTAAGTTTGTGTGGAACCAGAAAAGGCCACGAATCACCAAGGAATTGTTGAAAAGGAAAAACAAAGCTGGGGGCATCACAATGCCGGATTTCAAGCTTTACTACAAAGCTGTGAACACAAAGACAGCATGGTACTAGCACAAAAACAGA
>NC_048232.1:78962965-78963201 GCF_002007445.2 Ailuropoda melanoleuca
CTCCAAATGGATGAAAGACCTCGATGTGAGACATGAATCCATCAAAATCCTAGAGGAGAACATAGGCTGCAACCTCTTTGACATCGGCCACAGCAACTGTTTTCATGACACATCTCCAAAGGCAAGAGAAATAAAAGAAAAAATGAAGTTTTGGGACTTCATCAAGATAAAAAGCTTCTGCACAGCCAAGGAAACAGTCAAAAAAACTAAGAGGCAGCCCACGGAATGGGAGAAGA
>NC_048232.1:78963421-78972181 GCF_002007445.2 Ailuropoda melanoleuca
GTGGGTGATGGGTATTAAAGAGGGCACCAATTGTGATGAAAAAAGAAAGCAAGCAACGTAAGTCACCACACTAAAAGAATGAAGGGTAAAAATCACAAGATCATCTCAAAAGATGTAGAAGAGACCTGACAAAGCTCAGTTCCCATTCATGATTTTTAAATTCTCAGAAAGCCAGAAAGGAGCTTCCTCAATCTGATAAAGAGCATCTAAGAAAAACCTACAGCTAACATCCCACTTAGCACGAAACACTGAACGCCTTCTCGCTAACAGCAGGAACAAGGCAAGGGTCTATGATCTCACCACATCCTACCAGGAACAAGAAAGTAACAAAGTGAAATAAGAGGCAGAAAGATTGGAAAGGACGACATAAAGATATACTTATCCACAGATAAAAAGATTGTTTATATACAGAAAACTCTAAGGAATCGACAAACACACAAATAAAACTAGTAGGTGAATTTAGCAGGTTCACTGGACACTAGAACAGTACATAAAAATCCACTGTATTTCCATGCACTAGACAGGAACAACTGGAAGATGAATTGTTTTAAAACAACCTAATTAAAAATAGCATCAAAAATTAATCACCACTCAGCTAGCGCATCCCTAAGGAGGGCAAGTGTTGTGACGAAAACTGGGTGTTATACGCAACTAATGAATCATTAAACACTACATCAAAAACTAATGATGTACTATATGTTGTCTAACTGAATAAAAAACAAATTTATTAAAAATAAATAAATAAATAAAATTTTTAAAAAATTAATCACCAAAGAATGAATCTAACAAAAGATGTGCAAGGCCTCTCTATTAAAAATTCAAGATCTAGGGGCTCCTGGGTGGCACAGCGGTTAAGCGTCTACCTTCGGCTCAGGGCGTGATCCCGGCGTTATGGGATCGAGACCCACATCAGGCTCCTCCACTATGAGCCTGCTTCTTCCTCTCCCACTCCCCCTGCTTGTGTTCCCTCTCTCGCTGGCTGTCTCTCTCTCTGTCGAATAAATAAATAAAATCTTTAAAAAAAAAAATTCAAGATCTAAGTAAGTGGGGAGATACCATGTCCATTCTCTTCCAATTTATTTATAATTCAAGGCAATCTTAATTAAAACCACAGCAGTCTTTTCTAAAGAAACTAATAAGCTGATTCTAAAATATATGGACAAGTAAGAGACTTAAGATGGCCAGAGAAGTCTTTAAAAAGAAAGTTGGAGGAATCCACAGGACGTGATTCCAAGGTTTTACTGTTAACACTATAGGAAGACATCAAGATATCATGTTACGCAAGGATAGAGAGAACTCAAAGGATGACAGGGAAATATGAGACAACCAGGATTACCAGGCATATTTTTTAAACAGAATTATAGAAGTAAAAATACAACTAAAATTTAGTACGCAGTGAATAGGTTGAATTAGAATCAGCTAAAGAGACTATTGGCAAAACAGAAGATAAATTTGAAGAAAGTATACAAAAGGCGCATGAGACAGAAATGGAGGCAGAAGATAAAAAAGTGAAGAGTGAAGAGCAACTAATGAATCATCGAACTTTACATCGGAAACCGGGGATGTACTGTATGGTGACTAACATAATATAATAAAAAAACATTAAAAACAGAAAAAAACAAAAAAAAAGTGAAGAGTAATCAAGAATAAAGTGAAAATTCTAAACACACATACTTGACCCTTGAAAGACACGGGTTTGAGCCACACAGGTCACATGCAGATTTTTTTACAAGGTACAGTACTGTGTGATGATGAGTATTTGTTCACTGATATCCTACTTAAGATCTGAAAGGAATCAGTGTGGCTTATGGAGATGCTTGTAATAAAACAATTTTTTATGATGAAATCAAAGCAAAAGGGAAATAGGGTGGAACTATATGATAAAGTCAGATTAGCATAAAATTCATCCAAAAAGCCTCGCTAGAGGCTAGTGGAGAAGTGACTCTGAGAGAAAAACATGGGCATTATTTTAACATTTCTAATGTCCCAAGCATTAAATACAAACCAGTCAGGAGAATGACACTCTCCCTGATGCAGAGACCTCAGAGAACCTAGTCCCCAGTAAAGGGGAAAGTAGACAAGGGAACAGACACAACTTCTATTATATCCCTCAATAAATCCAAGGACCTTTTTCTTTTTTCCTTTCTTTCTTTCTTTCATTTTTTTTTTTTTTTGCTCTAGGTTCTTACAATGTCCTTCAATGTGAAAGCAATTCTACAAGGGCCGAGACGGTGAAGTAGTGAAGTCCAGATACACAGCTCTCTGATGTTGGGCTCAATTCAAGGACAAAGTTTGTAGGGATAATGGCTCTTGACTGTCGGGGCGGTTGTGAGCCACTCTGAGAATCCAATTAAAGCACAGGCTGTGTCAACGACATTTCCTCAAACATGTAACACATATGCAGAGTCCCCATTCCAGTTCCCAGAGGTCCTGATGCATTGGTTTGTTACCCTTGCATTCCATTACACTGAATAATACTACCAACAACAGCGACAATAGGCAATGAGAAAAGCAGTAGCGGGGTGCCTGGGGGGCTCCATCGGTTGAGTTCCAACTATTGATTTCAGCTCAGGTCTTGATCGAGTCCCCCTTCAGCTCCACACTCAGTGGGGAATCTACTGGAGATTCTCTCCCTCTCCTTGTGCCCCTCCCCACCCCTCACTTCTCTCTCTCTCTCTCTCTCTCAAATAAATAAATAAATCTTTAAAATAATGATAATAAGAGGTGCCTGAGTGGCTCAGTTGGTTAAGTGTCTGACTTTGGCTCAGGTCGTGATCTTGGAGTCTGGGATCCAGCCCGACGTCCCGGCTCCCTGCTCAGTGGGGAGTCTGCCTATCCCTTTGCCCTTCCCCCAACTAGTGTTCTTTATCTCTCTCTGTCCCCCTCAAGTGAATAAATAAAATCTTTAGCTCTTTCTCTCTCTCTCTCTCTCTCCAAGTGAATAAATAAAATCTTTAAAAATAAAAATATAGTAATAAAAATAATAACGGCAGCAATAAATGCTCATATAGCACCACGTACCCAGCACTGTTTTAAGCAGTTGGACAAATTCCATAAACCCCCCCACACACACGCACTCAAGCTTGCTTGAGCAAGCTTGTACAGATCTGTTTTCCTTAGACAAGGAGAAGGCATTGAACAGCTACAGTAGGTTCCTTTAAGAAGCAGAATCGGACAAAGACACCTTGTTTTAGGAGACTCTGTCACTAATGTTTATGAAGCTAAGCAACCCGAGATAGAACAGACAAGAAAAGAAAGACCTGTGGGGAGGGGTCCCGCAATCTTGGCATGAAGTGGGAGAGAGGAGAGTAAATAGAAACAACAGGTGTCAGCGAGGACATGGAGAAACAGGAACCCTTGTGCACTGTTGGTGGGAATGCAAACTGGTGCAGCCACTATGGTAAACGGTATCTCCTCAAAAAGTTAAAAACAGAACTACCCTCTGAGCCAGCAATCACACTATTGGGTGCTTTCCCAAAGAATCCAAAGGGATACATCCATCCCTATGTTAGCATTATTTACAACAGCCAAGATATGGGAGCAGCCCAAGTGTCCATTGATACATAAATGGATAAAGAAGATGTGGTATATATGTGTACACACACACAATGGAATATTATTCAGCCATAAAAAAGAATGAAATCTTGCCATTTGCAACATGGAGGGAGCTGTAGAATATTATGCTAAGCGAAATATGTCAGAGAAAGATAAATACTGTATGATTTCACTCATAACGTGGAATTTAAGAAACAAAACAAATGAGCAAAGGAAAAAGAGAGAGAGAGACAGAAAGACAAGCCAAGAAATAGACTCATAACAATACAGAACTGACGGTTACAAGAGGGGAGACGGGTGGGGGATGGGTTACACAGGTGATGGGGATTCAGGAGGGCACTTGTCATGATGAGCACCGGACGATGTATCGAAGTGTGGAATCACTACATTGTACCCCTGAAACTAATACAATAATAAATTGAACCATACGTTAACTATACTGGAATTAACATTTTTTACATGTATAGCTATATAGATATATATATGTAAATGGAAGAGTCAACCGGTCAGCCCAGTTTGATGAAAGGGGCCATGGAGAGGGAAGAGTTGAATATAGGTGGCCTTGCACAAGTTGCCTCCTTCTTCTGTCCTCAGTCCCAGTCCACCCCCCAACCCCTGTCCACACCAGAGGGGAGTCGGGCAGTCTCTGACCCTCTGATTGTGTGGGCTGGTGCGTGGGAGATGTTTATTATGTGCTTGGATTGATTTAAATGGATGGCCTTGAGCTGCTACGGCACCTCCTGGGCACTGAAGAAAGATGAAATGACAGCCACTACAGCTCTGTCGTTGAGTGTCCTCTCGTCATTCATCAAGAAGATTTAGAAAGGCTACCAAGCATCATCCACTGAGCAGGGGAAACCGAGATGAGAGACAGCTCCTGGCCTGGAAGGGCGCCCAGTCTGCAGCCCCTCACCTGGGGGAAGATGCATCTCCTCCAGACACTCAAAGCCCAGCCTGGGAGACAAACACATAAGGAGGGACGACCCCACACGGGCTCGCACACCAGGTCTGGGGGCTCCGCGGGGGGCTCGGCAGATGCTGGAGCTGCCGCCCAGAAACAGCTTGTTGAGCACCACAAGACAGGAAAACCCATGAAGATGATTTGGTTCTCTCAAAAACAAGTTCAATCTTGAAACCTTTTTACATGGGAAGAAATGTCAGAGGGATTTGAATGCCATTAAAATATACGAGGTGCTCTTAAGCACATTAGTTTTGTCATTGCCTATGAAAGCACTAACTTCGGTGGAAAAAGAAATGAATAGGGGTGCCTGGGTGGCTCAGTCGGTGAAGCGTCTGCTCTTGGTTCAGGTCATGATCCCGGGGTCCTGGGACTGAGTCCCATGTGGGGCTCCCTGCTCAGTGGGGAGTCTGCTTCTCCCTCTCTCTCTGCCCCTCACCCCTGCTCATGCTCTCTCTCTCTCTCATGCTCTCTGAAATAAGAAAAAGAAATTAATAGCTAAATGCCAATGTCGACTTTCAGAGGTGGCTTGGCGGGACAGGAAGAACAATGGATAGGGACTTCGTCTCATCTGTTCTAAATAAGTCACAACATTTCCGTGGATCTTAATTTCTCCAAGTATAATAAAATAGCTGTAACCACTTCTGTCCTTCTTCTCTCGGGAACTTCATGGCCACCATTCACCGAACACCTACGATGTGCCAGACTCCACACTGGGAGGTTTACATGCATTTATCATCTCGATTCATCTTCACAGTGATGAGCCAAGGGCCAGTCATTACTATTTCACTGTGACTGAGCCCACAGAGAGCTGACATAACTTCCTGAGTTCAAAGGGCTGTGGCCCAGCAGGGGGGTTGGGGGTTGTGGTGAGCCCATGTTCTGAACCCAGAGCCATCTTGCTTTAAGGCCTGTGCTAAAACCCCAAGAGAATAAACCTGGTAGATGCATGCCTGATTATAGAGCTCCGTGAACACTGGGCTGGGGGACAACTTGACATCATCCATTCTTTTGAACCATGTCCTCTCCTGAAGGAGGCAGCTGGAATTAGGATCCAGGGGCCCCGAGAAAGACACAGGTTCTTAGCTCTCTCCACTAGGGACAGGTGCCTGACAAGAAATAGTCCCAAGTGGGTGGAACTGCATAAAACCTTAACTCCCCTCTCCTCTGCCCTCCCTCTTGCCCCAACCCCCTCCAAGGCGTACAGGCAGGCAGACCCACACAGGAATCCCGAATTAGCTCAACCTGCCTCCCAGCTGCTGGATGAGCCTAATTAGACCAAATTAATAATTTATTCAAGCAAAATGAGACATGCCAAGAATCTCCGGGGAGGCTGTAAAATGATAATGCCGTCTTATTAGGGAAATGTGTCAACACCCCACACATCCCTTTGGTTCTGGGATAAGAAGCAGGAGACCTGTTTGACATGATTCACCTTCTTAGGCCAGCTCGGAAGTCCTCCCACCTGCCTCTCTCCATGCGTGACATCTGTCCACTACACACTCCTCGGCTCCCCCTCCTCCCCTCCCTCCTCCTCCCTTTCTCCCGCCCCATCCTCCTCCCCCTCCTTCCCCTCCTCCTGCTGCTCCCCCTCCTCTCCTCCTCTTCCTTCAACCTGACACATCATTAACCTAAACTTTCAAGATCCCTCTTCCCCCCACCAGAAAGGAAAGCTAGATGACAAGCTAATATTTCCATGTCACACATTGAGTGATTCTTACATAAAAATTAACAGGCACTTGACAAAGTCATAATTACTAACTAATGATGCATTATGCAATTTCCATAATTAGTGTTATTGATATTTCCTACCAACCACAGAGCCAGTGAGGCCACCTTTATTTATAGCAGGGGAAATGGCTAGTCTGTATGCAGGCTGTTAGCAGAGAACTTTGGGGAAACACTCCCTTCTAACACACACCAAGACACAGCATCTGGGCCTGCCCTCTCTGGAGTGGGTTTCTCTCAGAGCAATAGGAACAGACCAACCAATTGTGCACAAAGGGCCAATTCGAGGACACTGAGAATTGGTACTAGGGCACATTTTTCACTGTCCCAGCCATTTGAGGCACATCATGAAAGATTTTATAGAACTCTGCAAACAGGGGCGCCTGGGTGGCACAGTCGTTAAGTGTCTGCCTTCGGCTCAGGGCGTGATCCCGGCGTTATGGGATCGAGCCCCACGTCAGGCTCCTCCACTGGGAGCCTGCTTCTTCCTCTCCCACTCCCCCTGCTTGTGTTCCCTCTCTTGCTGGCTGTCTCTATCTCTGTTAAATAAATAAATAAAATCTTTAAAAAAAGAAAAAAAAGAACTCTGCAAACAGCCTTATTCACTCACTAGCCTCACAATAAGCCTCCTGGAGATTGCATCTATTGACCCATTTTCCAGGTGGGAAGACTGAGGCTTACAGAGGGAAACTCTGTGCCCAAGTGCGCCACGACTATGTGGGTCTGGGATACTTACGTGCACCTTCTACATCAAAGTTCAGGCTGCGCCATACAGAGGGGTCAGGCAGCAACTTGCAACACCAGCTATGCCGTTACTAACTTCTCTCAGCCTCGGTTTGTTCATCTTTAAAATGAAAAAAAAAATCATACTCGTACTACAGGGTGATGGGAGTATTCGATAAACTCTTACATATTATATTATAAATTATATTACATCATGTTACGTTGTATGATATTCTGTATCTTTTTCATCCTTCATTGCTTGTCCTTCTCATTAGAGTATAACCCCATGTGAGCAGGGACTTTGGTTTCCATGATAGGACCCCTGTCTCGAATAGTGCCTGGCACATATGAGGTGCTCCAAGAATGAATGAACGAATACCACCTCACACCTGTTAGTATGGCTATCATGAAAGGAAAGGGAAAGGGAAAGGGAAAGGGAAAGGGAAAGGGAAAGGAAAGGAAAGGAAAGGAAAGGAAAGGAAAGGAAAGGAAAGGAAAGGAAAGGAAAGGAGAAACGAAACGAAACAAGAGGGAAGTGCTGGCGATGATGTGGAGAAAAGGGAACACTTGTGCTCTGGTGGTGGAAACGTAAATGGATGCAGAGGCTGTGGAAAACAGTACATAGATTGCTCAAAAACTTGAAATCAAATGACCATACGATCCAGCAGTCCCTCTTTCAGGTACATATCCAAAAGAAATGAAAACAGGATATCAAAGAGACAGCTGCACTCCCATGTCCACTGCAGTGTTACTCACAATAGCCAAGCCATGGAAACAACCTATTTGTGTGTCAACAGATGAATGGATAAAGAAGATGTAGGGGTCTGTGTGTGTGTGTGTGTGTGTGTGTGTGTGTGTGTGAATGGAATATCATTCAGCCATGAAAAAGAAGGAAATCCTGCCATTCACCACAACATGGATGGACCTTGAGGGCATAATGCTAAGTGAAATAAGCCACAGAGAAAAACAAATACTGAATGATACCACGTACATGTGGAACCTTCAAAAAAGTCAAACTCACAGACACATTAGAAAAGTGGTTGCCAGGGCCTGGGGGGTGGGGGAAATAGGAAGAGGTTGGTAAAAGGATACAAACTTTCAGCTCTATGATGAGTAAACTCTGATGTATAACATGGTGACTACAGTTGATAACACAGTATTGTATAATTGAAATTTGCTTTAAAAAAGAATGAATGAATGAATGAATGAATGAATGAATGAATGATAGGATAGATAGATGGATGAGTGAATGACCTGCCTAGTATGCTGCCTAGGCCATCATGGACACTCAGTAAAAGCAAGTAAAAGCAATCTTCTCTCCGTTTGCCAGACTGAGGTCAAGCTGGAGAAGGCTTTGATCTTCCTAACATGAGCTAATCTAACCTAAGACTGGAAATCTCCCAGGGATGAGACCACTGCTCCAATGAACCACCATTTATTTGGCGACCATAAGCACGTGCGATGGGTGACAACAATCTGGGGTGATCACAGAGGGCATGACACAGGCTCCTCGTCTTCAGATGCTCACCCATGTCTAGAAGAGAGAACATGGATGAAGGTCAAACCCAGCAATAACCAAAACAGAGGAAGGAGTGAAGGGCTAAGGAATGGCAGAGACATTGAGTAGGACTGGGGTGCTGGGGAGGGAGGCACACTAACAGCGTGGTTTCATCTGGAAAGGTTTTAGGCTGCCCAGAGACAGGGACCTGGAGTTCCCAGAATGCCTCCTATTTTCTCACCTCCACACTGCTCTTCTACCTGGGATGTCCTTGCCCTCTTGTCTTCCTGCTGAGCTT
>NC_048232.1:78973568-78977188 GCF_002007445.2 Ailuropoda melanoleuca
TTCCATACAAATTTAAGGACTATTTGTTCCAGTTCTTTGAAAAATGTCCTCGGTATTTTGATCGGGATAGCATTGAAAGTGTAGATTGCTCTGGGTAGTATGGACATTTTAACTATGTTAATTCTTCCAATCCATGAGCATGGAATATTTTTCCATCTTTTTATGTCTTCCTCAATATCTTTCAAAAGTGATCTATAGTTTCTAGGATATAGGTCCTTTACGTCTCTGGTTAAGTTAATTCCAAGGTAACGCATGGTTTTGGTGTTATTGTATGGGATGGATTCCCTAATTTCTCTTTCTTCAGTCTCATTATTCGTGTATAGAAATGCAACTGATTTCTGGGCATTGCTGAGCTTCTGCTCATCCTTCAAGACCAAGCTCGCTGCAACCCACTCTGGGAAAGCTTCCTGGAGCCCTCTAAGCAGAGATAAGCACTTCCTCTTGAATTAACCCCTCACTCACTGCTTTGTGGGAAGGCATAATTATTGAAACACACAAGCGCAAGCCCAGACTGTATGCAGAGCACTCCACTAAGCTTTGAGGAGACTAGCAAAGAACTTAACCAGAGTACTCTAGTTATGGGGGGGGGATTACTTTTTAGGTGGAAAAAAGTTCTATTTGGTTGAACCACAGGCAATGACCATTTTAGCACATCAAAATGGCTGAATGTCAGTAATTCCTTACAGTGCCACATGACAACTAACAATGCAGGCTTTTCCACAGCAATCTCGTTTTCTAAAATGCACACAGCATCTCCAGTCTGCAGAATGATTTCACACCCATGATCTCATGTGATCCTCACACTCTTTCTGTGCTTTCGGCACTTTTATTGTCATTTTACAGGTGAGGAAACTGAATGAAGCAGAGAGAGTGAATGAAATCCCCAAGGCTCTTAGAGTAAGTAAAGGCCAAGACAGGACTTGGGCCCACGTCAACCGCACCCACATATGATGCATACGTGTATCATTCAAAGTTAAAAAACTATTCGTGCTGGAGGGAAGGGAAGGTACAGGAGGAGGGAATCCAAAGCACACAGCGAGTATCATACAATTCAGACTGTGCAAGAAGAGGAACTCATCAATCTCTCATCCAGCCAATATTTACTGAACAACTACTAGGTGGGAGGCACTGAGCTAGACAATGTGGAAACAGAAGTGAACAAGGTCCTACCCTCACAATGTTTATATTTTGGTGGGGATGAAGGCCACAAGTAAATAAATTAACAGGATGCTCGCAGAGAGTGATGATGGCGATGTAGCAAACAAAACAGGGCCATGGGATGAAGAGTAGGGCTGGGTGAGTGGATGAAGTCATAGGGAGGATGGGCAGAGAAGGCTGTAAGTTTGTGCCCTGTGTGTAAAGTTCTGGGGGAAGAGCACTTCAGTCAGAGGGAGAGGTGAGTGCAAAGACCTTGAGGCTGGAATGAGTTTAGTGTACCCACAGTCAGAGACAAGGTCAGTGTGGCTACAGCAGGGTAAGGGGAAGGAGAGGTGTGAGATAAGGTCTCTGCTTTCATGGATCAAGTCAGAGAACATTTCCTGGGGAAAGCAAGCTTTTCCCCAGACTAGGAAGGATGGCTGAGGTTTGGAGCAGGCAAAAGGAGAAAGGACTCTACCATGAACATGGTCTCTGATTCTTCAGGTTGGATGTAGCTAAGCCAAAGAATCAGCCAAAACACTAATTGTCACCATCCAGGGTTTACTGGCAAAGAACCTTCATAGGTTTAGACTGAAGAAGAGAAATTTCTCTTCTATAATCCTTATCATCACCTTCAAACATTTCATTGGTCGGGGTCCCTGGGTGGCTCAGTCAACTGAGCGTCCAACTCTTGATCTCAGCTCAGGTGAGTTCCAGCCCCATGTTGGACTCCATGCTGGGAATGGAGCCTACCCTTAAAAAAAATTTAATTGGCAGCTCATAAAAGAGGGATAAAATCTGTGGCACTCCCAAGTGTTGACTCAGGACCTGGACCGAAGGAGGCAAGCTTCAGAAGAACCAATTTGGGTGCAATAGACAGAGAAGTAAATAAGCAAAGCTGAACCGAAGAATACTAGCTTATACAAGTAGTGAGAGTCCTGGCCCTGAAGGCATGTAAGCCAAAGTAAGGTGAGCACTTAGCAGGGATATGGAGGGGAACTGAGGATCAGTTTGGGGTGGCTGGCCCTACACTGCAGTTCACCCACGGTGGTCCCGGTTAGGACAACTGTCCCAATGTCATTAACTGTGCTCTCTTCCTTCCCAGAAGTGTCCCAGAGTGAATGACAAGTCATACAGACCCCTAACTTGAAGACCTCTTTCAACCCCGAGAGTCTGTGATTCTCTTCCCCACCCACTTGAGCACCCTGCCAGGAGCCCTGCCAGGAGCCCTGCCCTGTGTCCCTAGACTAGGTGGAGGCAGTTAGTCCCATCCGCCTGGCAGATCGTCTCCTGCATCACCAGGCTGAGTTTTCTTCTGGAAACCTACTGCCGGTTATCAGCGGGTGAGCAGGGGAGACACGTGACTCAGGCTGGCCAAGCAGAGTCCTGACCACGGCAATCAGTGTGGGGACTGAGGGCGCCATTCTGGCACACTGAAGAGAACAAAGCCCACACAGAGGCTGAGCTGAGAGATGGTGGCTTCGTCCTGAAGCCACCATTAGAACACTAAGATTGAGCCATGCCTGAAGCCAACTACCCCCAACTTGTCACTTACGTGAGCCAACAAGTCCCTGTTTTCATTAATCCAGTTGGTAGGTTTTCTGCCACTTGCACAGGAGAGACATCTGATCAATCTAGCCCCCCGTCTGGTGTCCTCAGAGTACCTTGAATTTTTCCTGTAACAACTCTATCACCCTTGTTGAAGGCGCAGATGTCATATCTGACCCTCCCACCAAAACAGAAGCCCCCTGAGAGCTGGATATCTGCCTATACCCTCCCAAACCAGCGAGGAGCATGGCTCCCTCCCTCCCATCTTTGGGGTCTCCACACAGGTGACTCCATGGAGAGGCATCCCCTGACCACCCCGCCTAAAACAGCTCCTCCGTGATGCTCTGCTTCTCAGGCCATGTGGCTTCTCTGCAGAGCATCTATTCTGTCGCTTTATAACATTTGCTGTAGATTCCATTTTTGTTAGCTTATCCTCTGTCTCCCATGAGAATGTAAACTAATGTAACTCACTAACTCACTTGGAGCAGGGACCTTGTTTCTTGGGTTCTCCGCTACAGTCACACTGCCTGGCACAGCACAGTATCCAATAACCATGGTGAGTGAGTCAGCAAATGAATCATGTTTCCATGGGAATTCGATGGGACAATGGATGCAATCGGCTTAACAAAGTGCCCAGGTAAGGGTAAGGGCTCCACCATTGTTAGCTGCTCTTTCTACCACCACTTCCACTGTAATTACTCCTCCTGAGTGCTGGCCACCCGGCTCTGGGCCAGGTACAGTGACACAGCTAACCCATTCAGGGCTAAAGCTAAGAGCCTTACATATATTATTTCACTCAAGCTTCACAACATCCAGAGGTAGATATTAGTATTATCCCCAGGTTACAGATAAGAAAAGGAGCCACAGGGGGGAGGTTAAGATGGCGGAGGAGTAGGGGACACCTTTTTCAGCCGGTCCCCTGAGTTGAGCTGGAA
>NC_048232.1:78977288-79019037 GCF_002007445.2 Ailuropoda melanoleuca
AAAAAAAAAAAAAAAAAAAAAAAAGGAGCCACAGAGAGGCACCTGGGTGGCTCAGTCCATTAAGTGTCTGCCTTTGGCTCAGGTCATGATCCCAGGGTCCTGGGATCAAGATCCACGTTGGGCTCCCTGCTCAGCAGGGAGTCTGCTTCTCCCTCTCCCTCTGCCCCAGCTCATGCTCTCTCTCTGTCTCGCTTCCTCTCTCTCAAATAAATAAATAAAATCTTTTTAAAAAAGAAAGGAAAAGGAGGCACAGAGAGGTAAATTAACTCACCCAAGGTCACACAGCTAAGTAGCAGAGCCAGCGATGGACCCCAAAACAGGTGGCACCATCATCTGTCATTTCAACACAAATTAAACGACGGTGCCTTGTGGAAATAAGCAAGCCAGAGTCTCTGTGCCCAGAGTGTAGACCAGAGACATGAAATAGAATGAGTGCCCATACATAATATTTAATAAATTACCTATTCATTGCATTTGGGGGCATGGGAGGCACTCTGGGCCACAGAAGCCAAACTTACAGCCTCCTCTCCAAGGTCGGCATGGCTTTACCCTCATCAAAGCTAAGAGGTCATGTAAGCTGTAATTTTAGCTTCCTCCAACTCCAGAGGGTCCAGTGGAAGAGCAGCCTTACCCATGATCTTTTCCTTCAAGGACTGGTGGGGGAGGAGGTGGGGAGTGTAGGGAGGGAGGCAGAAGGCAGACTGCTTGTTACATGCAAGATTATATTTGAACTAATTTATAAAGTGTCACATGGAAAATGGGCCTTTAAATGGCAGTCGATGCTCCTTCACGCTGCCATTTCTCTTCTCCCCATCCATAAGAAGTGTCCTCACTGCACTCTCTCTCCTCCCACCTCTGAGCAGTGGACAGGCACCTTCCAGAGGGACAAAGAATTAAATCAACATTACATTTCGCCTGCTATCTCTCAGACGAGTGAAATGGTTCATTCTCACTGGCTCCTGGAGGCTCGGGGGGGCCAGGGGAGAGTTAGTAATAATGACATGTGTATTCACAGACCACTGTTCAGCAAGAAGGGCCCACAAATATTACCTTGCAGCAGCCTGTATTATTAACTGGTAACTGAGCTTTCAGCCCTTAGTCACAGGCTGGAGTGAAGCCCCTGAGGCTAGTGAAATCCAAAAGCTGTTTCTAAAAATGGCTAGATCAAAGGGTTAGTCCACAGGCCCTCCCTCCTATCTGAAGGTCTCAGGGCCCTCACTTATAAGAGCAGCTCAACAGGGGGAAAGGCAAAGGAGCTGTATCGGTTAGAGATGCTTTCTGCTGCTGGTAACAGAACACCTGAGGAACACAAACAAATAAGGGGCTGCCAGAATCGATTCAGTGGCTCAATGATGTGAGGGCAGTGTCCATACAATTCTCTTGTCCCTCCCCTCACAGTTATAAAATGGCTGCAGCAGCTCCAGGCATCATGCCCACATTCTGGGCAGGATGAAAGGCAGAGGAGACCAAGGACAGATCTACCTATCCCTTTTACCAACAGAGCAAATGCGTTCTCAAAAACTTCAACCCCACCCCCAGCAGATTTACATCTCATTGGCTAAAACAGGATCACACCCACACACCTAGCTGTACTCTACATTAGTCCTGACAGGAGAAAATGTTGGGAGGAGGTGTTGGATAAACCAGCTAACAGTGCAGGTAGTGGAAAGAGCACTGACCTGGGAGTCAAATGATCAGGATCTTCTCATACCTGGGTCTATGAACTCAGTTTCCTCATCTACAAAATGAGAAGCACTGAACCAGATGATCTATAGCTCTGACACTGAGTCAGTTTATGACTTCTACAGAAATAGCCGGGGCTGGTACAGAAAGAAGCAACAGGCTATAATCCCCAGCTCCTTGCTCCACTCTGGAACTGTAGCCCCGAGCACTGGAGGCCCTAGAGTCTGGTCTAAGAGGAAAAGAATTATGGCCATGGGGAGATCAGAGGGACTGGCAGGGTCAAGACTCCTGCCTGGGCTCCCTTTCTTTGTTCATACTGCTGATTCCCCAAGAGTTTCGGTGTGTCCAGGACACATAACCTAAACTAACATTTACTATGCACCAGACACTGAGCTAAGAGCTTCATCTACATGATTTCAAATCCTAACAATCCCATAATGTAGGTGTTATTAATAACCCATTCAATAGAGGAGTATGAGACTTCAAGACATGCCCTTGTCCAACTTCACACAGCTATGAAGGGGAGGAGCTGGTGTACAAACCCAGGGAGTCTTACCAAGAGCTCAGGTTCTTAGCACAACTTAACATTTATTGATCCTCTACCCATCCAATTTCTTGCTTATCCTTATTCCCTTTTAACCCTATGCAGTCCTTCTCTTTTACAGATGAGATAAGTGAGTCTCCCAGACATTACAGGACCTAAAGTGACCAGCTGGTAACTGCTGGAGGTCAAATCAGAACACAGCACTCGCTCTGAACTGCACTCTTGCCATGATGCCATTCTGTGCAGGAGTGTGCCCAGGCAAAAGCCTCTGGGAGGCTCCTTGCCTTTGGAGCTGTTCTGTATAAGACCTGCCAGTATGGAAGATTCCAGAAAACTAGTCCATGCTGACCCTGCTTGGCTAATTCTGGAATGTGCCTTGTCAATAATAGCCTGGAAGGGGCATCCTAAGTGGATTCTACTCCTCTGGGGGTTCCTGTGGAGGGTAAGGGTGTTGGAAGAGCTGTGTCACGACTGGAGGTTGACTAACAGCACAGATCAACCTCTACTCCGGTGGCTATTCTGGGGCTCAGTTTGGTCAGTGATTCGGTGCACAGAGGGAGAGACTTTGAGCCTCACAGCCCCCCTCTAGGGCTCTCAGTTCCTATAGAAGGCAAATCGGATGACAACCATGGCTTCCCAAAAGATAAAACCCCAGCACACTGCTCTGACGAATTCTGGAAGCCTGACTCTTCGGGGCTACCACGTACAGCTGTGCAGTGTGCAGATTCTCCTGCCAAATACGGTGGCCCCGCAAGCCTCCCCCTAAATCCCACAGCAGGCCCACGGCCAGGCCACACTCAGCTCCGAGGTCGACGAGCCAGGGACCATTTCCTGAGGATGCAGTGTCACTTGGGGTGACTTCTGGAGTCAAGAGGAAGCTCAGGAGATCTGCATGGTCTTGACAACACCCCTACCTCAGTGTACACATCCCCATGAGCAAGGAAAAAATGGCCAGGAGCACATGGGCTCCTGGCAAGACCCTACCTCCCTCTCCCCTGACCCAACACAGAATGTGAGACTTACTTCACATCACAAAAAGCGCGACGCAAACTGCTCCCGCGTTGGACACACTGGCAACTCCAAGACATGACGGAGCCAGCTAGTTCCTCGGTGGTTCTCCCGGCTTTCCCATCACGCTTGCAACACAGCTGCCCCGCTCAAGGTAACACACCCTCCCACCCCAAAGTCCAAAGAAAAGAAACACCAAGTCGCCCTCCCTCCGCCCTTTTTGAGGGCTGAGGGAAAATTTCCCAGAAGCCCCCAGGAGCCTCATTGGGCAATTTGCATCACGTGCCTATGCCGCCGCCTGTCACTGGCCAGGAGAATGGGACGACGTGTTCCGTTACACCAATCAGCATTCAGCACCGCCCCCCCCAAGCTGGGGAGGGGCCAGCCGCTGAACCGAGCCCAGATTCCATAGGAGGAAGGGAGGTGGGATGGAAAAGACCACTGGGGAGGCCTCCGCCTCAAGTAGTGTCTCCGTCTCCGCCTTCCCAGCAAGACACTGGCTCTCACTCTCCTGGGCCTCTCACAAAGCCCTCGTGAGGGAGGTGTGGCCGAGAGGGCGCTAACGTCACCAGGTGCGTGTGCTGGGCCCCCAAGTCACGGCATCTCCCCAAGGAGGGGTCCTTATGTAGAAGACCCCTTTCCTTGGGAGCGCCTGAAATCGCTCCCTCTTTCTCTCCCTCCCTCTCAACACCCCTCCCCCATATATACCTAGTTCTTGGCCACATCGTTACTTTCCTTCCCCCTATAAATGTAACCTCTGTAAAACCCAGCCGCCTGGGTCCTGCCTAGACACCGTATTGCATGCGAGCCAGCAGTGTATTCCAAGCAGTCTCAACACTGTGTCTTTTTCTTTTGGAAGGCAACATAAATCCTATACGAAGTCTCACAAAACCTCCGAAGAAGGAACTTGTATTCATAACACACAGCCACCTCACGCCCGTCTACCCCAACATCCTCAGTATTTAACGTACCGCCCCCAAAGCCTCTTCTCACGTTCTCCAGACTCCCCCAACTCTTGCCCCATCTCAGTCCAGCTGCCTCATCTCTCTTCCATCTTCTCGCACCTTCCAAATGGACTTTTCTGGCTTCCAGCTGTATCTCTCTGCACTTCCTTCTCTTCCGAGCATTAATCAAGCCAGCCAGCCTGAGCGACTGCTTCGGCCCAGCCGCATTATCACAGCCCTGCACAAGGGCCCAGGGATCGACCTGACAAAGACAGAGCCCCCTGGGCGGCCTGGGGAGGGAGGCAGAGGTGCCATGTCACATGGTAATATATTTCCCTGTCCCGGTCACAAGGCAGAAGTTAGAGCTTCTCACATTAGTGCTGTGTCTAGAATCACCTGGTGAAGGACATGGTGAACAAGAAAACACAACCTGTCCCCATACCCATGGTGCCTTTTCATGACTTCAGAAATAGTTTCCCCTTAGACTGTCTCATCCACTCCTTACAACAAGCCTGTGAGGTGACCTGTTATGCTCATCCCATTTTATAGATGAGAAGATTAAGAATCAGAGAAATAGAGTGGTTTTCCGAAGGACAGAGCCAGAAGGAGACCTAGAACAATTCTGGCACATCACTGTTGCACAAATGGATGCATGCATGCATGAATGGATGGACGGGTGGACAGGTAAATGAATGACTCCAAAACCCTTACATGTTTTGCCACATCACATTGTCCCCAAGACAAATGCTACTTCTAAGACCTTCCCCAAAGACCTCTCCTCTGAATGTCCTTCTCATATCATTGTTCCCCTTCCTAAGATGGCAGAACTGGATTGAAGGTGATTCTCTGACAGAATTCCAGAAACTAGTTTGACAATGGCACTAGATTCACCCAGAAGCCCTACAATGGGTCCCTCCTGCACCTTGATCCCTAGAACCCTCCTCTCCCCACAACCAATGCCATTTAGCAACACTGCCCCTGCTGTTGGTCAGACACAGAATGAGGACTGAGCCTCGGGAGGATGGATTTAAGCTCTTAACACTCAGAGTGGGGTCCCCAGACCCACAGCATCAGCATTACTGGGGAGCTTGTTAGAAAAGCAGAATCCCCTGGGGGCGCCTGGGTGGCACAGTGGTTAAGCGTCTCCCTTCGGCCCAGGGCGTGATCCCGGGGTCCTGGGATCGAGTCCCACATCAGGCTCCTCCGCTATGAGCCTGCTTCTTCCTCTCCCACTCCCCTTGCTTGTGTTCCCTCCTCGCTGGCTGTCTCTATCTCTGTCAAATAAATAAATAAAATCTTTAAAAAAAAAAGAAAGAAAGAAAGAAAGAAAAGCAGAATCCCCAACTGATGAATGGACAAAGATGTCATATATATACAATGGAATATTACTCAGCCATCAAAAAATGAAATCTTGCCATTTGCAGTGACATGGATAGAGCTAGAATGTTTCATGCTAAGCAAAATAAGTCTGTCAGAGAAAGACAAATACCATATGATTTCACTCATATGTGGAATTTAGGAAACAAAATAGATGAATGTGTGGGAAAGGGGGAAAAAAGAAAGAGAGAAGGAGAGAGGTGGAAGCAAACCATAAGAGACTCCTAACAATAGAGAACAAACTGAGGGTTGATGGAGGGAGGTGGGTGGGGGAGGGGCTAAATGGGTGATGGGTATTATGGAGGGCACTTGTTATGATGAGCACTGGGTGTTATATATAAGGGATAAATCACTAAATTCTACTCCTGAAACCAATATTACACTATATGTTAACTAACTAGAATTTAAATAAAAATTTGGAAGATAAAAATTTTAAAAAACATATGAAATCACTTAAAAAAAAGAAATGCAGAATCCCAGGCCCCACACTAGATTGACTGAATCCAAATCTGCATTTTGACAAGATGCCGAGGGGACTTACAGGGGTAACAGAAGCCTCAAGCCTTCTTTTAGGATACCACTCGTGGTTGCCCATGTTCCTAGCCTGACCCTTCCTGTGTGCTTCAGTTCTGAAATTAGACTTGGCCTTGCCTCCAAGAGATTCCTACCTACATTCCATTTATGATAACTATATCCCTTGTTACTAGCACTGTTCCCTGTAACTAAATGTTTTGGGAGGGGATCCCTGTCTACCGGCCCCAGGCTCTCTTCTGGGAGCCCCAGTCTAAAATCTTGCAGTCTTGTCAGAAGAGAAAGTATGATCTGCATGTCTATAGACAAGATAGATTTTGGAATTAGAAAGGCATGGGTTTGAATCCTGAATCTACTCTTTAACTTGAAGTAAACTGCAAACTCACCAAGTCCTACCTGTGAAATGAAATTAAGAAATCTCCGGGGCGCCTGGGTGGCTCAGTCATTAAGCATCTGCCTTCGGCTCAGGGCGTGATCCCAGAGTCCTGGGATCGAGCCCATATTGGGCTCCTCTGCTGAGAGCCTGCTTCTTCCTCTCCCGCTCCCCTGATTGTGTTCCCTCTCTCGCTGGATGTCTCTCTCTCTGTCAAATAAATAAATAAAATCTTTAAAAAAAAAAAAGGAAGGGAGGGAAGGAGGGAGGGAGGGAGGAAGGAAGGAAGGAAGGAAGGAAAGAAGGAAGGAAGGAAGGAAGGAAGGAAGGAAGGAAGGAAGGAAGGAAGGAAGGAAGGAGTGAGTCTCCAATGCAGGATTTTTAGGAGTATTTCATGGATCACAGAATAAAAAGCCACTGGCCCAAGATAGGCATTCAATGTTAGTTCTACTTCCATGCCCCTCCATAGCTGGCTGTGTCAAACCTGCAGACAAACCTCCATGATCCTGACATCTTGAGTCAGTGATCATTTCCCTAAATTTACTAGGATGCTCCAAGCTACAGTAATAAAAGCCCTGACTGAAAGTGGCTTAGATGATAAGGAATTTATTATCTTAACATAACAAGAAATCCAAAAAATTCCAAGAGTGGTCAATTCAATAGTTCAATACCACCTTCAAGGCCCCAGGTGCTTTGCTTGCTTCCTATTCTGCTATCTTTAGCATGCCTTAGAGCCCCAAGAAGGCTGCAGCACTTCCAGGCATCACACAACACATTCAGACATTCATAGAAAAAGGAGTTTCCTATCATGTATTTTTATTTTATTTTATTTTATTTTATTTTATTTTATTTTATTTTATTTTATTTTAATTTTATTTTATTTTAGCTTTCCAGAACAACAAATATCCTACTTGCTCTCAGTCTCCAGGGCCAAGATTAGACCATACACCCATGACTGAACTGTTCACTGGTCAGACCAATCATGATCTCCTCCCTGGGGCTGAGAAAGGGCCCAGCATCTAATGAAGCACATAGTTCCTCTGAGCAAGGAAATAAGGTAGGGGAAGCTTTTGGCTGATCAGTCAACAGTGTCTGCCCCATATTTGCTTCCCAGGGTGGGCCTTCCCACCACAGCCTAACTAAAACACCACCCAAGCCAGTGGCCACATTCTCAATATCCACCCGTGGCACTGGTTCTCAAATTCACATGCATCTTGGGATTGCTTGGTGATTTCTTTTTTAAAAATACTGATGCCCGCTCTCCATCCTAGAGATTCTGAACCTAGGGATTATTTAAATCTCCTGAGATGAGCTGGTGTCTGGGAACCACTCATCTATACCAGCAGTTCTCAACTTTTAAGGTACATCAGAACTGTCCCCAGAGTTTCTGATTCAGGACATCTGGGGCAGGGCCTGAGGGTTTGCATTTCTAACAAGTTCGCAAAGGATGCTGATGGGTGATGATCCAGGGACTACAGTTGGAGAGCCACTGGTCTAGATCAGTGCTTTTTAAACTTCAGTGTACATACAACTCACTTGGAGAATCTCATTAAAATGTAGATGCAGGTCCAGTGGCCCAGGAGTTGCATTTCCAACAAGATCCCAGGTGATGCTTACAGCCCAAACGACACAGCAGGGTCTAGAGCAGAGTTTAGCAAACCAGGGCCTATAGGCCAAATCCAGGCCACCGCCTGTTTCTGTAAATAAAGTCTTATTAGAACACCACCTCACTCATTTATTTACACAGTCTGTGGCTGTTTTTGCAGCACCAGAGGTTGAGTGGCTGCAACAGAGGCCACATGGCCTGCAAAGCCAAAATATTTACTATCTGGTACTTTACCAAAAAAAGTGTGCAGACCCTGGTCTGGAATGACCACTGGTTTTCAAATTTGGCTGTATGTTGGGATCACCTGGAGTCTTAAAAGCTACTCATTCTACTCCTAGAGATTCTAATGTAACTGGTATGGGGTTCAGCTTGGGCATCCAGATTTCTCTAAACTTGCCAAATGGTTCTACTGGGCGTTTGAGAATTGCTGGTCTCCTGGACATCCTCCCAGCCCCTGCAGCTGCGCCAGACCTTCCATCCAGTACAGTACATCCTTTACTTTAGCAGGGCTCCGCTTCCAGGCTTCTGGTTTATCAACTGCTCTAATTAAACAAGACAGTCCAGGAGGTTCTGAGCCATGCCCCTCCCCAGGGGAGCATTCTGGAGGAGTTTCCACTCATTTGGGTATGTAAGGTTTGGCGCACTCATTCACAATACATAAATGGACATTCCCCTCCCTTCCCAGCTAAACCTCCTCTAGACTGAATTTGCTAAAAAGTCCATCCAGCCCCCCATCCCATTGAGAGAGTCACTATTATCTCTGAACCATGGCATGAAGCCGCGTACCAGATGTGCTCCTGAAAAAAAAAAAAAAGTGAATCATCGTTCTTGGAAAGAAAGAAAAGAATTACTGGCAACAGGAAGTGGATTGTCAAGCCTCTGTTTCCAAATGCAGTGCACAGGACCTTGGCAACAGACCCCAATTAAAGTCCCCAGGAGTCCCCAGGTAAAACACTTGCAGAGTCCTTTAGAAAACTTCAAACCCTGGCTTCAGAAGAATTATTTATTTATTTGTTTGTTTGTTTATTTTATTTAAACCCCATTAGCCAACATGTAGGACATCATTAGTTTCAGATGTAATGTTCAATAATTGATCAGGTGTGTATAACACCCAGTGCTTAAAAAGTCCTATGGGTGCTGCTGGCAAATCAAAAATTAAAAACAGTTCTGTGATGTCATTGCACATTTGTCCAAATCCATAAAACACCAGCAGTGAACCCAGATGTAAACTATGGACTTTGGGTAGGTATGATGTGTCAGTGTCGGTTCATCAGCTGTGGTGGGGAGGATGCTGATAACGGGGGAGGTTGGCTGGGGGGCAGGGGATGTATGGGAAATTTCTGTACCTTCCCCTAAAACTACTCTCATAAATAAATAGTCTCACCACTTCTGAACATACTCTTGAGCTTGGGGACTTCAAGAGGTATTGGGTGGATATATATTATTTTATCTCAAGAACCATATTGCCCTTATTCTAGAGTCATAACTACATTCAGGAGGATGTTTCAACTCTACCAACCATGGGAGCTGCCACGTTCCTCAACGTCTGTCCCCCTGGCCACCGGTGACGGGCTCAGGAAGAAGCCTTGGCTCCATTTGGGCCAGTCCGGGGAGGCCCACCACCCTAGCCTCAAGGGGCTGGCCTAGAGCTGGGCTTCTGACTTACCCTGGGCTGATCAGAGCCATTCCCTGGGATATCGGGGCACAGAAAATGAACCTCAGTCCCTCTCTCCTGGGGAATGTGAGCCATGTGAGGAGAGGAGTGTCAGCACATTTCCCAATATGGGGACAAAGCCAGCCTGAAAGAAAGAAGCCACATTCAAATAAAGCAAAGGTGGGTTGGGGAGAGAGTCTTGGCAACATTCAAGACCCCATTCCTATTGTCCCTGAATCACAGCTGTGCCTCTCCTCATGATCATTTGAGCCGAAACATCCCCTTTTTGCTTGAAGTAGTTTTAATTTGGTTTCTCTTCCATGCAACTGGTTACTGTACGGAAACACCACCAGGCAAAGCACCTTGATGAGGGGCTACTGTGAACTGGGGTCCCTCAGCTGGACCCAAGGTGCAGCACCTCTTGGGTAAGGCTCCGAGCAAAGAAAATAAGGAGTGCAAAGTTCTCTTGATACCATAGGAAGGAGGAAAGGACATGTACTAGCTATGTTTCTACAGCCATAAAGCTGCATAATTAACTCCAACACTCAGAATCTTAAAACAAGCACTTATTCTTTGTATTCAAGGCATTCTACTGAGGTCGGCTGGATTATTCTCAAGTCTTCACTCCCTCTCTGTAATAGAATCACATGCCCTTTGTCATGTGATTCTCCATCTCCTCCCAGTAGATTTCTCCTCTCCACTGATGTTGGGTCTCATCACATGATTTGCCTTAGCCAGAGGGACAGGAGGAGACGTGGAGTGCGCAGAGACTTTAAATGTGCTTGCAACAGTATGGCTTGGCTTCCTGTGCTCCATCACTGCCCTGGGAAGAGCACGCCCTTGGGAGATGCTGGTCCCACAACAGAGTTACGTGGAGCAGCCTTGAACCCGGACCCAAGCCCGGCCAAGCCCAGAACAGCCCAGCAGAACCACAGCTAACTCATAGGACCAAACGCTTGGTGCTGCATGCCAGTGACCCTGGAGCTACTTGTTATCTGGCATCATTTCAGCAGACACCTGCCTGGCAGATGGAGTGACCGAGGTAGGAAGGACCTCCTACAACACAGACACGGTGCTAGGCACTTAGCATTACTCCTCACAACTCAGTAACGTAGACACAATTAGCCCCATTTTATAGACTGGGCAATGGAAGCTCATGGAACTTATTTTCCCAACTTAACAGTACAGAAAGTGACAGCAGTGTGACAGTTTGACATGTACTGACTCAGTAGACTTGATGCTTGTTCCTCAACAATGCATGGGCATTTTTTTTCACTTCAGTTCGGAAACAGATGCATGTTCCAAAGGGGCCCAGCCCTGATGGCTGGATTCCTGTGATCATCAGATCCATCAGGATACAAGAGACAGGAGCCCAGTAGTGGCTGCTGCTGTCAGCCAGAGGGACAGAAAGTTCTGTCTAGCTCCTGCCAGGCTGAGGGAAGAGGCCCGGGGTGCAGGTGCAATGTGTGGAAAGGCCATAGGTATCACACCCCCTCCGTTGGTGTGTAGTGTTGCTCTGGCCTGTCCAGATGCTGCTCCTCCCTTCTCCCCTGTGAGTAAAACATCAGTTTTTTTTTCAGGTGACTAAGTACCCAGCTCAAGAGATGAACAATAACTGATTGGTCCAAACTAGTCATGCAGTCTTATTTCCCTTAGCCTGGCACTAGGTCCATGTATGGGCAATCAACCCAGTTCTGGAAATTAAGATGTTGGGGAAGGTCTACCAGCTGCTTCTAAGAAAGCTATGTCCCCCTAATAAGCAAGGGACACCCTCTCCCTTACTGCCTGATCACTGGCAGGGAGGATGGGATGCTGAAAGCTGGCAAAACCATACTTCAGTCATGATAGGAGACATCACAACACACTGAGAATGACAGAGCAGGAAGAGAGAAAGACCTGGGTCCATGACCACAGCACTGAGTTGCTGAAACAGCCCTGTAACTACCTAATTTCCCGTTACACAAGCAATTAATCTCCTTATACTTTAAGCCGCGGGTAGGTCGGCTTTCTATTATTAGCAGCCCAATGCATCTGTGTTAGTTATCTCTTGCTGCATAAAATTAGCACAAACTTAACCATTTAAAACAAGACACATTTATTATCTCAGTTTCTGGAGGCCAGGAAACTAGGCACAACACAGCTGGGTCTTCTCCTTCAGGATCTCTTGAGAGGCTATGGTCAAGGTATCTGCTGGGCCTGGTCTTGTCTGAAAGGGCTCTGGTTATGACACATTTGGGGTCCTTGCTGGCTGTTGGCTGAAAGCTGCCCTCAGTTCCCTGCCAATGGGGCTGCTCCACAGGACAGCTCACGACACAGCAGCTGCTGCATCAAAACCAGTGAGAGGGAGTCCTTCAGCACAATGGAAGCCAGAATCTTCCAGAATGTATTCACAACGGTGACATTCCTTCACCTTTACTATACTCCACTGGTTAGATGCACTCACAGGTCCCACCCACTCGCATGGAAGGAGTTACACACGGGCATGTGTGCCAGGAGGTGGGGATTATTACAGCAAGCCCTAAAGCCTGCCCACCAACGCCCTTATTGATAACATCTAGTGAGCAAATTCTTCAGATTAAAATCTTCCCACCCACTTTGCCTGGATCCTGGATCAAACAACCCACCTTCTAAAACATACTTTCAAGGCACTTGAAAAATTTTTAATGTAAACTATATATTAAATGATATGACAAAAATAGTATTAATTTTGTTAAGTGTGTTAAAGGCATTGTGATTATATCTGAAAAAGACGATTCATTAGAAATACATAATATAGTATGTTGAGATGAAATGCCATGATGTCTGAAGTTTGTTTTCAAATATTTCAGCCAGGAAAAAAAGAAGAGAGCAAATGTGCAAAAATAGGGTAATTGTTGAATCTGAGTGATGAATATATGAGAATTCATTGCCATATATCTCAACTTCAAGCATATTCAAATTTTTTAATGATTTTTTAAATCTGGCTTTCCTTTTCTGATCTCCTTAAAGCCAAGAACTCCACATGAAACATAGAGGATTGAGTGAAAGCGTGTTGAGACATGAGTGGCTCTGAGCTGATGATGGGGTTGTCCTTGAAGGTCCCTGCCTCCTTCCCCAGTGTCCTGCTCTCCTACCCACATGCTCTAGCCCTGCCATCCAAAACCACACCTAGCTCCCCAAACACATGGTGCTACTTTATGCCCCCTCCAGACATTTGCATCGTCTGCACCTTTACCTGGGGATTTCTTCCAACACTTTCCTCAATACCATCTATCTGGTCCACCTCCAAAACTCAGCTCAAGTGTCAGTTCTTCAGGGAGGAGTTCCCTAACCCCACCTGCTAAGTAGAATGGACCCTCCATCTCAGGAGTTCCCACGTGCCTTATAGAGATGATTATTATAGAATGTATCACAATCTATTGCAATTATTTATCTTCAGGTCTGATTCCGCCACCACACTGAGCTTCTTGAGAAAGAGGTTTCTCATTCTTCCCAACATCCATAGCAATTAACACAGGGCTTGGCACATGGCAAGTGCTAAATAAAATGTTTTCTGAATAAATAAATGAATGGTTGAATTAATAGATACATATGTAAAAATATCTAGCACGTAGCAACAATATCTAGACACCCAATTTCAATGTATTCATCAGATAGTGATGAGTCCCATAAAAGCTTCAGCTTAATGATTTCAACCCAGACAAGCCCTCCCCGGACGGCTGAGTCTCCTTTGGGCTAAACATGGGGAGCACTGCAAATCCCAATTCAGAAAAGACTCCAGGACACTGATATTAAGCCAAAAACCAAGCCCAATTCTCTTGTGTGGCTCAGCAACAAGCACCAGCAAACAGTTCCTAAAGAGATGCTCAGAAATTGTCTTAGAATTGGTCTGAGGGTAGCTTTGTCGACAGCTGCCATTCTGTGCAGGCAGAACTCAGAACAAGACTCTGTGCCAGGAAGGCAGATCTGGACTCAATATCAAGAATTTTCTTTAAAGGTTAGAGTTGTCCAGTAGTGGGAAAGACAGCCTCATAGAATCAGGAGTTCCCCCATTCACCCAAAAGTCAACAATTTTTTATCAAGCACCCCCTGTTGCAGGTGGCTGGGTTGCTACAGTGAACAATATATAAAGGTAACTATCTCTTTGAGACAATATGCTGGATAAGCCAGGTAAAGCCAGGTGATTCCAAAAGTACTACAGAGGGATTCCTTCAATCTAGACCCCTAGACATTGGACCAGATGATCTCTAACGTCCCTTGAAAATACAAGATCTGTTCTTCTTGTCCTAATGATCCTTCAGAAGTTACCAATTTCATATAGGACAAGTGGTTTCTAGGAATCTTCTAAGGAGGGTATAGATGACCCTAGATGTTCATTACCAAAGAAAGCAAACTCAATGATATCTCAACAAAGCTCATGGGGAAAGGAATGTAAACTTGAAGAAGCAAGATCCATGAGTGTCTGGTCTGCTGTTGTATTCAGACAGCTTGGCACATAAGAGACTCAATACAAATCTGAAAAAATGAGTAACTGAAGTGGATGGCAGGGGACAAAAACAAGATGGATGTTACAGCTGGATGGATGGGGGATAGGGACGCTGTGTATGTGATGGATATGAAGAGTACAAAAAATAAGGGTAAAGGAGTTCCAAAAAGTCTTGCTATGCCTTTTTTTTTTTAAGATTTTATTTATTTATTTGACAGAGAGAGAGACAGCCAGCAAGAGAGGGAACACAAGCAGGGGCAGTGGGAGAGGAAGAAGCAGGCTCCCAGTGGAGCAGGGAGCCCGATGTGGGGCTCGATCCCAGGACCCTGGGATCACGCCCTGAGCAGAAGGCAGACGCTTAATGACTGAGCCACCCAGGTGCCCCTTGCTATGCCTTTTAATGTCAATTCCCTTTGTCATTTTCACAAGAGGACTGCAATAAAAAAGCAATCACCTTTTCAGTTACTTTTGGATTCTGGACTGATAATTCTTTGCATGAGATTCATGTCGAGACTAGACACAAGGTGGCCTACAAGTTATACAAGTTGTGATTTTTTTAACACTGTAGGAGACCCAACGTTAGTCCATTGGCAATGAGATCTGCAAGACACACCAGTCTTGCCAAGATGATTATTCCATAGAATTAGCTTGCCATATTGCAAACCTGAGCTGCCAAAGGGTATTCCTGAGGTTCACTGATCTACGATCACCGTGTTGTTTAGTCCTGTTAGCTTGTCCAGTTCTCCTTTTTGTCTTTCATTCGTGCCACTGCTGAAGGAGGAGGCCAGAGGCACTGACGAGAAAGGACCAATGAGAAGGTCTGTTGCATAGTTTTGATTGGTCAATGGCAGGTACGGCATCTCATAATGCCAAAGGCCCAGTGGCTCTTGCGGTGTGGGTTGTCCGAAGCAGCAGGAGTGGAAGTCTCAGACAGATGTGCCAGCAGAGTTAGAACCGCTGCACGCACCTGAGCACCGCCTTCTCCTGTGGGTCAGTGAGCCACTGGATTGGACAACCTCTCTACTGGTGGCCACCAAAATACTCTTGCCTTTTCATTGCCTCTCCCTGATGTCATGAGCCATATCCTGCTCCCTCACCGCACTAAATACCATAGCCTTCAACACTTTCTATCTCTCCAACGTGAAATATTACCTGAAGTCATCCATGTAAAAGTCCCCAGAGTTAGACAAATATTATTGACCAAATATTACCGATCTCACGGTCACGCAGCTAGTAAGTAGGGAAACAGGAGCCTTAGATCGTATTCCAATCACTCTGCTGTGGACGGAATGTTTGTGTCCCTCCGAAATTCATGTGTTGAAGCTTTAAACGTTAACGTGTCTATATTTGGAGATGGGGCCTAGGGGAAGGTAATCAAGGTTAAATGAGGTCATAAGGGTGGGCCCACATCCAGTAGGACTGGTGTAATTATAAGAGGAAGAGACACAAGACAGCTCTGTCTCTGTCTCTCTCTCTCTGCACCCCCACAAAGAAAAGGCCACGTGAGGACACAGAGAGGAAGTGGCCATCTGCAGGCCAGGAAGAGAGTTCTCACCAGCAACCGAATCAGCCGGAACCCTGATCATGGACTTCTAGCTTCCAGAACTGTGAGACAATGTCTGTTGTTGAAGCCATCAGTCTGTGGTACTTTGTTCTGGAAGCCTGAGCAGACTCATACAAACCCGAGGGCCATCCCCTCACCCAGTCCCTTCCCTGACTTACATGCGCCAGCAAGGTCAAATCTCTGGAGACACACCACTTCCTCCATCAAAACCTTCCTGACCCAGGGCACCTCGGTGGCTCAGTCAGTTAAGCGTCTGCCTTTGGCTCAGGTCATGATCCCAGGGTTCTGGGATCGAATCCTGCATCAGGATCCTTACTCAGCGGGGAGTCTGCTTCTCCTTCTGCCTGCTGCTCCCCCCACTCACGCTCTCTCTCTCTCTCTCTCTCAAATAAATAAACAAATCTTAAAAAAAAAAACAAAAAACCACCTTCCTGACCCTCCTACTGTGGGGCCCTGTACAGACAGATGTCAGTAACCATGACCGCAACAAACATTTACTGAGCACATACAACCATCAGGCACCATGCCATGCATCTGTCACTCCTCCCATCCACTCTTAGGGAGGCACAAGTTCTAGCCCCATCTTACAGATGAAGAAACTGAGGTGGGGCATCTTGCCCAAGTAAGTGGCAGGGGCCCAGATTCAAATCTGGGCAGTCTGATGCCAGAGCCCTCGACCTTGCCCACTCTCATAGCAGCTAATACTTTATCACTTGACCTGTCTGTCCGTCTGTCTCCCCCAGCAAATTGTGAGCTCCTTGGGGCTGGGGCCTGGTCTGCTCTGTCTCTGTGTCTCTGTACCTGCAATGCCTGCCACACTGCTTGGTCTGGTGCACTTTGGGTCTCACAAAGGCTTGGAGAATGCATGAACAAATGAAAGAACGAATGAATGAATGCCTCAACGTCACACTGGTCGCCACCTGTCAGTGATGGGAAAATCGGCAGTCCCCTCGACTGCAGTTAACAACGCATCTTGGTGTGTGATAATGAAAGTGACATCGTGTGCCGTCTGTCCACACAGCCTCCCTGTTTCCATGCACGCACGTCTGAGGGAACAGATAACTCACGCTGAGATTTACTTAAAAGGCATTTAACTCAGCTCACACGTCTGCCGACCAAGCCTATTACTTGCAGAAATCTATTCCATGCATTACCATTTTGATTTCCAGCGCAGAGAGACAGTGGTGGGTTGGTAGGATTTTTTTTCCCTCTTACCAGTTGAGTTACTGTCTGCTTTTGTGGAATAAATTGCTATAAATTGAGTTACCAGCACTCTAAAATGGGGAAATATATTCTCGATGCTATATGGGCAGCTGACGACATTATGGAAATACACAAACAGTGTGTCCCAGTTTACCCAAATGGTGGCGAGCTATGATGGATGGGGGGAGGATGGCGGGGCGATGGGCTGGCCTCAGGCGCAGACACTCCGCTGCCTGCCCTCCCTCCCCAGGCAACTGGAGCAGCCTCTCCAAAGGGAGTTTTAGTGATGAAACTCCAGGAAGATTAAAGCCACAAGTATAAACAATGGGGCTGATCGCAAGAAAAACTGGCTTGAGAAACAAAATAAAACCAGCCAGGAAGGATGGTACCTGGGGACGCTTCTCAGTGCCCTGCCCACATTCCCTCGGAGGCTCCTCCCAGTCCGGTGCCCACCTCTCAGCTTCTCAGGGCTTTGCTGTTAAAGGCTGCACCTGCGTTATTATCTCCTCCAGATAATAAGTGAAATAAGTCAAGCAGAGAAAGACAATTATCATATGATTTCTCTCATCTATGGAGTATAAGAACTAGGAAGATCGGTAGGGGAAGAAAGGGATAAAGAAAGGGGGGGTAATCAGAAGGGGGAATGAAGCATGAGAGACTATGGACTATGAGAAACAAACTGAGGGCTTCAGAGGGGAGGGGGGTGGGGGAATGGGATAGACCGGTGATGGGTAGTAAGGAGGGCACGTATTGCATGGGGCACTGGGTGTTATACGCAACTAATGAATCATCGAACTTTACATCAAACACCAGGGATGTACTGTATGGTGACTAACATAATATAATAAAAAACCATTAATAAATAAATAAATAAATAAATAAAATATGATCTTTCAAAAGAAAAAAAAAAAGGCTGCGCCTGCAAACTCTTTGGAAGCCTGCCCTTGGGCTACTAGAGCGGCTTTGCAGCTTTGCAGCCCCTTGGGGGCAGCTCTTAGCCAGTGACGTCTGGCATAAGGCTCCGAAAGCCCAGCAACCTTGCTCAGAGTGAGGACAGGCTCTGAGGTCCAACATACACTCCAGAGCATCCCACACGGGGTTAGGCTGATGCTGGGGCCTCACCTAAAGTTGAGAACTTGCTTGGCTTCTTTCCCTTCCCTGTCCTCCTCCCCCAATTCCCTTACAGGTGTTTCCTGGGAGTACCAACTTAATAAAGCATGTGGACACAAATGTTCATCTCAGGGTCTGCCTCCGGGAAGGACACAGGGTTTGCAGTCAGGAGACCTCTGCCAACTGAGACGGGCTATGCGAGTGGACCGTGGGAAGTCCAGGAGCCAATGGGACAGCAAGTATCCAGGGAAATAGGATGGGAGCTGAGGACAGCAGGACGGTCTCCAGAAGACCCACGCAGCACCCAGCAGAGCAAATCAGCTCCGATCTTCCAGACGCACGTTCAAGAAGCCTTGTGATGACATTACCAGACAAATAAGAAACTTCCTGACCCGTTTTCCACATCCCCAGGAGGGTGAGAAGTAGCAGTTCTCAGGGGAAGAGAGAGGACTATCCCCCTTCCTAAAGCCAGCGCCCCATCTGCACTGGCCCCCGTTGGACAGGGGAGGGAGGCAGACTACTTGGCAAGACACCAAAGTACCGACTAATAGATTGGACATTCCAATTTCTGAACCTACATTCTGTTTTGCACCTTAAAGTGACCATAGAACTTTCTCTTCCCTCAGCTGACCAGCAGAGCCACAGGGAGCACCCGAGTTTCCATCCAGGGCCAGGGAGGAAACAGCTCTCCACGAATCCAGGATTAGAGGGACAGAGGGGGCGGGGGAGACAACAATAAAGTGGCTTTGGGGATTAAACTCACAAGTCCTGGATGTTCAACATACAGGTTACACACCTGAGGCACCTCGGCCATTAGCATTATTACTACCATTTATATTGCAATTGATCTGCTTAGATATAGCGGTTTCTTATGCCGCTAAGACAGGCGATGTTGTCAGCAGGAAGGCCCCAGGGAGAATGGAAACAGAAAGCTCAGTCAGGAGGCTGCTGCCATCAGGGATGACATGGCAGACACCGGGACTGGCCACCCAAAGCCATCTGCACCCTGCTTGCCTCTGCCCCCCTCTACTTTGAAAGTGAAACACTCACCTGCCCGGCCTCCCTTGCAATGAGGGGACATCATGTGACACTGTTCTGGATGAAGAGATGCGGACGGAAGACCCTAGAGAGGGATTCTTCCCAACTAAAAAGACAAAGGTTCTCAATTGGGAGTTATGGCCCGGAACGTGGAAACGATGCTCAGAGAAGCAGCAGCTATTTTGTGACTGTGAGGTCTGAGGACCGTGGAGCCAGAGTCCCTGCTGATGTCATTGGGCTTCTGTCCCACCTCTGGCCTGCTTGTCCCACACTTCTTGCACGTGATAAATACACCCTTTGCCTTTTTAAGCTACCACAGCAGAGCTGTCTGGCCCTCGTTCCTCGCCAATATGGATGAGGAGGGCCGACCTAGAGAGGCTGTGGAGGGACAGGGGAAAATGTGCAGACACTTAGGAGGTAGAACTGATAATACTTGGTGTCTGATTGGATATGAAAGGAGAGAATCAGAGATGAAGAGCGTCTTTTCCAAAACAAGGAACAGTGGAGTCAGAACTGGGGCCCCTGGGTGGCTCAGTCGGTTGAGCGTCTGACTCTTGATTTCAGCTCAGGGCATGATCCCCGGGGTGGTGGGATCAAGCCCTGTGTCAGGCTCCGTGCTCAATGCAGAGTCTGCTTGAGATTCTCTCTCTCTCTCTCTCCCTCTGCCCCTACCCCCCACCTCACCCCAGCCAACCACAGGAAAGCCTCTGACAAAGATTAGGGCTCTGTCTCAGCCTGGGTTCCCCCAGAAGGAGCCCTTGAGGCACAGATTTGAGGACGAGAGGTATATTTGTGAGGTGACCCCAGAAAACAGCACGGAAGTTAAAAGTGAAAGGTGGGAGGCAGTGACGAAGGTGGAGTCATTGGGCAAGTGGCCCCATGAGCAGCGGGAGGTCCACCCTGCTGCAGAGTGCTGGGAGCAAGCGGGAACAGCAGCCCCAGAGCCACCCCCTGAAGGGACAAGGGAACCGCCAACACCCATCAGTCATGAGATGGGGGCTGCTGCTAGGGGCTGATTCTCCACACTTCCTGCTGCTGCCCCTGCCGAGGGGCCCGTAGAAAGCTCCGGGGGCAAAGAGAGAGAGGCAGATGCTGCCCAAAAAGGCAGCTGGTGAGCACTTTAGTAGAGTCAAGAAAGGCAGGGCACCCCAGCCTCTGCTCCCAGCGGCCTAAAAGGAAGGAAACCGAGTCTGCATCAGTGCCACAGACTTTCTGACCTCCCCTCTAAGTCTACCCAAGGAGGGATGAGCAGAAGTGGAAAGAGCATGGAGGGGCAGGGCCTTGGTAGCCCCACAGCCGGCAAGAGGGGGTGAGGGTGGACGGTGGGCAGGACAGCGAGCACGTCTTCATGGAGCCCTCTGAGGAACACGCGCAGGGGCCCCTTTGCTCTCAACCTTCCCCATCCCCCTCCCAGGGCAGATCCCTGGGGCTGCAGATCCGGCTGAACTGGAGAGAGAGGAGAGCATTAAGTGGAATGTGGAACTGAGGTTCTCAGTGGCAAATAACCAAAGAGCTTTAGGACCTGCCTGCAGGGGTGTCAGAGGCAGGGAGTGGCGCATGCTGTGTCCCCACCTGGTTGACAAGGTTTGGTACATCCATATGACGACCAGTGACTGAGGACCAGACACAGAGCCATGGGCTTCTCCCAGGTGAGCTCATATACTCCTCCTTGCAACCTTCCAAGGAAGGTATTACTGTCCCCACGGCACAGCTGAGAGCCGTGAGGCCTGGAGAGGTAACACAGTTTGCTTGGGATCATACAGCTAATACATGGCAGGGTCTACACTCAAACCCAGGCGGCTCTGCCCGACTTGCAGATTAATTTTGGATGCCTTGGTCATCGACTGGTAGATGGACAGACAAATCATGATACACGCATACAAGAGAATACTAGTCAGTATAAAAAAAGAACAGACTACTGATGTATCAGAACATGGGTGAATCTCGAAAACACGGTAAGTGGAAATAAGCCACACACAAAAGATGACATTCGGTCGGATTCCATTTATATACATTCTATAAAAGGCAAAACAAAGTGACGGAGAGCAGATCCGTGGTGGCCAGGGCCCCAGAAATAAGGAAGGCAAGAGGGCACGAGGAAATTTGCGGGTGGGGGCAGGGGGCTGTGATAGAAATGTTCTGTATCATTACTGAATACATTTGTCCAAACTTAAAATTGCCCACTTGAAATAGTCAATCACACTGTATATAAATGGTACCTCGATAAAGCTGATAAAATGTTGAACCGCCTCGAGTTGAAGGCAGTGGGATATGATGGTGAACATGGGTCTGGAGCCAGAGGAAGCACCTGGGCTTGCAGAGAGATTTGTGGGTCATCGGGATGTCCATGATTGACACCCAGAGCGTGGAGGAAGAATGCACAGAGCAAGGAGGGCAAAAAAGGGAGGGTGCAAGCCTGCAGAGCCTCGAGAGGCAGGGCCAAGCTCAAGAAGGAGATTGCAAAGGAACCATCAGAGCAGTGGGAGGGAAATCAGGAACAGTGCCCAAGAAGTGAGCAGAGTAGTCAAGTGTAGGTCCTTGACTTCTCCCGGGCTGCGGTGGCCCTGGCAGCCAGGGTTGCAGACCGAAAGGAAGAAAAAGCCAGTGGAGGCAGCAAGGAGAATCAGGTAGGAAGGGAGCAGAGTCCTCCCTGGGGCTTCGTGGATAGTAAAGGTTGACTTGCCTCCTCCCTCTCCCCTGCCCACTGTGTTCACCCAGTGTTATTCCGATTCCTCAGACACAGAAACAGAACAGCCCACCCCCTCAAGCCGTTAGCAGAACCAAGGTGACTCTGGCCATTGCTAAGGCATGGGCTGGAAGGGAGGGCAGAAACAGACGGCGGAAATCAAAGGAAAGGTGGCAGAGCAGAAAAAGGAGAGGGGGAGAGGTTAAGATGGCGGAGGAGTAGGGGACACCTTTTTCAGCCGGTCCCCTGAGTTGAGCTGGATAGGTACCAGACCAGCAGGAATATCCACGGAATCAGCCTGAGACGCAGGAAGATACATCTGGATCTCTACAAATGAACATCTCCAGCGCTGAGTATCGAGGTACGAAGCGGGGAGCCGTGAAACCGCGCACAGATATCGGAAGCTAAACAGAAGGGGGAGGGAGCCGCCGTGTCAGGGCGCCGGGAAGCGGTAGCCACCTGCAAGGGGGAGTGGACAGACCGCGGACCCGCACGCTTGAGACAGCAGGCTGAGAAGGGAGCTCCGGGAGCGTACGCGAGAAGGCTGGCGGTTGGCGGGCCACCTGCACGGGGGAGCAGGCGGACTCGCGGACGGCACCCGCGAGACAACAGACTTAGAACGCGAGCTCCAGGAGCGCGCGCGCAGGGCGGCTGGCGGGCCACCTGCACCGGGGAGCGGGCGGACCGCGGACCCGCACTCTGGAAACGGCAGACTGAGTCCGTGAGCCGGGAGCGTGCACCACCAAGCATCTCACGGAGCTCCGGAGCTCCGGTGTGCTCACTGGATCGAGGCTGAGACCGGGAGCTCCGGGAGCGTCCGCGGGGCGGCTGGCGGCTGGAGGGCCACCTGCACGGGGGAGCAGGCGGACTCGCGGTCAGCACCCGTGAGACACCAGACTGAGACGGGGAGCTCCGGGAGCCCGCGCGGGGCGGCTGGCGGCGGGCGGGGTTGGAAACACAAAGGACAGAGACGTGCCGGCCCTGGAAGTGAGGGCTGGGACGCCGGGTGTGGGGCGCACAGCCCGGGATGCTGCAGGGTTGAGCAGCACCAACAGAAACAGAGTTAAAGTGGCCAGAACATCAGTGGAGAACGATCCGCGATCCCTCTGTTCTGAGACAGAGGCTGAATTTCAGCCGCTGCTGCTCTCTCAGAAGAGGCATAGCAAACCGCCAGGGAAAGCCGCCAGAGAACAAAAGCCCGGAAATACCGGCTCACAGGGTGCCCATCCCCATCCCCCCTCGCAAGGGACACAGAGACTCTACCCAAACAGGGTTTTCTGAGTACCTGCAGGCAGGCCCCTCCCCCAGAAGGCAGGCTGAAAAATCAAGAAGCCCACAACCCGGAGCGCCTGAGTGGCGCAGTCACCAAGCACCTGTCTTCGGATTAGGGTGTGATCACAACGCTCCGTAAGGAGTCCTTCATCGGGCTTCTCCACCGGGAACCTGCTTCTTCCTCTCCCACTCCTCTGCTTGGGTTCCCTTTCTTGCTGACTGTCTCTCTCTCTCTCAAATAAATAAATAAACTCTTTAAGGAAGAAGCCCACATCCCTAAGATCTCTATAAAACAAGGGCGCACGGCCTGGGTCCCAGTCAACACTTGGGCTCTGGACAACCCTGCAATCTCTCTTCATCAGAATGACGAGAAGGAGAAGTCCCCCCCAGCAAAGAAAAGATAATGAGTCTGTGGCCTCTGCCACAGAATTGGCCTCGGCCACAGAATTAATACATATGGATGTATCCCAATTATCAGAAATGGAATTCAGAGCAACAATGGTCAAGATGATGAGTAAACTTGAAAAAAGCATCAGAGAAAGCGTTGCTGAGAATATAGAATCCCTAAGGGCAGAAATGAGAGCGAATCTGACAGAAATTAAAAATTCTATGAGCCAAATGCAGTCAAAACTAGAGGCTCTGACGGCCAGGGTCACCGAGGCAGAGGAACGCGTTAGCGAATTGGAGGATGGGTTAGTAGAAGAAAAAACGAAAATAGAAGCTGGTCTTAAAAAAATCCACGCCCACGAATGTAGATTACGGGAGATTACTGACTCTATGAAACGATCCAATGTCAGAATCATCGGCATCCCTGAAGGGGTGGAGAAAAACAGAGGTCTAGAAGAGATATTTGAACAAATTGTAGCTGAAAACTTCCCTAATCTAGCAAGGGAAACAAGCATTCGTGTCCAAGAGGCAGAGAGGACCCCATCCAAGCTCAACCAGGACAAACCTACGCCACGGCATGTCATAGTGCAATTCGCAAATATTAGATCCAAGGATACAGTATTGAAAGCGGCCAGGGCAAAGAAATTTCTCACGTACCAAGGCAAAGGTATCAGGATTACGTCAGACCTGTCTACAGAGACCTGGAATGAGAGAAAGGCTTGGGGGGGCATTTTTAAAGCTCTTTCAGAGAAAAACATGCAGCCAAGGATCCTTTATCCAGCAAAGCTGTCATTCAGAATTGATGGAGAAATAAAGACGTTCCAAAATCGCCAATCATTAACCAATTTCGTAACCACGAAACCAGCCCTACAGGAGATATTAAGGGGGGCTCTATAAAGGTAAAAAGGCCCCAAGAGTGATACAGAGCAGCAAGTCACAACCGATACAAAGACTTTAAAGAGAAATGGCATCATTAAAATCATATCTGTCAATAATCTCTATCAATCTAAATGGCTTAAACTCTCCCATAAAACGCCACAGGGTTGCAGATTGGATAAAAAGACATGACCCATCCATTTGCTGTCTACAAGAGACTCATTTTGAACCCAAAGATGCATTCAGACTTAGAGTAAGGGGATGGAGTACCATCTTCCACGCAAATGGACCTCAAAAGAAAGCTGGAGTAGCAATTCTCATATCAGATAGACTGGATTTTAAACTAGAGGCCATAGAGAGAGATACAGAAGGGCACTATATTATTCTTAAAGGAAGTATTCAACAAGTGGATATGACAATTATTAATATATATGCCCCCAACAGGGGAGCAGCAAGATACACAAGCCAACTCTTAACCAAAATAAAGAGACATATAGATAAGAACACAGTAATAGTAGGGGACCTCAACACCCCACTATCAGAAATAGACAGAACACCCTGGCAAAAACTAAGCAAAGAATCAAAGGCTTTGAATGCCATACTCGACGAGTTGGACCTCATAGATATATATAGAACACTACACCCCAGAACCAAAGAATACTCATTCTATTCAAATGCCCATGGAACATTCTCAAGAATAGATCATGCTCTGGGACACAAAACAGGTCTCAGCCAATACCAAAAGATTGAAATTATCCCCTGCATATTCTCAGACCACAACGCTCTGAAATTGGAACTCAACCACAAGGAAAAACCTGGAAGAAACTCAAACACTTGGAGGCTAAGAACCATCCTGCTCAAGAATGACTCGATAAACCAGGAAATCAAAAAACAAATTAAACAATTTATGGAGACCAACGAGAATGAATACACAACGGTCCAAAACCTATGGGATACTGCAAAGGCAGTCCTAAGGGGGAAATACATAGCCATCCAAGCCTCACTCAAAAGAATAGAAAAATCTAAAATGCAGTTTCTATATTCTCACCTCAAGAAACTGGAACAGCAACAGAGGGACAGGCCTAACCCACTGACAAGGAAGGAGTTGACCAAGATTAGAGCAGAAATCAATGAATTAGAGACCAGAACCACAGTAGAGCAGATCAACAGGACTAGAAGCTGGTTCTTTGAGAGAATCCATAAAATTGATAGACCACTGGCAAAACTTGTCCAAAAACAAAGAGAAAGGACTGAGATTATTAAAATTATGACTGAAAAGGGAGAGGTCACGACCAGCACCATTGAAATTGCAAGGATTATTAGAAACTTTTATCAACAGCTATATGCCAAAAAACTAAACAATCTGGAAGAGATGGAGGCCTTCCTGGAAACCTATAAACTACCAAGACTGAAACAGGAAGAAATAGATTTCTTAAATAGGCCAATTAACTATGAAGAAATTGAGTCAGTGATAAACAACCTTCCAAATAATAAAACTCCAGGCCCAGACGGTTTTCCTGGGGAATTCTACCAAACATTCAAAGAAGAAATAATACCTATTCTCCTAAAGCTATTTCAAAAAATAGAAACAGAAGGAAAGCTACCAAACTCATTCTATGAGGCTAATATTACCTTGATCCCCAAACCAGGCAAAGACCCCCTCAAAAAGGAGAATTACAGACCGATTTCTCTAATGAATATGGATGCCAAAATCCTCAACAAGATCCTTGCTAATAGAATCCAACAGTACATTAAAAGGATTATCCATCATGACCAAGTGGGATTCATACCTGGGATGCAAGCATGGTTCAACACTCGCAAATCAATCAATGTGATACATCATATCAACAAGAAAAGACTCAAGAACCATATGATCCTCTCAATTGATGCAGAAAAAGCATTTGACAAAATACAGCATCCTTTCCTGATTAAAACCCTTCAGAGTGTAGGAATAGAGGGTACATTTCTCAATCTCATAAAAGCCATCTATGAAAAGCCTACTGCAAGCATTATTCTCAATGGGGAAAAGCTGGAAGCCTTTCCCTTAAGATCAGGAACACGACAAGGATGCCCACTCTCGCCACTATTATTCAACATAGTACTAGAAGTCCTTGCAACAGCAATCAGAAGACAAAAAGGGATCAAAGGTATCCAAATCGGCAAAGAAGAAGTCAAACTGTCTCTCTTTGCAGATGACATGATACTCTATATGGAAAACCCAAAGGAATCCACTCCCAAACTATTAGAAGTTATAGAACAATTCAGTAAGGTGGCAGGATACAAAATCAATGCCCAGAAATCAGTTGCATTTCTATACACGAATAACGAGACTGAAGAAAGAGAAATTAGGGAATCCATCCCATTTACAATAACACCAAAAACCATGCGTTACCTTGGAATTAACTTAACCAGAGACGTAAAGGACCTATATGCTAGAAACTATAGATCACTTTTGAAAGATATTGAGGAAGACATAAAAAGATGGAAAAATATTCCATGCTCATGGATTGGAAGAATTAACATAGTTAAAATGTCCATACTACCCAGAGCAATCTACACTTTCAATGCTATCCCGATCAAAATACCGAGGACATTTTTCAAAGAACTGGAACAAATAGTCCTTAAATTTGTATGGAACCAGAAAAGGCCCCGAATCTCCAAGGAACTGTTGAAAAGGAAAAACAAAGCTGGGGGCATCACAATGCCGGATTTCGAGCTGTACTACAAAGCTGTGATCACAAAGACAGCATGGTACTGGCACAAAAACAGACACATCGACCAATGGAACAGAATAGAGAACCCAGAAATGGACCCTCGGCTCTTTGGGCAACTAATCTTTGATAAAGCAGGAAAAAACATCCGGTGGAAAAAAGACAGTCTCTTCAATAAATGGTGCTGGGAAAATTGGACAGCTACATGCAAAAGAATGAAACTTGACCACTCTCTCACACCATACACAAAAATAAACTCCAAATGGATGAAAGACCTCAATGTGAGACAGGAATCCATCAAAATTCTAGAGGAGAACATAGGCAACAACTTCTATGACATCGGCCAGAGCAACCTTTTTCACGACACATCTCCAAAGGCAAGAGAAATAAAAGATAAAATGAACTTATGGGACTTTATCAGGATAAAGAGCTTCTGCACAGCCAAGGAAACAGTCAAAAAAACTAAGAGACAGCCCACGGAATGGGAGAATATATTTGCAAAGGACACCACAGATAAAGGACTGGTATCCAAGATCTACAAAGAACTTCTCAAACTCAATACACGAGAAACAAATAAACAAATCATAAAATGGGCAGAAGATATGAACAGACACTTTTCCAATGAAGACATACAAATGGCTAACAGACACATGAAAAAATGTTCAAAATCATTAGCCATCAGGGAAATTCAAATCAAAACCACACTGAGATACCACCTTACGCCAGTTAGAATGGCAAAGATAGACAAGGCAAGAAACAACAATTGTTGGAGAGGATGTGGAGAAAGGGGATCCCTCCTACATTGTTGGTGGGAATGCAAGTTGGTACAGCCACTCTGGAAAACAGTGTGGAGGTCCCTTAAAAAGTTAAAAATTGAACTACCCTATGACCCAGCCATTGCACTACTGGGTGTTTACCCCAAAGATACAGACGTAGTAAAGAGAAGGGCCATATGCACCCCAATGTTCATAGCTGCATTGTCCACAATAGCCAAATCATGGAAGGAGCCGAGATGCCCTTCAACAGATGACTGGATTAAGAAGCTGTGGTCCATATATACAATGGAATATTACTCAGCTATCAGAAAGAACGAATTCTCAACATTTGCTGCAACATGGACGGCACTGGAGGAGATAATGCTAAGTGAAATAAGTCAAGCAGAGAAAGACAATTATCATGTGATTTCTCTCATCTATGGAACGTAAGAACTAGGATGATCGGTAGGGGAAGAAAGGGATAAAGAAAAGGAGCGTAATCAGAAGGGGGAATGAAACATGAGAGACTATGGACTATGAGAAACAAACTGAAGACTTCAGAGGGGAGGGGATGGGGGAATGGGATAGACTGGTGATGGGTAGTAAGGAGGGCACGTATTGCATGGTGCACTGGGTGTTATACGCAACTAATGAAGCATCAAACTTTACATCGGAATCTGGGGATGTACTGTATGGTGATTAACATAATATAATAAAATAAAATTTAAAAAAAAGTATTTTAATAAACAAAATAAACAAATAAGCCATGAAAAAAAAAAAAGAAAAAGAAAAAGGAGAGAGGACACGGAGAGAATCTAGGGTAACATCTAGCAGGAAGGAGCCCTAGGGGTGAATTCTATCCAACATCGCCCTACCTGTAAACCTGAGCAACTGGGACCATGGAAATCTATTGTCTGGGAGCTCAAGAGCAGCAGGCTTCCAGCCTCCCAACCCTGAGCTACCAAAGTATTTGCACGAACCAGGAGAATACTGATTTAGGAAACCTGAAGCTTATTCAGAGAGCCCTCTTTGGAAACATGGTCCGTTATGAATGCAAAATTGGGTGCAAAAGTAGAAGGGGTCTGTGCAGGTGAAGGACCCTGAAGGTCCTTTACTGACTTGTATAGCAGTTCCTCCTCTGACCACAGCAAAGGGCCAGAGGAAAGCATTTCTAAACTGGCCCAACAGCACCCCCTAGTGGACACATGGAGGAAAGCCTCCAAGAGCCCGGAACCTGTCTGACGGGCACCTGCACAACGCAGAGCCAGGGAGATCAATTTGGCCATCAGCTTCCTCCGCGTCCCTCATCAGCCTGTAGCCCCACCCTCTGGCCCCAGGGCTGTATAATCATTATCAGGGGCCCAGAGATCCGCATCTAGATGTACAGTTACTCGTACCTCGATTTGAAGGAAGTAACTACCCTTCTTGAGCTTCGGTTTCTTTTCCCGTAACTAAGATGTATCTAAATAAGATTAAGTAGGGCCGCCTGGGTGGCACAGCGGTTAAGTGTCTGCCTTCGGCTCAAGGCGTGATCCCGGCGTGATGGGATTGAGCCCCACGTCAGGCTCCTCCGCTGTGAGCCTGCTTCTTCCTCTCCCACTCCCCCTGCTTGTGTTCCCTCTCTCGCTGGCTGTCTCTATCTCTGTCGAATAAATAAATAAAATCTTTAAAAAAATAAAATAAATAAGATTAAGTGTCTACTTCAGAGGGTGGTTCTAAGAATCCAGTAAGATGACTCACATAAGTGCTGTCTGATACAAAGGGCATTTTGATATGTAAATCAGGTTTTCAGGAATATGTCCTGACATTGGCATATTTTTCAGCCTCTCTATCTACCCTTGGGAAGAAATCACCTGTCCTATGCACTCAAGAAAACCCGCCCAAGGCCCCAGTTACACTGCACAGGGTAGAGAGGGTGTGTGTCCACCTCACGCACCACTCTCCAGACCCCAGAAGAGTGAGGGGGAGTTGACTCATCTCCAACCCCCCACCCTGGCATTTCTCTGTCTCCCAGGCTATCACAGGCTTTAGAAAAAACCACCACGTGGGGTACCCAGAAGGCTCAGTCGGTTAAGCAGTCAAGTGTCTGCCTTCAGCTCGGGTGATGATCCCGGGGCCCTGGGATTGAGCCCCGTGTCGGGCTCCCTGCTTAGAGGGGAGCCTGCTTCTCCCTCTCCCTGCCTCTTCTCCCCTTGCTTGTGCTCTCTGTCTTTCTCTCTGTCAAATAAATAAAATCTTTATTAAAAACAACAACAACCACATGAATAGACGCCTGGAGGGCCCCTACACGATGCAAGACGGATGGGGCTAAGGGAGTATTTTCTTTTTTGACATATTTTGACAATTTCAGATTGAGAAAGAAGTTGCAAGAATTTAGCACAAAGAATCCTCATGTGCCCTTCCTTCAAATTCCCCACACGTGCACTTGTACTACACACAGGCCTTCTCCCTTTCTCAGTCCCTCCCTCTTGATAGATGGGTGTCTGTGTTGTCTCCGAGCCATCTAGAGAAAGTTGCAGGCATCATACTCCTTTGCCCCCAAGTCTTCAGTGCATGTTTCTCAGCAAGGTCATTCTCTTACACAACCACAGCCCAATTATCAAAATTAGGCAATTAACATAAATGCAATACCATCATCTACTGCAGGAATCTCATTTAGATGTCACCCACTGTCCCGATAATGTCATCCATGCAAAAGAAAATCCAGGATCATGATTGCGTTCAATTGTTCTGTCCTTTCAGTCTCCGTTAATCTGCAACAGTTCCACAGCTGTGTGCGTGTGCGTGTGTGTGTGTGTGTGTATGCACATTCCACACACGCTTCATGACATTTTTTAAGAGTATTTTTAAAGCAGATTTAGGTTTACAACAAAATTGAGAAGGAGGTACAGATTTCCCTCATATCGCCCGGCACAGACATTTTTTAAGAAGATAGGCCAGTCATACTGTGGACTGTCCTTCGTTTTGAGTTTGTCTGATGCTTGCTCATAATTAGATTCAGGTTAAGCATCTTTGGCAAGAACACCAAAAATCCATCATGCTATCAATTTATCATGTAACCCTGGGTATATCACTTAACCTTTCTGAATGTCACTCTCCTCATCTGAGAAACCAACAGGATGAGACAAGCCAATTACCAAAAGGAGTTCTTATGGGAATAAGATGTGTTATCTCGAACTACCAAGCGGATGAACTGCTATCTGTGAACGTGATCTACAGTTTCCTGGGTAGCGGGGAATGGGCAGATACGTACATCATGCTGATTTCTCTCATGCTGGATTGGACCAGGAAACTGCAGCTTTAAGAATGTTTTGGAAGAGTGAGATTCAAGAGGTCATTAAGGTTATTTCAGGTCTGGGTGAAAGGGACCGCATTGTTTCCATCACCTAGAATCAACCTTGATCAGATATCTCACGGATAAGAGGAATGGAGCACAGGGGGAGAGATGGAAGCCCACAGGTCAGGCAGAACAGACCTCAGGAAGCCACGGGTAGAAAAAATACAGAAATCCATTCAACCACATTGGAAAGCAACTTGGCAATCTCTGGCAAAGGTAAATATATGCCCTTGGATACAGCATGGCCATTCCAGGGAGTCTCCTCAAGGAAATTCTCACACAATTGCACAAGGGACTTGAAGAAGATTATTGTGCTACAGCTTATAATGATCATTTAAATGGATACGATGTAAATGCCCATAGTCACGGCAATGAATAAATCAAATATGGCACACTGCAAAAACAGAGTACTATACAGCTGCAAAAATTAAATACTTGGACATACTTGCACCAACGGAGACTGAGAACAAAGACGTGTGTGTGTGTGTGTGTGTGTGTGTGTGTGTGTGTTTTACAGCTTGATCTCTGATGCTGGTATTTTACATCTTCTTTTCTTTCAACTGTATTGGTCTTCTCAAAGGACAACCTTTTTAAAATAAGCCTTTTATTTGGAATAATTTTATTTTTTTAAAGATTTTATTTCTGGGGCGTCTGGGTGGTTCAATCATTAAGCGTCTGCCTTCAGCTCAGGGCCTGATCCCAGGGTCCTGGGATCGAGCCCCACGTCGGGCTCCCTGCTCTGCTGGGAGCCTGCTTCTTCCTCTCCCGCTCCCCCTGCTTGTGTTCCCTTTCTCGCTGGCTGTCTCTCTCCCTGTCAAATAAAGAAATAAAATCCTTTCTAAAATTAAATAAATAAATAAATAAAGATTTTATTTCTTTATTTGACAGAGAGAGAGAGAGCACAAGCAGGGGGAGCGGCAGAGGGCAAGGGAGAAGCAGGCTCTCCGCTGAGCAGGAGCTTGATGCCAAACTCGATCCCAGGACCCCAGGATCATGACCTGAGCTGAAAGCAGATGCTTAAGTGACTGGGCCACCCAGGCGCCCCTCTACGATGCTTTAAGGTTCTCCTCTATCCCTGGTTTTAAGCAAGTAGACTATGATGTCCCCTGGTGTCATATTCTTTATGTTTGTGAGTTTGGAAATTCAGAATATTTTCTTTCATTATTTTTCTAATGAATATATATATATAATTTTTTTAAAATCCACTCTCTCCTCTTTCACAGACTCAAATTATTCTTCTATTAAGCTTACAGTTTTCCCACAGTTCATGGATACTCTTCATTTTGGGGGGTCTTTTTTCACCGTGCTTCATTTTGGATTGTTCGTCTCACTCGACCTTCAAAGTTCATTCACCTTCCTTTCTTGAGTATCTAATTGGTCATCAATGCCAGCTCGCATGTTTTTCATCTCAGACATCGTAGATTTCACTTGTAGGAATCCTAAGTCCTTTTTTTTTTACGTTTTTGACACCTATATGTCAGCATAACAGACATGTTTTAAAGTGCACATACTTAAAGTGTGATATTTGATGGAGTTTTGACATAGTTTACACAACTGAAACAATCACTACAATCAAGGTAATGAAATACTACCCATTATGTTGGTGGACCACAGCAGACTCAAACTAGAAATCAAGAACAGAAAGATAACAGAAGAATTTCCACGTGCTTGAAAACTCAGCAACACACTTCTAAATAATCCTTGAGTTAAAGAGGAAGTTTCAAAGAAATACACAAAAGTGCCGAACTGAATGTAAATGCGATACATCAAAATTCACAGGACAACAGCAGAGCAGGGCTAAGGAGGACACTGACAGTACTAAATACATCAGAAAAAAAGGATGTGTCTAAAATCAGTCACTGAAGCTTCCACCTCAAGAACCTAGAAAAAGAAGGCAAAAAATCAAACCCAAAGCCAGCAGAAAGAAGGAAACAACAAAGAGCAGAAATCAATGAAATTGAAAACAGAAAAACAATGGAGGAAATCAGTGAAACAAAGATCAATAAAAGTGACACAGGAAGAAAGAAAACACAAATTGCCAGGACCAGAAATGAAACGGGGTATCACTACAGACCCTGCAGACACCAGAACAATAAGTTAATATTAAGAACAACTCTACATACATTTGCAGGTTTATGCTTTTTATTTTATTTATTTGACAGAGCAAGCACAAGTAGGAGGAGCAGCAGGCAGAGGGAGAGGGAGAAGCAGGCTCCCTGCTGAGCAGGGAGCCGGATGCGGGGCTCGATCCCAGGAACCTGGGACCATGACCTGAGCCGAAGGCAGACGCTTAACTGACTGAGCCACCCAGGCGCCCCTTTATGACTCTTTCTTTTTTTTGACAGATAAAAAAATTACATATATTTAAGGTATACAACATCTGTTTTGATATATGTGTACATTGTAAAAAAATAACACAATCAAACTAATTAACATATCCGTCACCTCCCATAGTCACTGTGTGTGCGTCTGTCCTTATACTTGAGATCTACTCTCCTAGCAAATTTCAAGTACATGATACACTGGTATTAACTACAGTCACCATGCCTTACACTAGGTCTCCAGAATTTAGCCATCTTTTAACTGGAAGTTTGTACCCTTTGATCAATATCCTTCCTTTCTCCTCACTCCACCTCCAGCCTCTGCTAACCACCATTCCACTATAAGTTTGAGGAGTTTGGGTTTGAGGGAGGAGAGACTGGTTTTTCGGTTTAGTGGGGTATTGCCCGGTTTTTGTTTGTTTGTTTGTTTGTTTGGTTCCACATATAAATCTTTCTGGCTTATTTCACTTCACATAATGTCCTTGAAGATAGGTAGATAGGTAGGTAGGTAGGTAGGTAGGTAGGTAGGTAGGTAGGTAGATAGATAGATAGACAGACAGACAGACAGATCGATCACATTTCATTTATCTCCTCATCTATCCACAGACACTAGGTTGTTTCTAGATCTTGGCTATAGTGAATAATACCATGGTGGACATGAAAATGCAGGTATCTCTTTGAGATGGTGACTGTGACTTGATTTCTTTTGGGTAAATACCCAGAAGTGGAATTTCTGGATCACATGATAGTTCTATTTTTAACTTTTTGAGGAACCTCCACATTGTTTTCCACTGGCTACACCAGTTTACATTTGCACCAACAGTGCACAAGGGGTTCCTTCTTCTCCACATCCTCCCAACACTGGTTATCTTCTGACTTTCTGATGATAGCCATCTCTACCAGGTGTGAGGTGACCGCTCATTGTGGTTTTGATTCGCATTTCCCCGGTGATTAGTGACACTGAGCACATCATGCTTCTGTTGACCAGCAGTGGGTCTTCTTTGGGAAAATGTCTATCGAGATCCTTTGGCCATTTTTCAATTGGGTTCTCTGTTCTTATGCTATTGATTTGCATGAGTTCTTTATATGTTTTGGACATTAAACCCTTACCCAATATACGATTTGCAGGGGAGCCTGGGTGGCTCAGTCGGTTAAGTGTCAGACTCTTGATTTCGGCACAAGTCATGATCTCAGGGTTGTGAGCCTGGGTCCCACATCAGGCTCCATGATGGGTGTGGAGCCTGTTTAAGATTTTCTCTTTCCCTCATCCTCTGCCCCGCCTCCCCTAAAATATGTGTGTGTGTGTGGCTGTGTGTGTGTGTGTATGATTTCCAATTATTTTCTCCCATTCCATAGGGTACCTTTTCATTTTGTTGATTGTTTGGTCTGCTGTGCAGAACCTTTTTAGTTTGGAGTCCTCCTTGTTTATTTTTGCTTGTGTTGCCTTTGCTTTTAGTGTCATATCCCCAAAAGTCCTTGCCAAGACCAATGTCCAGGAGCTCTCCCCCTGTATTTTCCTCTGGACGTTTTACAGTTTCAAGTCTTCCGGTTAAGTCTTCAGTATATTTTGAGTTGAGTTTTGTATAAGATAAAGGAAGGACACATTGTTTGGGTCCTGAAATCTACATTCTTCTCCCCACCTTTCAGTGTCTTCTTACATTTGTTTCTTGTTTTTTTTTTTTTTTCCTTAAGAATTTATTTATTCATTTGAGAGAGAGACAGAGAGAGCACAAGCAGGAGGAGGGGCAGAGAGAGAAGGAGAAGCCGACTCCCCGCTGAGCACAGAGCCTGACCCCAGGGCTTGATCCCAGGATGCCAAGATCATGACCTAAGCCAAAGGCAGACACCCAACCATTGAGAGGCCCAAGAGCCCCTGTTTTTAGGGATTTTAGTTGTACTTAGTGGGAGGATCTTTCCAGAACCAGGTGACTTCCTGAATCCCTTTTACATCTTTCGTGTCTCTGCTTAACATGCTTAATCTTTGTTCTCTCCTCTTGAACACATGGAATATAGTTCTAATTACTGCTTTAATGTCCTTGCCTACAAATTCTATCATTTGTGTCTTTTATGGGTCTGTTTATATTGATTGATTTTTCTCCTCATTATGGGTCATGGTTGATTGCTTGTCTGCAAGCCTGGTGATTTTTATTGACTGCCAGAGACTGTGAATTTTAGCATTTAGCTGGCATGAACTGGATAGTCCTGGGGTTTGCTCTGTGATACAATTAAGTTACTTGGAAACAGTTTGATCCTCCCAAGGTTTGTTTTTAAGTTTTGTTAAGTGGGATCAGAGTAGCCTTTATTCTGGGCTACCTTTCCCCCACAGCCCAGTGCTCTGCCAGACACCCCATGAATTACAAGGTTTTTCCATTCTGGCTGACGAGAACCTGAATTATTCCCAACCCTGCGTGAACTATAGGAATTGTTCTCTCTAATCAGTTCTTTCCCCGGCTTTAGGTAGTTTTAAGCAGTTCTTTCCCCGGCTTTAGGTAGTTTCTTCACACACAGCCACTGCTCAGCAGAAAACTCGAGGGGAGCTCCCTATGGCTGCTCAGAAGCTCTTTCTGGGCGGGGCTCTCCTCATTCATACTCTGCCTGAGAATCCCAGCCACCTGACCTTTCCACACTCCCAGCTCTGTCTCCGCATCTCAGGAAGACCACCAGGCTCCATCTGGGTTATCCTTCCCTGTGCTGAAGTCTGGACACTTCAGGCAGTAAACTGAGGCAATCACGGGGCTCACTTTGTCCCCCACCTCTCAGGGATCGCAGTCCTGTGCTGCCTGATGTTCAAGGTCTAAAAACTCTTGTCTCCTATGTTGTGTCTGGATCTTTTTGTCAATTTTTTCGGGCAGCAAGAGAAATCTGGTCCCTGTTATTCCAATTTGGCTAGAAGCAAAGTCTCCCAAGGGTGGTATGTTGAATGAAAAACACAAATTGTTACCAAATGGTTCTCTAGCACTTACGTAGCTTTGTGAAACAATGATGGTATATTATTCGTGCATAATAGTAACTAACACATACAGCACCTTCCAGGTATCAGGTACTGCTGTGTAAGGGCTTCACTTTCCTTATTTCCATTTTGAGAAGATAGACATTAGGGCCCAGAGATGTCTAGAACTTGCTCAAGATCACACAGCTAGAAAGTAATGGGGTTAGACTTTAACCTAGTAAGTCCGGCTCCTGAATTAATGCCCTGAAACATTAATTAGGCTACTCTCTCACCTCTCATGCATACACGTGATCAGAACATGGACAGAAAGGACATGCACCAATTTCAACTCCTCTGAGAAAAGAGAGAAGGAAATGAGCTACTGGTACTGGAGATGGAGATGCGACTCAAAATGTATTCATGTTTTCTTTCCAAAAAAATTTTTAAATTAAATAAAATTTCAAAACAAGCCAATATAAGTAGAATAGGGATGCCTGGGTGGCTCAGTTGGTTAAGCGTCTGCCTTCGGCTCAGGTATGATCCTGGGGTCCTGGGATCAAGCCCTGCATCGGGCTCCCTGCTCAGCGGGGAGTCTGCTTCTCCCTCCCCCTGCTCTTTCGCTCTTGCTCTCTCTCTCAAATAAATAAATAAAATCTTTTTTAAAATAAAATATATAATATATAATATATATAATAATTAATAAATACATAAATACATATATAATAATGTTAACATTTGTTAATACAGGAGGTGGGTACATGAATATTTGTACTTTGAACTTATAAGCTTAAAATTATTTTCCTGCTTGGGGGGGGAGAAACAGAGGGTCACACCATCCGTGAGAAATGTGCAGTGGGGCAGAGAGACAGCCAGGTGGGGAGGAGAGGGCAGGTCCTGGCCCCGGCCCTTCCAGACTAAGTACAAACTCCCCGTGTGGCCCCAAGTCCCTCAGCACTCCCACTACTGACCCCACTGCTTGGCATTCTGAGGACATGACGAGGCCCTGAGCCTCCTTGCCTCCTTTTATCTGGTTTCTTCCACCAGGAACGCCTTTCCACCCTATCCCACCAACCATACCCCACAGCTCAAGGGCTTCCTCTTTCTTGGAGCCTAGGGACTGGGGAGCTCCTCTGGGCTCCAAAGGACAAAGGAGCCCCCAGCCAGCTCACACTAAGGGGGAGTGGGGATTCCGTGGCTCACGTGGTAAAGCGTGGAAGGGGCAGGGGACAGCCTGATTCAGGCACTGAGCATTTTCAAGCTCTCTCAGTGTCTTCTCACTTTCTCAGACAAGCTCCTGCCCTAGGAAAGCTCAAGCTACAGATTATGATTACCAGGCTGCAGTTACATGACCATTTCTGAGGTCTGCACACTGACGTCTGCTGCAGAAGACGAGTGAGGGAGCGCGCAAACCAAACCCATCGTTGCCACACCTTCTGTAACTCTCCCAAGCAGCTATCACCTCTGTCGCCCGGGTCCCAAGAAAAATGGTTGGTCCCACTCTTCATTCAACAACATCTAATCAAAAGGATTCACTGAATACCTACCATGTGGCTGGAGGGACAAAGATCCTATCCTTGAGGAACAGGGAAAGGACTTAAGCCAAAGGATGACTGGAATGCAGGGTGGGAGATGCATGTAATCAGGTGGGTGGAAACACAAGGCATGATTGGAGAGGGGGCACGCAAGCTACATCTTGAAGAATACATAGGAGCTTTCTGGGAGCCGAGTTGGTAAAACCAGTGGGGAGCAGGGGACGCACTACACACAAGGACATGTGCGCACAATGGCGTGGATGCACGATAGGGCACCGCATGCTTAGGGAGCCAGGAGATGGCCAGTGTGGCTGGGGCAGGTATTGAGGGATGTGCAGAATCAAGGCTGCATGCAAGATCCGAGCTACTCAAAAGAGGGAACAGAGCATCACTGCCTCATCACAGAAGATTTACTATTTGTCATCCCAGAAGAGATTCCTCTCTTCTTTTGTGGAACGACTCTCATCCTGTTCCAACTTAATGGTTCTGCCAAGAACAGCCCATCACAGCACAGAATGACCACATGACTCCAAGCCAACCAATCGTTCTTCCCTGGGATTCCTTCCCATGGAGTAGGTGTGGGGAAGCCCCCTTCCCTCTTTGGTCAGGAGACTCTCAGCAGAGGAGCCTGGGCTACCTGCAGCCATGATTCCAGGCCCATAAGGACAGCCAACTTGAGAGAAGAGAGGTGGGGGAAGGGATCTGAATCCCTGGATCCCGAGGCCTAGACAGCTGGCTTCGCTCTGGCTCTATGAGCCAGAAACTTCTTGTTGCTTACGGTAGTTTTAATTAGGTCCCATCACTTCCAGCCAAAAGGGCCCTGTCATGTGCATATCCATCGGGCCTGACGCAACAAACCTGTTCCAAACACAGCCAGAGAGGGCAAAGCACAGAAAAACAATCCGAAGAAGAAAACATCCAAATCAAGCACGACTTGATGGCCACCTGCTACTATCATGCGCTAGGCAGCTTCCTGGGGTCCAGCGGGCCAGAGAACAGCCCCAGCCCCAGGGAGCATCCGACCTTCACACATCTCAGATGCCATCCTCGTGTCATCACGAGACAAGGTGTTCCTACTCACAAAGGCCGCCATGACCAGGCCCCTTCCCACCTCAGGCTACCAAGCCATCCTCCTTTCTCCCTTTGCAAATTGCAGAAACAAAAGAACCATGGCAGGATACTCAGTCCAGAATATTTTTCCATCAAGGCTCAGAGGAAGGCCTTGCATCCGTTCCAGAAGCTACGGCCTCCCGGCCCCCACCACCAGCCCACTTCAGACTGAGCTGCCAGCCTCAGCCTCCGACCTCCGACTTCAAACCTCCGACCTCCGTGTGTGTACCTCATCAGAGGAACCCCCTTGATCACATTTTAATAACAATCCCCACCTCCACTCCCTCCTGGTATCCCTTACCCTACCTGGCATTTTTCTCTACCTTCGATTACCACCCAACATGGTCCCTATTTATTTATTTTCTGTCCCCCACCCCAATTAGAATGTAAGCTCGGGGAGGGGGGGTCAAAGACTCTGTTTTGTTCATTATTCTATTCTGAACACCCAGGACAGTGCCTGACGCATGTCATGTTTCCAATCAGTATTTGTTAAATGAATAAACAAACATGCAGTGATACAAAACTGGAGGAAGGGAACAGACTGAGGAGCAATGGACTTCAGGTCTACAGGAGGTTAAGATGGGCAATAATTTGATATGTCCAACCTCAGGTGGGATAAAAGAAGGGACTGGGTAAATGGGACCCTGAGGCAGGCAGCTCCACGCTAGTGGTAGGGCTGGGTGGACAGCTATTGTTCTTGCCTACCTAACACTCCTTTACCCATCTGACAATAACCCCTGATTTTCCTTGAGTTTATCCTGCTTTGGGGGGTGAGCCTGTGACCTGATTTAGCCCATCAGCATGCCCCACACCTTTGCTCATAGTGATGGCTGATCCAATTCAGGCAATGAGTCTCCCAAAACAAATGGGTAAAAGAAACTTCCTGTCCAGGGACACTGGTAGTAGAAAGGATGGTAAAGCCCAGAGGCGGAGTCATCACCAGGAACCTGAGAATAAAGCCAACTCAGAAGCAAGCACCTCTGTTAAGAGACTTGAGGCCCTCCCTGGATGCAGCCATGCCCACAGGTACTGAACATTTCAGTAATGTCAGCCAATAAAGTCTCCTTTTCTGGTGAGCTATTTTGAATTGGGATTATGTCACTCCCAACTGAAAACATCCTGACCAATACTGAAGAACAGAGGGGAAACACATTCTCACAGCTCTGCAATACCTCACAGGGAAGCCTAATGTCAGGCAAGGTGTCCCAGAAAAGCAATCCCGTACCTTTTGGTGAAACTTATTGACCCTCTTTCTGGTGAGCAGGATGGGGCCATGGTGGTCGTTTTATTTACTATTCACGGTTATATTTTGGGAATAAATACAACAACTTTGAATGTCTCTTTTAACATCTCAGCATCTCACAACAGTAAAAGCAATGATTAAACAGAATCCAATATTCTACTCAGTGCAGAAGGAGAGAGAGATTCACATGGTGAAAAGAGCACTGAACCAAGAGTCCAATAACCTGGCTTCTAATCCTTATCTGATCACTAACTAGCAGTGTGGTCTGAGTCAAATCATCTGCTTCTCTTGTTCTCAATTTCTAAGTCTGCAAGGTGAACAGCATTACTACATCCCCTTCAAGCACCATCCAATTCTGGACGGGAAAGCCCTCTTAAGATAGGGATTCCTAATCTTTGATGGGATCTAACGCCCAAAAAAACATACATATGCACAAACACATAATTTTGCACAGAGTTTCAGGGGGTTTACAACACTAGAAACCAATCTAGATCTCCAACCTCTCCATTCTACAGCAAGGAAGACACTAGCTTCTTCTTGAACTCCTTTAGTAATGGGGAGTTCACTATCTTACAAGGGAGCCAAACACGATTGAACTGCTCTAGAAAAATGAGTTTGTCTTCATATTGAACCAAGATCTTCACACAGTAATTTCTAACTATTAGTCCAAATTCTCCAGAGCAAATCAGAAAAACCCTCTTTCTCCTGTGTGTGGCCTCTCTTCATTTGTCTGAAGACTGTTTCCAACTTTCAAATGCAAATAATTTGTGAGGAGAAACGCAGAGGATTCACCATGCAAATTATGTTATGGTGCAATGTTAGAAAAATACACTCTGCCACCTCTTCCGAAATATGCCAACTACCCAAACATAAATGCCAAATTCCAAACAGGCACCGCTGCTATCAATCGGCATGACCTAGGTTTCCCAGAGAGAGCATTTATGTACAAAAACATCTCGAAGGACGGCATAGTCTTGTGGAAAGAGCACTTCAGTAAGACTCAGAAGACTTGGAGTAGTACCCGCCTCCTCCCCCAACTACCTGTATACGGTTGGGCAACTCACTTAACCTCTCTGAGCCTGTTTCTCTTCTATAAAATGTGACCAAACCTACCTCACAGGGATGCAGTGAGGATTAAATGATACAATGTTCATAAAGCTTCCAGCCCAAGCCTGGCCCCACAGCAAATTCTCAATCAACTCCAGTCCCCGGGCTCAGCAAGCGGTGCGCTTCTTTCGATGCGCTCGGCGCTCCGTTAGGAGCGGGATTCCCCTTCGCCAGCCGGCGCCTGCGCTCTGGGCTCGACTGAGGCTCCCTGGCCGCTCGCGCTTTTCTCTCCTTCTCCAAGATGGCGGCGGTCGGCGGCGCTGAGGCGGGATCCGGGCGAGCCGAGTGAAGGTAGCGGCGAGCGGAGCCCCCACGAGGCCGGCCTGGGCCCCCTCCCCGAGGCGGCAGCGGCCCCGCCCCGCCACCACCCGCCGCTTGGGCCC
>NC_048232.1:79019125-79083912 GCF_002007445.2 Ailuropoda melanoleuca
GCGGGACCCGGGGTGCGGGGTCCCCGGGCTGTCAAGGCGAAAGGGCCCCGGAGCCGGGGCGGCGGGAGGGCAGGGCCCTCGGCTGGCAGGAGAGGATGCGAGGAGCTTTCTTTTCCTCTTCACAGAGCTTTGTTGAACTAGCTGTTGCTGCAAAACGGCCGGGAGAGTCCCATTGGTTTGCGTGGGGACCGCAAAAATGGTGGTCCTGGGGACTCTCTGTATAAATAACCCGGTGTTGTGTGTCCTTTTTGCGGGCGACCCAGTTGGAACGTGCCTTCGTAGTGCGATCTTCTCCGTACAGGCCCGTTTCCCCCCACAGCTATTACTTGTAGATTCACTTTATATCACGCATTAGAGGAGCATCATCTCCCCCTCTCTCTGCCGGTTAAGCAGGTGGCTGATTATATTCCCTTCTAGAAGAACAAATTAAAAAAAAAAAAAAACTCAAAGGAAAGCCTGTTGATTGGACAAAGCTTGTCAAAATTTGTGTTGGTGGTTTTTTGGAAATGTGTGTTGTCAGCCGATCTGTGCGGTGGTCGTGGTTCCGCTTAGCTGCCATGCGGTGATAGGATTCAATCCCCATCCCGGGCTGCCGGGATCTCTGCAGTTTCCAGAGCTGGCAGGGGCTGTGAGTGCTGCATAGGTAGGTTCCTGGAGAAGGGAGTGGCAGGAATTCGGAGTCGCTGTGTTCTGAGATTGGAGGAGATCTCTACAAAAACGACAAGAGGGCACCTGCGCTATCCCAGAAGTAAACAACAACAGCAACAATTCAGAAACTGTCAACAGCTGGATGTGCACCTTCCTTCCTTTTCCTGCGCGGACAGGCGGTTTGAGTTCGTGGAGGGAGTGGTGGAAGAGAACGCGGACTCTTAAACAAGGCTCTCATCCCGGACTAGACCCGGAGTTCAGGATTTTGCTTACTGCTCGGATCAGGGGACTTAATTTGTTCACTCTTTTTCAACACTCATTTACATTCTGGAATGAAGAAGCTTGTTAGCAACTGCTGGGGCTCAGATTACGTCAAACAAATCACCCTCTGAAACTTTTTTTCCCCCAATAATTATCATTTGGACCTGCAACAGAAGAAAGTACGATACCTGATGATTTTTGCTTTTTCATTCATCACTTTGGTAATCCCGAAAGCTATGCCTGAACAAAATGCGGACACTTCTCTACACGTGGAACGGCAGCTCTGCCTCGCCTTTTTCATATCTGGAAGAAGAGCCTCAGAAGAGCCATTTAACAATTTGCACATTGCATAAGTACACATTTTTTGTGATGGCATGTTTCTGGCCTCTGTAGGCAACATTAAATAATGAACTTTCACTTACGTTGTCATTTCTTAGCACACTGAGAGGAACATAATGGTAAAACTATCCCTGCCTCTTGAAGTTGACAACATTGAATTCTATAAACTCCAAAATGATGAAATTCAGGAGAATGTGTTTTAACACCTGTTTTACTTTTGCCAACATTTAATGTAATTACGACCTCTATTTTCTAATGTGAAAATCAAACCTAATATTTTTCACTTTCGTTAATCCCACAATCTGCTGCCTAACCCCGAACTCTGAATTTATCATGGATAATATTCAAGACCTGGAAGGAATATCAGGGGGTCATCTGATTCTATATAAATGTTGTCCTAACTCTGCCTTTCTTCCACACTATTGCTTGAGACTTCTTTATCTGGTTTCATCTTTCCTTTATGAGTTGGCAACCAAAAGTAACCCCTGAGCTGCAATAATATCTTGATTTAAAAGAACCTAAAAATTGAAGGTCCATCAGTCTGCCCAAGCTGTGAGCAGCATAGTCCATTGTGTTCAATTTTAAATTTTTAAACTCTTGACTGTTCCAGTTCTTTAGTGAATCAGACTTGCCTACAGGCCCCACTCATTTTTTTCTCTACAGGTTATTTAATCCTGTAATTTGTAAACCACTTTTCAGTGTTTTTATGAAAATGTAAACAGCAGCAGGCCTAATTCCAATACCTAGTGCTCACATCAGCACATGTTCTGTGTTGGCCTGTGCCTCTGAAGATCAACTCCTGATTTCCTGTTCCCTTTCACAACTTTTTAAATCCACTGGTAGTTTTTCAAAGCAGTCCGTTACAAGACCATGAACCTTTTTTTCGTAGATCAGAAGTCACATCATGGTTTTCTTTCTCATACTGTCTTCGGAGGTACTTATTCCCACTCTGTTAGATTGTTCAACTCTGTTTTATGTTAGTTTTGATGTTACTAAAAAGAAGGCTGGCCTGTAAGTCTCAGGGCCTGCCTTTGCTTTATTTAGAAGTGCATATTCTTGTTGACGACAGATTGATGGACATATTTATGACGTTGAATGTTTAAGATTATTTTCTTATCAAACATTCTTGGCCAAAATTCATTTGGCCTGAAAACATTTAACTTGAGGTCTCAAGTTGTCGTATTTCTTGGCATTACCAGCCTACGAAAACTCATGCGACCTATATATTTTTTCCTAAGAAAGTCAATATATTGTAGTGCCAGTGAGAGGGCATACGATTTTCAAGTGAATGGACCTGATTCCCTATGACATGCCCCCTTCCTTCACTTTTGGAGTAGTGCCACTTGTGTGGAAAGGGGAGGGCAGTAATTTCTATTTGAGAAAGTTGAGAATGCAGGAGCATGAAAAACTGGCTACATGATGTGCGTTGCCTTGTATTTCTACATGAGCTCTGATCTTACGTCCCCTTCATTTCCTATGAAAAACCCTCGGAGCAAACAGTTCTCTGGTTTATCACTAAAATGATTCAATCTGTTTGGTTTCTTTACTCTAGATCCTCTTAGCTTTGACCAAGTCCATTCTTCCTTCTCCTTCTCAGGGCAGTGGAGAAATGCTTTTTTATGTTACTTTTCTTAACATTCCTTGTAAATCATTCTTGGCAATGCTTTTTCTCTTTGTTTGTTCAACTTAGGCATGCCTGCGCATTGTATTTTATCTGACTTGTGCAATTAAGTCTTTTTTCCTTTCGTTTATTTTAAATGTAATTCTTAGGAGAGTTTCCCTTCTTAATCAAATTTTCTTTCACAAGACTTATGTACTTCAGTATTACCCATACCCTCCTGAAGGGACTGGCAATGTCTCACTGAAGAACCCTTCAGCATTTCTAAATCTGCATATAGTGATGAAGGTAAAATAAAATGTAAATAAATAACCAAACTGATCACCTTGTAAGCATTTCACTAACCAGTTGAGAACATTTTCAATATATTTAGAATGTTATTCTTAAATTTCCTGCAAAGACTTCCTGCAGGATTTGTGACATTGCCTGTCCTTAAAGTACCTGAAGAACTTTACCTTAGAGTACAGTCTGTGGCTTGTCATTGTCAAAGTCAAAGTAGACATATAAACTTGAATGTCCAAAACAAATGTTTTTAACAAATTCAAAATAATATTTAGAACATTTAAATTTCAAGAATTCAACAAAAATCTTAATAATCATAATCATCATAACTTCACCACCAATGGACAAATGATAATTCTTCCCCGTTTTCACCAAGCCTTTAAGAAAGGCCTGATAGCCTTGAAAGCTGTCATGTGACCAGCTAATAGAAGAAGTGTCCTTGCTTTTACGCTTCTACGGTTTTGAGCAAATTCACGTAGGCCAACAAAATCCATACCAAAAAATTACACTCTAAATGTCTTTACTATCCCTGTAATGTTATCATCATTTCTGTTTAAACTGCAATACAATATATTTTAGCCTGCCACCGATCCACATGGTAGGATTTTATGGTCTGGAATGTTTCCTGTAATCTGTCTTCCTCTGCATACTGCTTTATCTGTGCATTTTGTAACCATGATTGAACCTATCCCTCTGACTTCATGTCAGTATATACCATCTCAGTGTTTGTCCGTCCTGTTGGCATTTCAGAAATTCTCGTTAATTTTGAGATATTTTTTATTATATGGGAGGTATTTATATACTTCACCAAACCTCAACTCTAACTCATAAATCAAATCAAATTAAGCCCAGTACACTTCCTGCAGTTTCAACCCCAATATATTTACAAACAAAAAGAGGAGGTGACAAGACCCTCCTTTATTTCCTGCTGCCCTTCCAGTCTGCCCTTGGATCACTACGCATTTCCACCTGGAAGGTTGCTTCTCCACAGTGATTTCGCATTACAGGAGGGTTTTCCTTCTTTGTTTCTCAGACCTGGTCCTGTAGACGGGAAGGAGCCTGGACACAGTGACACATTCACAAAGGCCCTGCAGGACCACCATGGCTTATGATGACTCCATGAAGAAAGAAGGTATGACCCCTTAATGTGAGAAGCATTCCAAAGGGGGTTTCCTCTTCAATCCTTGCAGCCCATGGACATAGAGACCAGGACTGGCCATCACAGCCTGGACTCCCAAGTGATGGTCCAGAGCAGTATTATGACACTCATCCTCCACATCATCCCCAGACTGGGCCCATGGAAGCGAAAACCAGGACAGGGTTCCAACACGAGAGTCTAAAATATGAGTCTCTGTAGTCTATTGGGGCGATCCCCTGCAGCACTCATGGTCCTTGCCAGCTCCAGTGTGCAGGAGTCTGGGGATAGGAATCACATTTTGGACTCCCACAGAGCAGCACAGCACATGAATCCTTATTCTTTTCAGCCTTACCTCTGCAAGTCTGTGTCCAGCTGCCAAATCACAACTAAGAAACCATGTCTGAGGATGCACACGGGGCCTTTGCGTAGCGTGGAAGCATTGTTTCTGCAGGTTTGGTTCTTGTATTTGCAGCCAGGTCATCAAGAAATACTCTTGCCCCCTGGATCCTAGCCCTGTATTCCAGTGGACTTGTTGAGATATTATTTTAACTTGGAAATGGAGGGATTGTTGCATTACATATGTGGCGATTTCTTTGGTTGTCACTTACTTGCCTTTCTCCTTTCCTTTCCCAAATGAACCTGGCTTTCAGATTGCTTTGATGGTGATCACAGCTCTGAGGACACAGGACTAGCCGCTGGCCGAAGCCAACGAGAAAAGAAACGTTCTTACAAAGATTTTTTAAGGGAAGAGGAAGAAATCGCTGCTCAGGTCAGAAATTCTTCCAAGAAGAAGTTAAAGGTAAATTCTAAACATGTGAATCAGGAAAGTTTTTAACTATCTCACGTCCTGTTTCCTAGTATTTGAAGAAAGAAGCATATTTTTAAAACTTAAAAAAGATAAACACCATTCACTGTCTACTTTTAATATTTCCTGTGTTTTACTTTGTTTTCAAAGTCAGAAATTAAAGAACAAAATTGGTTCCAAACTGCTTTTGCCTCATCATCTTCTTCAGGGGTCAATTCTTCTTCCTCTTCAATTCCAGGATAGTGAGCTTTATTTCTTGGGGACGGACACGCACAAGAAGAAGAGGAAGCACTCCTCTGATGATTACTACTATGGAGGTAAGGAGGGGAAAGGGCAGCAGGTGGGATGAACACATCACTGGTTCTTGGAGTCGGGGTAGGGGAAAGGGATCCAGATGTTGCTGACTCAGTGGCCTATTTAACAGGACAGTGGTTCTTGTTCTGAGTGCCGATAAACCAGTGTGAAGGAGGAGAGAGGTGGAGGGCTGGTATTTTGGAGGATTCAGCATAGAAGAACAGTCTTCATTTGTGATACACCAGGTACCAGGTTCCTTCTCCCCCCAATCATCCACTTATCTTCTGCCCATTGTTACCCAGCATCCCTTTTGCCGTATGTAGTCCTGGGCCCTCTGGCCTGCACCTGTGGGTTACTTCTCAGTCCAGTGCATATCCACTCACAAGACCAGTTTTTCTTAGCTCTCTTATACGCATAGCTGATGAGACTAACCCTGTACTAGAATGGGCTTGTCCTGAACACAGAAGCAAATGACACTCTGTCTGCAGTGTAACCTAAATTGTAACTGCTCGTAATCCCACAGCTTAGTCCGTTCTTCTGGGTCCGCCCTCTCTGGTTGCCGTGAAGACTCAGTGAAGAGAAGCAACTTTAGTCGCAAGAACTGTGTCCAGGGTCCAGGGCCAGGCAGCATCTACCGAGCCAAGAAGCACACGGGCGTCATCAGGAATCAGTGGAAGGGCCTCCCCTCAAATCATTTCTCTTAGCCTCTTCCTCATGTTAGTTGAGTGTTTTTGCTGAGAGAGGAAACTTGTTGGAAGTTGGTTTATCGTGTGGACATTACTTCTCTTGATTATTTCCAGACCTTTCGTCTTTGGAATCGTCACAGAAGAAAAAGAAAAAGTCCAGCCCACAATCTGCCGATACAGCCATGGACCTATTGAAAGCCATCACTTCCCCGCTGGCAACAGGCTCCAAGCCCTCCAAAAAGACAGGGGACAAATCCTCTAGTTCTTCAAGTCATTCAGAGAGTAAAAAGGAACACCACAGGAAGAAAGTAAGTGGAAGCAGTGGGGAGCTGTCCCTGGAGGATGGTGGTTCCCACAAATCAAAAAAAATGAAACCACTCTACATGAACACAGAGACACTGACCCTTCGCGAGCCCGATGGCTTAAAGATGAAACTCATTCTCTCACCAAAGGAGAAGGGAAGCAGCTCGGTTGATGAGGAGCCTTTTCAGTACCCCTCTCAGCAAGCGACTGTGAAAAAATCCTCTAAGAAATCAGCTCGCGATGAGCAAGGTGCTTTACTCCTTGGACACGAGTTACAGAGCTTTCTGAAAACAGCCCGGAAGAAGCACAAGTCCTCCTCCGACCCACATTCCTCTCCCGGCCCCGAAGGCTGTGGGGCGGATGGCTCCCAGTTCCCAGAATCCCACAGTGCTAACCTTGATCTTTCGGGACTTGAACCTATCCTAGTAGAATCGGACTCGTCCTCTGGTGGGGAGCTAGAGGCTGGGGAGTTAGTCATCGACGACTCTTACCGGGAAATCAAGAAGAAAAAGAAGTCCAAGAAGAGCAAAAAGAAGAAGGACAAGGAGAAGCATAAAGAGAAGCGGCACTCCAAGTCCAAGAGAAGTTCAGGCCTTGCAGCTGCCACCGTGGCAGAGGTCACAGTGGCACCCGGCCCTCCTCCCAGCGTCCCCCACACTGGAGCCGCTGCCCCTCCCCAGCCACTGCCCAGCCTCCATGCAGATGGGCATAGTGAGAAAAAAAAGAAGAAAGAGGAGAAAGACAGAGAAAGAGACAGAGGAGAAAAGGTAAACCATTTTTTAAAGTGTGGTGGGTAAGAGATGATAGTAGTAAGCGGACTTGGAATTAGGCACCTGAGGTGAACAGTGGGGAACATGGCAAGGCCAATCTGATGGGATGACATGAGGTGTAAAATATTGCCAGTGGCCAAGTCTCTCTGGTGCAAGGATAGGAGCAGTCTTAATTTTTCCTGGGTTTTCTTAATAGAGTTGTTCTCCCATAAGGCCAAGCGTAGGTTTAGGGATACCGTTGAACTTGGAATTCACAGAAGGAGCCAAACCCCGTTTCTTTCACTGAGCAGCACTGTCTGCCTAGGGCAATTGAGAGAGACATTCTCTGAGTTCATTCTGAGAAACAGATCTTCAAAATTAGGAAAATAATGACCAAGCTCCCGAATTAAGCTAATGCCTTTCCACTAGCTGGCATGGGCCACTTTCTGGTATTCTTTTTAGTGTCAAATGTGTGTTCTTTCACCATGTGAGTGCTTACTGTTTGCTGGGCCCAGTGCTCCAGTGGGTGGAGAGAGGTGCAGAGCTGAGCAGGACAGAGCTCCTGGCCTTAGGGAGCACACTGATTGCTGAGGAGATAGGAAGGAGAAATCAACCGCCTTGGTTTAACTTCTTTCCTGCAACTCGAGAAATCTTCTAGCGGTTGTACTTTCGGGGCTAACGACTATGTCATCAAAGGTTTTCTGTAAAAAAAATAAGTCTTTTTTCCCCATTATCAAAGTAATATATTAATTTTATAGAAATTAAAAAATTCAGAGTCGTGGAAAGAAAACAGTCAAAAAGGTTAGTTTCACCTAAGGACGACCATTTTCTTCCCTTGTTTAGAGTTCTACAAAATGAAATGTCAGCTAAAGTCTGAAAGAGGAGCTACTAAGAAGGAGAAAGTCAAGTGTATTAAGAATTTGGGAGTAGCAGTTACACCTCAGTCTGTGATTGAGGTGCAAGTTATGTTTCCCACTGCAAAGAGTACCTTTTTTTTTTTTTTTAAAGATTTATTTATGAGAGAGAAAGACAGTGCATGCACGCGTGTGCACTTGCACACTCGGGGGTGGGGGGTAGAGGGAGGAGGGGAGAGAAACTCTAAACAGGCTCTGTGCTCAGTCTGACTGACAAGGGGCTTGGTCTCAACGACCCTGAGACCATGACCTGAGCCAAAACCAAGAGACGGACACTTAACTGACTGAGCCCCCCGGGAACCCCAAAGAGTGCCTTTTAAGTATGTATATCACAGAAACTAAAAACAAAACTATACCTTCTGAGCCAAGAATGAGTGTGAGCATAAAGAACTGGATAGTCAAATACCAGGTCAGGTTTTATTCGTTTATTTGAAAATTGCTTCATGAAATCATATATGTTCCATGTAAGATTCTGCTTAGCCTGAGAACTTCCGTTCTAGTAATATATGATCATGCCATAATCTTACAGTGCTGAAAGCAGGAGGGCAGGGTGGTCAGAGAAAGCTTACAGAAGAAAAAGGATGTCGGTGGCAGGGAATACAAGAAGGCAAAAGATGTTTAGGGAGTAGCAGAGTAGAACACGTGAACTGTAGTCCTGCGTTTCTGTCTAACAGATATTTCTACCTGGAAGCCTTGGGTCCTCAGACCCATGTGTCACTGATTAATAAGCTCGTCATCCAGCCCCCCAAACCTGCATCTCCTCCTCCACCTGCTTCTGTGTCCCGCGTGTCCTTCCAGTCAATCCAAACTCAAAACTCCATGCTTAAAATCATTTTTCTCAACACTTCATTATGAAATTTTTCAAATAAAGAGCTCTGAAATTGTTAAGTAAATGCCATATGCCGCCCAATGAGATTCTGTAGTGACTGTTTTGCTCTTTGCTTTATCACACCTCTGTCCATCAGTCCATCTTTTATAATGTATTTTAAAGTAGATATAGATATTATACACTTCACCCCTAAACACTTTAGCTTATATATCATTAACTTAAGTTCAATATTTGTTTTCAGGGCTTTTTTTTTTTTTTTTTGGTATAATTTACTGAGGCACAAATGTACACATGTTTAGTATACCTTTTGGCGAGTTTTGACAGTTGCACATACCTGGGTGACCAAACCTCTGTCAGGATATAGAAATAGCATTATAAAATAATCATCATCCGAAATAGCATTCTCATACTCCTTCCCAGTCTGTCCTCACTGTTCCGATTTTTTTCCCAGTCTTACCAGTTCATTTTTACATCTCCCTCTTCCCTGCTTTCCCTCTCCTCTGTGTCCACGCAGGTGTTGAGCCTGATATGCTTCCTCCTTCATAACTTCCATGCCTTTATGTCCTGCATTACCACTGCCCCATCTTGGGCCTCATCCCTCCCTGTACTTAATGTAATAAATGGCCTCCTTTCTGTTTCTTCCCAAATGTAATTTGTACACACCGATGCCAGAATGTTCTTAAGTACGACTTTGATGTGGACAGTCCTCTGGTTCAGCATCTTCAGGTGGACCCTTAACCTCCTTCACGTTAGAGCATAAGCTCCGAGAGAACGAGGATTCTGTTTCTTCCCAAATGTAATTTGTACACACCGATGCCAGAATGTTCTTAAGTACGACTTTGATGTGGACAGTCCTCTGGTTCAGCATCTTCAGTGGACCCTTAACCTCCTTCACGTTAGAGCATAAGCTCCGAGAGAACGAGGATTCTGTTTCTTCCCAAATGTAATTTGTACACACCGATGCCAGAATGTTCTTAAGTACGACTTTGATGTGGACAGTCCTCTGGTTCAGCATCTTCAGTGGACCCTTAACCTCCTTCACGTTAGAGCATAAGCTCCGAGAGAACGAGGATTCTGTTTCTTCCCAAATGTAATTTGTACACACCGATGCCAGAATGTTCTTAAGTACGACTTTGATGTGGACAGTCCTCTGGTTCAGCATCTTCAGTGGACCCTTAACCTCCTTCACGTTAGAGCATAAGCTCCGAGAGAACGAGGATTCTGTTTCTTCCCAAATGTAATTTGTACACACCGATGCCAGAATGTTCTAGTACGACTTTGATGTGGACAGTCCTCTGGTTCAGCATCTTCAGTGGACCCTTAACCTCCTTCACGTTAGAGCATAAGCTCCGAGAGAACGAGGATCATGTCTGTCATGCTCTCTCCACTTCATCCCCAGCACTGAACCTGCAGTCTGGCCTGTTGTAGTTAGTCCAGAAATACTTGTTGAATGAATAAATATCAAAGTCCAAACCCTTGGTCAAGCATTCATAATTGTCTGGGATTGAGCCCTAAACCTCCCTTCTCAGCTCTACCTCTTAGTCTGCGTTACACGCACTGTGTGGAAACCAAACTTCGCCCTTCCATTCTTACTTCTTCCATCGCTTGTTTTTTATAGTGATCTTCTTTGTTCTCCATCTACTGAAGCTTGGCCTTCCCTTCAAGACCTAATCAAATGCCACCTCTTCCAAGACATCCTGACCCTCCAGTCAGAATTAACTTCTGACTTCCCATAACACCTTGCTATGGGAAGTCACTGCACTTACTGTCCTTTATGTTGGAGTTTTCTTTGTGCATATTCCATTTCCCCTGTTAAAGACTATAAGCTCCTTAGGGACTGTTTAGTTACCTTACTGTTACCTTCAACTCCTCAGTGTCCTTGGTAGGCATTTTGTGATAGATGTCGAATGAATATGTGGATGCAAACATAAGTATTGAAAAGGTAAGTCAGGTGCAAATTGTAAAGAATCTTGAATTAAGGATTTGGCAGCAGGCACTCTGGGCTTACGAGCAGGACTTAGATATGCTCTCAGTGATCATTTAAGAATAAAATAACACTTCAGCGGATGGATGAGACTGAAGAGAGATTGTAACAGACCACCCTGAGGTTTGCAGTCTGAGGTTTCAAGTACTATAACATTATAAAAGCCTGATAGAAACAGCAGAAGAGACAGATTCAGGAGAGGCCCTGAAGGAAAAACTGACAACGATGTGGCAATAGGGCTTAGGTCTGGGAAAGCAGAAGCATAAATTGAGTATAAAAATGGACCTTAAAGGGGTGCCTGGGTAGCTCAGTCGGTTGAACATCTGCCTTCAGCTCAGGTTGTGATTCCAGGATGGGATCAAGACCCGCATCAGGCTCCCTGCTCAACGAGGAGTCTGCTTCTCCCTCTTCCTCTGACCCTCCTCCCCGCTTGTGCTCTCTCTCTCTGTCTCAAATAAATAAATAAAATCTTAAAAAAAAAAAAAATGGCCCTTAAGGTTTTGAACTTGAGCGCCTTGGAAAATAAAATTATAATCTCCAGTGTAGGACTTATTTAATAATTCCCCCATGTAGCTAGCAATTGCTAGTAAAAAAAGGTACTTTCATTTATAGCAAAAATTTTACTAGGAATCAGTATTTGATCATGACTGTCCAAACCTGAGGTAGTCATACTCAGAATGTAATCATTTATTTATCCAACAAGTATCTATGGAACATATACCATGTTTTTTAAAACCTGACCTATGCATAAAAATTTCCTGTGGAGTTTGTTTTTTGTTTTTGGGGGTCTTTTTTAAGAGAGCGCACACGTGTATGCGTAAGCCGGGGCTGGGGGGTAGTGCAGAGCAAGAGAGAAAGAATCTCAAGCAGCCTCCATGGCCAGCGCAGAGCCCAACGTGGGGCTCAGTCTCGTGACCCCAAGATCATGACCTGAGCCAAAATCAAGAGTCAGATGCTTAACCAGCTGAGCCACCTGGGTGCCACATCCTGTGGAGTTAAAAAAAAAATCCTTCCCTTGGTTTTGTTTCAGTAAAAAAGAACTATCTAAAAGTCCACCAAGAGATAGACAGGAAGGCTTCAGGAATAGCATTCTCCCAACTACAGCGAGCAGAGATGGGAAAGCCAACTGGTAGGAACGCTGAAAGCTTCTGTGTGCCCTTTCTAGTTTAGGTCCTATGACAGGACTGAACAATAAATAGACAAGCAAGGAGGATGTCTGGTTTGGGAGAATAAGAAAAGTCAGGTTAGATTTTAGGATGTAAGTATCAGGAGATTCAGCATATCTGAGGTTAAGAGTGTGGGCTGTGGAGCCAAACCACTTGAGTCCACATCCTGGCTATGCCACTTACAAGCTATGCACTGTTGGGCAAGTTGCCTAATTTCTCCATCCAGAAGGTGTGGATGACGACAGACATACCTGATAGGGTTGTTAAGGGTTAAATGAGGTGGTCATAGATGTAAAAGGGTTTATTTAGGGCCACAGTGTGCCAAGGCCCTCTGCGGCCACAGCCAACTCACAGGGGCACCACTGGATATTTTAAATACATTAAATTTTCAAGAGAAACAGCAGTATGTGGCATCGGTCAGATACCTTGGGAACTACTAGCTCAAGGTAATTCATGGTTGCAACCTCTTATCATGTTCCGTTCCTTTCAGTATTGCCACCTCTTTTCAAAGCTGGTCTTCCGTGATGGCTTTGGTAAAAAGCAAGTACCACATGAAAACCCACATGGGCTCCCAACTGAGTTCAGGAGCTCTAGCTTTGCACATTCATGAGCATTCAGTAAAAGTTAGTTGTTACAGTCATCATCGCAGGAGAAGTTCTAGAGAGCAATGGAAATGCGAGACCTGGAACTCAGTAGAGCAGTTGAAACTGGGTGAGAGCTGGAGTGTTCCTGTGCACTAAATGAAATCCAGGAGCAGGGAAGAGGGAGGAGAGCCCAGAGCAGAATCCTGTAGAGCATGTAGCTCAGGGCACCGGAGAAGGAAGGGGGAGCAGTGGTGTCGGAGGAGAAACCAGAGAGGGGCCAGTGTCATAGAAGTGAGGGAGCAGACCGTTTGAGAATAGACTGGACTCCAGTAGAAAGGATGAGGATGCCAGTGCAGCAGGGAGAAGGGGAGCCAGCCTGACCGAGTCCACGCAGGAGTGAGAAGCGAAGGCAGCGGGGGCAGAAGTCTTGATACAGAATCTTGTTAGAGATTAGGGGATTGGGCTCAGTCCGGGGAAAGGTAACGCTCTCAGTGCTGAGTTTTGCTTGGGGAGAGGCTTCTTGTGGTTTTATTTGTTTGCTTGTCTGTCGGTTCATTGTTGAATCCTGCTTTCTGAGGATTAGAGCAATCATCTGGTCATACCTTAATGATGTCCCCTTTAAGATCATCCCAGTGGAGTGGAAGTCTTTGTATTGGAGGAACAGGATCCAGTAACATCGCAAAGATACCTTACTTTGGGTTTCACTGAATCAATAAAAGCCCATTCACTCACTACCACTCAAAATAATACCTGTGACGTTGCCGCTTCAGGGGCATGCCTTCAGTTATCTGTATGTTTCCAGAATGTTTCTGTTTCCTCTAAGCAAGCTGAGGCCAGCCAGGTGGCTTAGTATCTGGCACACTCAGACGTTGTTGATCAAGCGATACACTGAAGTCTCAGCTATAGCTAGACTTGTGATGGTATTACACACATTCTCCCTCTGGTAAAACTTGACTTCAGAGTGACAACAGCGATAAATGGTAAAAGTCAGTAGCTCCCATCTTGTGCGTCCCTGCCATGTGTCTAGGCATATGACATCCTAGGCATTTGGCATCGCTAACGGTCTTCACTGACAGGTATCAGTAGCCCCATTTGACAGAGGAAGAACCTGAGAAGAAAAGACACAGAGCTGGAATTTTAATAGAGGTTTCTTTAACCCCATGCCCGTAGTCTTTCAACTATTACACATGGCCTTCTAAAACTTCTAGAGATGGTCATCCAGCACCGTGTGTCTTCGTCGAAGCTAAAAGTAGGTTCTAGGTCAAAGGAAACCGACGCCATGTGCTAGTGTCTGGGATCCTTCCCACTGAGACATACAGCCATTGTGCCTTAGTCGAAGAGGCAGAGTATAAGGAAGTGCAGACAGCTTGGGCTCAAGCACGGCGACTCGGGTCCTTGTCAAGTCTGCTGCTTACCTGCTTTGTTCTTCGGTGATGCTTCCTCGTGGCTCACTTGTGAAGCGCAGTTGTTCAGATTAATAGCAGATACAAGGAACACGCGCCACACAGGGCCCGGCCCTGTAAATAGCTGTGGTTACAATTACTGTTTTTTTATCCCAGGTTCTTCCAAAGCGTAAAGTATGCTTGAAAACATCTTTTTAAAGCTTTTTTTCTCATCTGGTCATTTTGCATATTAGACCAAGCAAGGAGCCTATGTTTTTATGGTTTTGTTTTTGTTTTGCTTTGTTTTATAATATAACACCCACCTTGTAGGAAGCCGACTCAGTACTTATCTCACCTATTTGGACAACCATGAAGATCTAGAAAGAAAACAGGGTCTGCAAGGAGCAAAAGCAAGTTTCCTGCAGCTCGTTGGAACGCTTCCTGAGCACTGGGGAAAGGAACGCTGGCCAGGGATGAGTCTCGTGACCTCCCTGCTCCTGTTCTGTGCTTTGTAGAAGAGCAAACTAGCACCCACCCTGTGGATTCGCACTCTGCCCTTCTCACACTCAGTGCTGAGACTTTGTTATCCGTCTAGTGCAGATTTCTTCTGCAGTTGAGTTGTGCCGGGCACTGGCCAGGTGCTGTGGATTAAAGATGAATAAGACGCCGTGCCAGCCAGCATCCTGTCAACTCGAAGGCTCTGGGTGTAGGAAGTGAGGCCAGAAAGCATTTCAGTGAGCCGAGCCTCAGCGCAGGCCTGTGCAGAGTGCCCAGGGAGTATGAGGGAGGCCTGGGTGTCGGAGAAGGTTTCCTCAGGCGAGCTGTATCATCTGAACCGAATCTTAGGGCCAAATAGGAACTATCCGGTAGAAATGAGGAGTAGGTGTTTCATTTGAGGAGTGAAAGGTGTGTGTGAAGGTATTGAGATACCAGAAGGCAAAGGATGTTCAGAGAACCACAGGAAGTCCGGGTGACTGAAGTAGGGCTGGCAGAAAGTTAGAGTGAGCAGATAAAGGCCGGAAGAATCGCTGCGGGCCTGCCTTCTAGGAAAGGGTAGTGGAGCTGAGTCATAATTAGTACAACAAGAACAGCTATATCTGTGGTTTGTAATACGGCCTGAGCGCTGCACTAAGTGTTTTATCTGTGGCGTATCAGTGAATTTTCACAGGAACCCAGTGAGGCGAAGACGGTATCATCTCCCTGTCACAGAACTAAGCTCAGAGAAGTGAAATAACCTGCCCAGGGCCCCCTCCTGTTTCAGGCGCAGAGCAGGAATCTGAACCCAGGTCTTCGTGATTGAGTGATCCATGCTCTTTCCCCGATACAGAAAGGTTGTTCAAATTATATTCAGTGGTGTATTGTGAGAGATAGCACAAGTATAGAGTATGTTTTTGAAAGATTTCCATTCAGAATGGTTCAAATAAAAGCTTTGGTGTGAAAACCTGACTTCTCTGGCACCCTTGTCTTTAGCCAGATCAGATTTAGGGATCGCAGCCAAGTTAGTTCAGAAGAACATCAGATGGTATCGTGGTTTCCGGTGCGGGCTCTGAAGCCAGACTGCCTGCGTTCAGATGCTAGCCCTGCCACTGCTACATGTATGACTCTGGAGCTTGGTTTCCTCGTCTCTGAAATGGCAGTAATGGGGCGCCTGATTGGCTCAGTCAGTAAGTAGAGCATACAGCTCTTTGATCTCGGGGTTATGAGTTTGAGCCCCATGTTGGGCAGAAAGAGTACTTTAAAAAATTTAAAAATTTAAAAAATAAAATGGCAGTACTAATGGAATTTACCTCATAGGGCTGTTGTAAGGTTTAAATGGATTTCTGCAGGTAATGCGTTTATACAGCATCTCCCATAGTATTAATATCAATGAGGAAATTGGGTTCTTGTCATCAGCAGAAGAAAGCCAATTTTTTAGTGGGGTTTTTTGGTTTTGTTTTTGTTTTATTGGGGGGGGGGCGGCGTTGGCCAGAGAGAGAGGAAGAGAGAATCTTAAGCAGGCTCCACGCCCAGTGTGGAGCCAGCCCTGTGCATGGCTAGTCTTATGACCCTGAAATCATGACCTGAGCCAAAATCAAGAGTTGGATGCTTAACCAACTGAGCCACCCAGGAACCCCTTGTTTTTGTTTTTGTTTTAAGGTTTTATTTATGTATTTATTTATTTTGGAGCAAGAGACAGCTCTTGGGCATGGGCATGAGGTAGGGGAAGGACAGAGGGGGAGGGAGAGAGAATCTTGAGCACACTCTGCACTGAGCATGGAGCCCGACACAGGGCTCAATATCATGACCCTGAGATCATAACCTGAGCTGAAACCAAGAGTCTTAACCAACTGAGGCAGCCACCCAGGTGCCCCCAGCCAAGTTTTATTTTTAAGATTTACAAGTTATGTTTTGCCTTAGGCCCCAGATGTTTTACCCTTTAAAAAATATGTTCTTAGACTAGAGTTTTGGGTGGGGTTGAAGAGGGATTTTCATCAGATTGTCAAAGAGTTCTTTCCCAAGACTTAAACATGACTGCTTTATAAAGAGCATTATTAAGAAGTTACTCTGTGGAAGGTCTTGATATTGTGGTATATGTTATCAAACACTTAAAAGGAGCTTCTGGCTGCATGATTACAACATTGTGAGTCACACTTAGTAAGAGGATTTGTTGGCAGTCGTTTGCTACTAATAATAAAGTATCCAACTTTTTGAAATATTACCATTGTATTAAGGAGAGTCCTGTTATACCACATGTAACCACTGTGATTCACTTGCAGTACTGTGTGTTTTCTAAACGCATTACAAAATCTAGAGTGGAATTACTGGCCTTGTCTTTGGAATCATGTAGAAATGTTTTGTTTGCATAGAGGTCATCTGTTATTTGTATATTTCTAACTACTAAAGTACATTTAGAAAAATTTCTGTGCCCTGGAGAGGGTTGAACGCTTCAGTGTCAATTCCAAACTTTCGGTCCACAGAGGGGAGTTGCATTTTGCACAGTGGTTAGGTTCTAAGGTCAGCACATAAGGTGAGAATTTTAAGTAGTCCAAGTTTCCCTGAAAATCCCTTAAGAAGGCCGGCTTCAAGGGGCACCTGGGTGGCGCAGTCATTAAGCGTCTGCCTTCGGCTCAGGGCGTGATCCCAGCGTTCTGGGATCAAGCCCCACGTCAGGCTCCTCTGCTGGGAGCCTGCTTCTTCCTCTCCCGCTCCCCCTGCTTGTGTTCCCTCTCTCTCGCTGGCTGTCTCTGTCAGATAAATAAATAAAATCTTAAAAAAAAAAAAAAAAAAGGCCGGCTTCACAACAAAGGCTGACAGACTCTGAGTCCAACAGAGTATCAGCCCGGCACAGCTGGTTTCTTCTCAGCACCAGGTAAAGTCATTGGCATAGGTTCAGGAGCCATAAATAACTATTTTTTAAATTACGTTTGCTACAAATATCAGAATCACATTTGAGTAGTGAGTTGCACAAACTAAGAGAGACCTGTAGGAACTATCTAGGGAAAGCAGAATCACCCAGACTAATCAGTCCATCTCTCTCTCTCTCTCGCAAATGGCCAAATATAGAACTTAGATGAACTCCCCTCTGTGTAGTGCCACTCCATTGTACCTGGGGCCCAATAAAGAGGGATTTGAAAGAATCGGAACTTAGTTAGAACCCTTAGAACATTTGTGGCTATGCAGCTGCTCCTAAATTAATAACAAAGACGCAGCGCCCAGAACTCGCTTCCATAGCATCTCAGAACAAGACTGGCTTCACCAGAACACAAAAAATAGGACCTTCCCTATTTAGATGAAATAGTTAAAGTAAAGACCTTGTTGCTGTTTTCTTTATCTGGTTGAGGTCAAATGATTTTGCCCTATTATCCTTCACCAACATTCCTTATTTAAATTTAAAAAAAAAAAAGTTGTATTGGCTTTTTGGTTGCTATAGCTTCTATTTTGAAAAATACAGAGGGAATAGAAAAGAACTCATAGTAGTTTTCCATTGTAGCCTAACAAATTACCACAAATTTGGCAATTCAAAACAACATCCACTATTATCTCACAGCTCTATAGATCAGAAGTCCAGACAGGGCTCGACTGGGTCCTCTGCTCGGTCTCTCACAAGACTGAATGGCCAGAGCAGGGTTCTCTTCTGAGGTGAGACGTCCTCTTCAGGCTGTCGGCAACATCCAGTTCCTCGCAGTTTTAGAATTCATGGCAACCGTTTTCCTCAAGTTCAAGGCCAGCAAGAGGGTGTCTGCTGTTGTGTCTCATGTCTTTCTAGGGCTCATCTGACTTACTGGGATAAGTCAGGCTTACTCAGGATACTCTCCCTTTTGACTGACTCACATTCAACTCACTAGGGACGTGGGGTGCCAGGGTGTCTCAGTTGGTGAAGTATCCAGTTCTTGATTTTAGAAGGTCATGATTGCAGGATTGTGAGATCGAGCCCCACATCAGGCTCTGCACTCAGTCTGCTCTCTCCCCCTCTCCCTTCCCCCGCCCACCCACATGCATGGGTGCTCTCTTGCTCTCTCTCAAATAAACAAATAAATAAATAAATCTTTTTTTTTTTTTAAAGGTCAACTCACTAGGCACCTTAACTACGTCCGTGAAGTCCCTTTTGCCGTATAACAACAATCACAGGAGTGATATCTCACCATATTCACCAGTCCTGCCCACACTCACCAAGAGGGCATTACACCCTCTTGATAAAAGCTTTTAGATTTTTAGCAAGTTTCAAGAGCACAGAACCAAAGAATTTCCCTCGAGCGGCCCAGAAGCAGGGCTGTGTACACCAGGGGGTAGAAACCTTGGGAGCCATCTTGGAATTCTGCTTATCAGAGAAGTGATACTGTAATAATGTTACCAAGTACCTACTGAAGTGCCAGATATTGTTTGAGTAATTCCCACCTCTGAGTTAAATGGTATTATCCACGTTTCACTTACAGGGAAACTAAAGCTCAGGGAAATGAAGCAGTTTGTGTTGCTCATAAGTAGTATGGTCAGGATTCTAACCTAGATCTGGTGGTATCCAAAGCCCAGGCTCTTTCCGTTTTGCTACATTACCTTGCTAAATCCTGTCATTCTTCCCTCCCTGCTTGTGGAGGTGTCATAATACAGTGAAGAATAAACATGCTTCAGGTAGCACAAAGCAGTTTGTTGAAGTGAGAAAGGTTCATCTTACACTGACTACCAAGGAATTGTCTTCAGTTATTTATTTACTTCTCACACTGGACCACAAGAATGTGAGTAATAAAATAATGATAAGCTACAAGTAACAGGAAAAGCAAGATCAGGAAACTTAGAAGACTAGAAATCAAAACCAGAGGAACAAAACAAATATAGATTTGGCTCTTGGCTTTCTGATCCCAAAGTAAAGGGAAATTATATGGTTCTTCTTTTCAAAGGCAAGAAAAATAGCCCAGGAGAAGTAAAGGTTTTCTCAGCATGTAGTTCTCAAAGAAACATGTAACATGGGATTTATGTAGGAAGAATGAATGGCTTTATAAGTAGTTATCAAGTAGCTGCAACAACCTGAAAAGTCTAAAAATAATTTAGCATGTGATTTTATTAAATAAGTATTAAATATAATTACAAATGAGTTATAATTAAAAATTATCCTGTTTTAGAAGCTGGTTGGGGGTTTAGAACTCTTCCCTTGATGAAAAAGTATAGGTCTCTTTTCTGTTTTGTAACCATGGATTCAGGGTAACTCGACTTGTGTTCTAATGAAGTCTTACCCTGTTCTATTTTTGTGACACTAGCCAAAAAAGAAGAACATGTCAGCCTACCAGGTGTTCTGTAAAGAGTATCGCGTAACCATCGTGGCCGACCATCCAGGTATAGGTAAGAACATTTCCGATCTTCAGTTTTGTTACTTTCCGTTTGTATCTCTGAAGCAGGGCAATTAATTCAGCCAGTCAGCAGGCAACTTCTTCCTATCGTATTAAAATAATACAAGTCTCATTTTTCCCCTCCATTCTGAAGTCACTTTAGATTTTGTCTTAGTCCACCCCATCCATAAATGAGATAAGCTTTCTGTTTATAGCTCTTAAACTGATAAAATGGGAAACTGAGTAAAATTCAATGTTCTGAAGCACCGTACGTAAATCCTAGTTGTTTGTCTGCAAGATCCTACAGCTGACCTCTCCCTTAATCTGGCCCTTGGGTGTGAGTTATGGCGGGAGGACTTACACTGCTCATATTTGTCTCTGTGTCAGAAGTTAGTGAGGTGAGAAGAACACTCCACCACAGACCTTGACAAGTCACTTCACCTCTACAGATCTCATTTGCCTAATGCTTACAATAACTTCCCAACCCGCCCGTCAAGGTTGTTGTGAGACACACGTGAAGTACCGTAAAAGATCCGAGTGCTTGATAAGGCATGACCTTGCCGTACAAATGCAAGGGCAACGTTCCGCATCTAGAGCCCTGCTTCTGGGCTGCTCGAGGGAAATTCTTTGGTTCTGTGCTCTTGAAACTTGCTAAAAATCTAACAGCTTTTATCAGATTCTATAGAAAGTGTTTTCTTTAACCTAAGTGGATAAGCTCTGTAAAATGATATCGAGTTAAAAGACACCAGATGCTTAAGGGATAAGATGCTTAAGGGATAAATCCCTGGGGAATAGATGTGTGAGAATTTGAGCCTGTCTCATGACCACCAAAATAGCCCCTTCCCTCCCTAGAGAAAAGAATCAAGAAAAATGATGGGGTTTTAGTTTGGTTTTCTGAAAGAACCTTGTGCTATTTAAATTTGAGCTGGAAAATCCTTTTTCTATTTTTTGCTCTTACCAATCTTCCGTTTGGCTTATAGTCAAACCTTTACTGTGTTATGTTTTTTTACTCTTTCATGCCAGATTTTGGGGAACTTAGTAAAAAACTGGCTGAGGTGTGGAAGCAATTGCCAGAAAAGGACAAACTGGTAAGTACACTTCCTTACAAACACAGTTTTCATTGCTTTATGCCTTCCAAAATGTGTCGTTCTCCTGTAGCCCATCCAGCCAACAGTGAAAGCAGTGAAAAAAAAAAAAATAACAAATCAATAAAAAATGGTTTGGCAGAGGGCGTTAACACTGGCTGGTGCCAGTTTACTCTAGTGGGGATTCAGCTGCAGGAAGGCTGTCTTCTCTACCCTCACCTCGTTGTTTTCCGACAACCTTACATTTGAGCCAAAAGATGACCTAACTTAGGCAGTGTTTAAGGGTCAAAAGAGAATCTCAGATCAGCCCTTTCCCACAAATAGCCACTGGAGAGGGCAGATCTGAGAACAGAGGAAGGTCGCCTGCCTCCTGGTTACTGCCTATGATAAAAATATGGCCTGTGCTCACTGAGTAAGGTTGCAGGTCGTCGTCCTCATGGGCCTTTACCAAATAATGCACCCCTCTATCGAGAAGCCAGGAAGACTATGGTAACTAGTTCTGTCGGAATCATTCCCAGTCACCCTCCAGCCAGGTGATGTAAAGGTGGTCTGGGAATTCATTTGGGTCACCCAGGTTAGGTTATCTTTTGTTCCCGTTTTCCATGTCATTGTCATCCTGAGATTGGCGTGGCCAACGAGCAGGTCAAAAGAACTGTTTGAACCCCACGGACAGCATACTGAGCCACATGTTTACCCCACGATTTTACATTTCGACCTGCGAGTGATCTCAAAATCCATGCCGAGACCTGCCCATTAGCACAGAGGAACGTGTAGAGTCCTCCACTAAGATATCACGGTAGTCAGCGTTTCAGGCCTGTTCAGTAGCCTTCAGCTTCAGAATTGCCGTTCAGCCGCTGCCCACCCCGCTCCAGGCTTCCCTTTCTTTCCTTCACTCTCCTCTCCCATAACTACTTTCCCTTTTATATCTTGTCATTTCATTTATAATTTATTTGGCCCTGATCTGACTGCAGATTTGGAAGCAAAAAGCTCAGTATCTGCAACACAAACAGAACAAAGCAGAAGCTACAACTGTGAAAAGAAAAGCGTCCTGCTCAGAAGTTCCCGTGAAAGTGAAAGGTAGTGACTGACCCTCTCTTCCCTGGAGCGTTGTGAATCTTGCTTCCTTACTCGGAATCGGGAGAGCAGCCTGTATCAGAAGCAGATCTTGATACCCAGATGTTACTACCAAATATTACAGGTTGCAAAAAAAATTTAGAAAATGTAAATCAGAAGTCAGCAAACTTTTTCTGTAAAGGGCCAGAGTGAACACTTGAGGTCTCGTGGTCCATAGGCACTTTGTGTCATATTCTTTATTTTTTCTACAATCATTTTAAAATATAAAGCCATTCTTAGCCCACAGGCTATACAAAAACAAGTCATGGGCCAGATTTGGCCCACAGTTCATAGTTTTGCTAATGCCTGGTATAGCTCCTAAAAGGGGAAAAAGCAGGAAGAACATTTTTGTGCTGTTCCAGGCCACAGGCAAGCTTTATCTCTCTATTTCGTCTCTGTTCTCAGCTTCCTCTGCAGGAGTACTGTCACCCCAAAAGAAATCCCCGCCCACCACCATGCTGTTGCCAGCCTCTCCAGCCAAAGCCCCTGAGACAGAGCCCATTGATGTCGCTGCTCATCTACAGCTGCTGGGAGAGTCCCTAAGCCTCATCGGGCACCGCCTGCAGGAAACTGAGGTGAGTGTGACTGTCAGCGTGCGTGTTTCTGATAGGATGTAAAGCCGTTTACTCCTTCCACGTGCATCCATTGAGCAACTACTGCTAGGTTATACCAGGTGCTCAGGAGACAGTGACAAAGAAGATATATGCTAGTATACATACCTTGAGATTTGGAATCTTCCTCCTGGCTCTTACACCATCCTATTGAACAATGGCTTTTTTTCAATCTCCTGTAACTTTTTTTTCCCAGTTTTTATTGAGATACAATCGACATATGATCCTGTAACTCATTTTGGTTTTTTTTTAAATGCAATGGGAAAAATGAATACAAATCCCATGGAAGTTTTAATCATTTGTCCTTCTAAGACAGTTTGAATTTTTCTGCACGTTTCCAGTAAGGTCTTGGATAGACAGAGTAAACTGTATAGGGGATTAAGAGTGCCTCTGCTTCTTTGAAAATGGGTGGGTAGCAAGGGGCACCTGGGTGGCACAGCACCTGACTGTTGGTTTTGGTTCGGGTCGTGATCTCAGGGTCGTGAAATCGAGCCCCACGTCGGGCTCCATACTGAGCGCAGATTTTGCTTAAAACTTTCTCTCCTTTTCCCTCTGCCCCTCTCCCCGCCCCCTCACCCATATGCTCTCTCTTACACTCTCTAAAATAAATAAATCTTAAAAAAAGAAAAGAAAATAGGTAGCAAATAGGGAAATTGAGGTTCTCAAGCTCTTCATTACTCCACGTTGAATTACACACCAGTGTGTGCCCTAGGGAGATCTTTGTCCTTTTAAGCTTCAATTTCAAAATCACTTAACCTGCAAAGCTGTCATGTTCCATTTCTATTACCGTACTCAGTTTCTAATCATATTGCCCCCTTGGCTAACTCAGTAGTGTAGTATTTCAGTTTTCCACTGGGTCCTAATAGGACATTCCAGCAAGGAAATCAGTCTCAGCTACAAAAGCCATTTCTAAGCTGAGAAATCAGTGTAGGAATATAAAACTATTCACTTGCTTCTCTGTGGAAGTCAAATTATTATTCAACAAATAAAATGCCAAAGACCACAAAAGATGAAGGTTATCCAAGTTTTTTGGTTAATTTCAATAATTTAGCAGATTTCAAAACAGCTAGGGTTTTTTCATGTAGACTCAGACATTTAAATAGATATAGATATTTCCAGAGTAGAATATTCTGGGATCCTTATTTATTTTTCATATTTAATGATTCTTAGTTTCCTAAAAAGGTAGAGGTAAAAATGATTTGTTTTATGCCCCTTCCATATTCCACTTCCCCTGATATTTCCATTTAGTTTACTAAATATTTGTTGACTACCTAGACATTATTCCAAAACTTGGGGAAGTAGAAAATCTGACTCTCCTCCTCATGGTTTCCTGATGGTATCATTGGGAAACTTAGAGTCTCATTGCAAAGGTAAAGTATGTACGTAATCAGCAATTAAAACAAGCCAGTCCTATGAGCAGCTGCTTGGAGAGTTACACACACGTGACCAGAAAAGAGAAGGACTTTACACGGGTTTTCCAGCCACTTTATTTTATGTAACAAATGGTCTTATCAAGATCTACTTCACACACCATGAAGTTCACCTTTTCAAACTGTAGGATTTAGTGGTTTTCAGTATATTCACAGAATCATGGCCCCATAGGTACCTAATTCCAGAGCATTTTTGTTATTCCCGAAAGAAACTCCACACCCATTAGCAGTAGTTCCCCATCCCCCTGCAGTCTGCTTTTTCCCAGACTTCAGTTACTTGCGTGTATCCTCACAATTTTGCAATTTCCTTGCACCACTCACACTGTTATTTACCTTATATTTTTATTTGAATAAGTCTATCCATGCTTTCACAATGATATCCTTGATATCACAAGTCTGATATTATAATTTTTTTCTAATATAGTACATCACGATTGATATGTCAGAATAATTAATTTTCACCTATATGCCACCTGAAATACATACTGTGCTTTAAGGAACATTGATATCTACAAGTCACTCATTTATAGTTTGGATACCAGGAGCCTAATAAAATGAAGTGACTATTCCAAGTTGACACACTGTGGCAGAGCCCAGCATGCGTTGCTCCTAACCCTATCTCCCTCTTACTCTGTGCTCACTGATGCAGCGAGAGTAGCTAAAGAACAAAGACAGGGGGAGTCAGGAGAGGTTTTGTCAAAGGGAGGTGCTCTTCCAACAGGGCCTGAAAGGATCTGGAGGGTTTTGTCTCGTGGAGACTTTGGAGAGAGACCACAAAACCAGAAAATGGTGCACATCTCTGTTTCTCGACCTTGTAGTCTTCTGCAGAGATGGATGAGAGGAGCCCCAATGGGGCCATAGACCCTCACTTCCACTTTAACCAGATCTTCTAGCTGTTTCACATATTGGGATTCTCTATCAGGGCTTCTTTTAAGTTTTTTTTTAAGTTCCAGTTAGTTGGGGCACCTGGGTGGCTCAGTCGGTTAAGCGTCTGCCTTCAGCTCAGGTCATGACCCGGGGTCCTGGGATCAAGCCCCACATCTGGCTCCTTGCTCAGCGGGCAGCCTGCTTCTCCCTCTGCCTGTCACTCCCCCTGCTTGTGCTCTCTCTCTTTCTCTCTGACAAATAAATAAATAAAATCTGTTTTAAAAAATTTTAAATTAAAAAAATTAATGCAGTTAGTTAACACACTGTGTAATATTAGTTTCAGGTGTACAGTACAGTGATTCAACACTTCATACTCACCTTGTGCTCATCACAACAAATGCACTTCTGAACCCCCATCACCTATTTTACCCATCCCCCTGCCCACCTCCCTTTTGGTAACCATCAGTTCTCTATAGTTAAGAGTCTGTTTCTTGATTTGTCTCTCTCTCTCTCTCTTTTTTTTTTTTTTTAAAGGATTTCATTTATTTGAGAGAGCACGAGCAGGAGGGGCAAGGGAGAGGGAGAGAGAATCTCAAGCAGACTCCACACTGAGTGCAGTGCCCCGACATGGGGCTTGACCTCAGAACCCCGAGATCTCAACCTGAGCCAAAACCAAGAGTTGGACGTTCAACCACCTGAGCCACCCAGGCACCCCATCTCTCTCTTTTTGTTTTCCCATTCCTCATTTGTTTCGTTTCTTCCACATTAGGTTTTATTTGAAAAAAGGGTTTTACTGCTAAAATGATAAAAATCTAGAATATCCAACATGTAAGGTGGAAGAAGGCTAAAAATTAAGGCCGTAGCCCAAATTACAAAAGGACTTGGATGCTCTCAAACGTTTATACTCTGCTGTGGAAGAACTGCAGGGATTTTTTTTTTTTTTTTTTGAGTAGGGAGGGATGTGATCAGAGCTTGCATTTGGTTTTCTCTGGAAATATCTTCTGTTTCAGATTGGGAGTGAAAAGAGACCAGAATTGGGGAGAAGTTATATAACAGTAATGCAGTCCAGAAATGACAAAGATTTGAATTAATTCAACAAATATTTATTGAGGACTTACTGTGTGCAGAACACCAGTAGTTCTTGAGAGGATATAAAAAGGAATAGGACATGATTCCTGCCCTCGAGTTGCTTATAATTCATTAGGAGAGTCAGACATAAAATATTAGCTATAATTAACTATAGGGCAAAAGTAATGGAATAATATTATTAATTGCTAACTGGCTGACTGCTTCCTCAGCCAGCTTTGGTTCAGGTGCCTCTTGTGGATTCTTTCCTGTAATTCACACGCAGCTTTATAGGGCAGAATTTGTGTTCCCCCTCTTTTACAGAAATAAAAGCAGACTTAGGCTAAGTAACTTACTCTGGAGTTCAGCTCCAAATGCTAAAACAGAGGCTTGAATTTGGTGACGCAGTCTCGAGGTCCATGCTAATCTTAACCCCTTGCTGCACAGCCTCCCTTGGGAGGAGGAGAGGCGAGCCTTCTTAGGACAGGGGTAAGGAAAAGTCCGCTGTGGCAAGGCCTTGAAACCGGACAGTCGTGAGAGTGGTGGTGACTTCAGCAGAGAAGGGATTGTAGGAGGAGAGGAGGTGATTTCTCTTTAGAGCATGTTGAGATCTGGAAACACAGTAGGAGACCTACCAGGCAGCCAGAAATGCAGTTTGGGAGAGGAAGATGTTGGTTATAATAATAATAACTTCTGATGCTTTTTGAGCACTTACCATGTAACTTGGACCATCCCAAGTACCTTATACCTTTTCTTTCCCTTAATCGCCTCTGCGTAGGCTCGTTTACAGCACAGCATAGGAAGCATCTTGCCCCAGGACGGAAGCAGTGAGTGGGGGACCCAGCAGTCCTGAGCCCAGAGCTCATTCTCCGAAGGACTCTGCTGTCTCCCTAGATGGCATAGTCCCATAGTGCTTCTAGGTAAAGCAGATGATACCAGAGCTGGGCAGGCGCACTGGCAGCAAGCAGTCTTATTTCTTATCTATTTGAATCACAGAGAGAGAGAGAGACATTATGAATTGTGCAAGATGTTAAAATTTGAAATTAACTCAATTCACTTCTTTCTGAGAGTGAACAGTTCGACCCAGAAAAGTGGTATCGTCACCTATCAAAAAGCCACATAGGTGGAGAAGTACACGTATGTGTGTGTCACATGTTAGTGTGTAGGGCTGTAGAACTCTCATAGTTATCGCATTTGAGCTATATTCGTGGAGTTCATAAGAAACTGCACACATGGGGGCGCCTAGGTGGCACAGTGGTTAAGCATCTGCCTTCGGCCCAGGGCGTGATCCTGGCGTTCTGGGATCGAGCCCCACGTCAGGCTCCTCCGCTATGAGCCTGCTTCTTCCTCTCCCACTCCCCCTGCTTGTGTTCCCTCTCTCGCTGGCTGTCTCTATCTCTGTCAAATAAATAAATAAAATCTTTAAAAAAAAAAAAAAGAAACTGCACACATGACCTCCACAAGACTTCCCAGGAGCTCTCCAGAGTAGGTTAGTCTAAGTGACTGACCTTAGGTCGCACAGAGGGTAAGGAGGGTTAGGAATACAGAAAAGGAACCTGGGAACGTATTGTAAAAGTTTTCTTTTTAAACAACTTACAGAGTTATCAAAGCAGATACCTTCCATTTCTGCTGCAAGTTGCAGAAAACTGGCAAGACTTAAAAGAACAATGTGAGGAAAGCAACCAGAACATGGAGGGAGCATCAGGAGTGGGACCCGAGTTACAACCTGCTCTCCCTTACTGCTCTCCTTTCAGGGCATGGTGGCTGTGTCTGGCAGCTTGTCAGTGCTTCTGGATTCCATTATCTGTGCGCTTGGCCCGTTGGCGTGTCTGACCACACAACTGCCTGAACTGAACGGCTGCCCCAAACAGGTCTTGGTGAGTTTTCCTTGGATTTTTTCAGCCAGAGCCCTCAGGAGCCACAGAGGTCCTGCCTTAATGAGCTCTATCGGGCACAGGCTCGTAAGGCTTTCTGGCAGATGGTGCTCGCTCTGTCTGTTGGCCCACAAACGTGGTGCCGTATTGCTGAGCCCAGGCCATGCCTTCAGTGCTGCTAGAAAACGTGCCATTTCCCTAAGCAGTCCTTTGGAGGGAAGCCTTCTAGCCCTTGAAGGGCTGCAACTCCTCATTGCCTATTTGCTCTTCTACAAACAAAGAAAGTACCGGAGTCTTCTTCCTCTTCTCCACGAGGACTCATGGGAAGAGCCAGCAGAGAAGCTCCTAGCGGAGCAGACAGCAGGGCGCCCACTTCGCACTCACGCTTTCTCTAACTCTCGGTTTCCCTTCTCATCTCTCTCCTCTGAACAAAGAAATAGGTCTCAGGGAACTAAGGTAAAGTACTCTTTAGCTGAACCTTTTCCCTTGTTTTGCAGTCAAACACACTAGACAACATTGCTTACATCATGCCTGGACTGTGACAGCGAGGAGTCCCAGGACAGAGACCTTATCCTCTCCCATTGCTGGTTTGTGTATATATGACTGTTCCAGATCCCTTCACTGGCCTCCGGGTGTAGGTTTTAAATTTTTATATATATACATATATATATATATATATATAATGTACAATATATACATAGGACTGTAACTACTTTGCTTTTAATAATTTTATGAAATGGCAAAGGTTTAGCCAAGAAGAAAGCTTGGCATGAATATGGGCTTGGGATTCTTTTTTCCTCTGTGGTGGATAAATCTGCCTTAAAAATCAGTGTAACTTGGGGGCTGGGGGCTTGTTCTGGGTGCCAAGGGCATCTCTTTATGGACAGCTAAAATGTGATTTTTTTCCAAACTCAGTTGTACCTCCAGACCCATCACTGACCATTTGCCTTACCTGTCTTACAGTTGGAAATGTAATAGGAAAGATTATGGGAAGATGCCAGTTGACTGAACGTACAAAGCCTTTCAACTTGAAGTGACCTAGGTAGGAAGTGATGAAATCGTTCCCATCTTACAGTTACTGCAGTGGCTTAGGTGAACTTCGTAGGGGGTTCATTCCAATTCCTGCCATACAGGTGTCCGTGTCTCAAAATTTCTTGTAATCATTGGTACCATTAGCAGCCTCAGTAGGGGCCAAGGACTTACGGGAGCCCCAGCAGTATAAAACACCTTGGAGAGGGTAAAGTTGTTACTACACAAGTTGAATTGCGTATATTGTGAGCTGACCCAGAATATTCCATCTGCAGAACTAATTGCTGATATCTTCCATCGGCAGCATTAGCTTAGTCACTGAGTCCTCACAGGTTTTGCTGCTTCGTTGCTTGATGGTTGGGGAAGATGAACTTTGCCCAGCATGATTCTTGGATTCATCCTGTTGGCTCCCCTGGTGGGCAGATAGATACCCAGTGTTCTGCATTCCACACATAAGTGAATTGCAAAAAAAGTACTCGATTCTCATGTAGGTTTATTTATGTGCGCGTGTGAATGTGTTTTAATTATGTGTATTTAACTCTTTAAAATCTCTTAGATTTTAATTTATCCTGTAAATTTCTGTATATATAATTTAATAACAAAAGCCTCCACCAGCAACAGCATGTGGAAGATACAGATTTGTCATTTCTTCCCTCCTTCTTTCCTCTGGTCTCTGAAAACTCCAAATCATCTACATTTTAAGGTGTCGTGCCTCAAAAAGGAATCATTATGTCGGGATTCTAATTGTTTATAATTCAATAATGTCAAGAAAGCAAAATTAAAAGGAATGTTACCATTCCCAGCTGCCCACTTTTCCAAAGAACCAGACTTTTGCTTCCCAGTTCCAAAGAAGACAGTTGAGCACTTCAGGGTTGTTTTTCAATCTGGTATGAGATTCCCTGCCAAAACCAAGCTCCGGGGTAACTGTGCTTTCCTCCCCTGGCCTAGACGGAGCACCACAGCATCAAAGTAGATCTTTGAGGACCGTGCAGCCAGCCTGCATCTGACTTAATCCCTTCCCTTCTCCCCACCAGTGTGGTCAAGGGGCTTTGTTTCCTGATGGTACTCTGGCTGCTGATCGGCCCTCAGCTCAGAGCAGTTGTGAAGTTTAATTGGGGAAACAAGGAAACGGGTATGTTTGGGAACCAAAATCAAGAAGAGCAGAAATCTGGGTTTGATTTCGTGTGTTAGACCCTGTGCTACGCCTCATCTGTAACCATGGAAGTTTACTGTTTGACACAGGGTCTATCAACGAGGGGCCTTGAAGACATGGATTAGTGCGGAAGAAGTCAGTCCTCCCCTTGTCATTTGTGCACATTAATGAAATCCTGATGAGGACCTGCTTTTTGTTTGTTTGTTTTCCTTTAAAACCCAACCCTGTTGTATTTGTATTTAAATTTGTACACATTTGTATAATAATCTGTACCTTGTGGTATTTGGTACTACTAGAGGAAAAACTTTGGATTCAGACCTTCTTGCAGTTTTTATATCATTGTTTTATTTTGTTTTTTAAATAAATTCTAGCGGTTTGATCCAAATCCCATTACAGTTGTATAAAGAAATAAAATTTTGTACTTATATTATTAAAAATCACATTTTTAATATTTGTAGTCCGGTCTCCGGTATCTTTTCCCTGTTGCTGACCAAGTTGCTATGAAATTCTAAAACCTGTCATTTTCTACCTATATCCCACCATGATTTTCTTAAAACGAAAATCTGTCTGGAATAGAGGCCAAGTTTCCGATCTTAGCCATTTTCCTAACATACATCTTGCTCTGTCTCTACTAACTTTTACATGGTAGAGTCTAGTGTTCTCTCTCTTGCAAACTAAATGAAGTTGTATATACACCACAATGTTGGCCTAACACAAGAAAATAGCAGTCGTGTATTAAGGGTCACATCTGAACCATGTGTTTAGACATGATACATTTCATGCTGTTTCAGTCCTGTCCTGACTAAATGAGTGATGTTGGGTAGGTCACTTGGTCTTTATGGGCGTCTGAAGTCCCACCAGTAAAATAGTGTTACGGTCGCTCCCACCTCCAGATCTACAGCTGGCCAGCCTAACATGAGTGTCTGGTAACACTGAACATTAAATATATGGAGATCTGACCTCTCAAGGTAAAAATTTCAATGCAAACCCGATATTCACTCAATGGGAAGGCTGACCTTTTGAGGCTACAAGAAAGAGACCAAGGCTGCTGAGTGACTAGGAAAAAGGGATTTGCATGTTTTCTCTCGCTTAATCCTCACACAAGCCTATGAGTGTTACCCCCTTTACAAATGAGACAAATGCAGAAAAGTGCTCTTCCTCGGGTCACACAGCTAGTAAATGGCAAAGCCAGAAGCAGCACACCAGCACAGCTGACCCAGGGCCTAGGCTCTCTTCTGCCCCAAACCACTTTCACAGTGGGATCACATATGGAATCTATCCGAATCTTTCTCTGTTATCTATAGTCCTGAGCAAATAAGATCATAGGAAGACTATCCAGGGCTTTTCCATTGTTCAAATGTCTGCTTGTCCTGGCTGGCTTTTACTAAATGGGCCTCTTTTTTTTTTTTTTCTTGTAAGATTTTATTTATTTATTGGACAGAGAGACACAGTGAGAGAGGGAACACCAGGAGGGGGAGCGGGAGGGAGAAGCAGGCTTCCCACTGAGCAGGGAGCCTGATGTGAGGCTCCATCCCAGGACCCCAGGATCATGACCTGAGCTGAAGGCAGACGCTTAACGACTGGGCCACCCAGGTGCCCCACGGGCCTCACTTTTCTTGTCATACTATTGTCTTTCAACTTTGGAGGCAGAGGATCTTGACTTTTGTCTACAAGGACTTGAAGGATATAATAGATTATATTCCATTTATGTAATATGTCACTTTTAGAAACATATCTACCCTCAAGAAGGCATTTGATATCAATATTACTAAAATACTTAAAAAATTAAAACATGTTTACTAAATGAGTTTGTTCCTTGTTAACGAACACTTTTTTTTTTAAGATTTTATTTATTTATTTGACAGGCAGCCAGCGAGGCNCTAAAATACTTAAAAAATTAAAACATGTTTACTAAATGAGTTTGTTCCTTGTTAACGAACACTTTTTTTTTTTAAGATTTTATTTATTTATTTGACAGGCAGCCAGCGAGCGAGGGAACACAGCAGGGGGAGTGGGAGAGGAAGAAGCAGGCTCCTAGCAGAGGAGCCTGATGTGGGGCTCGATCTCAGAACGCTGGGATCACGCCCTGAGCTGAAGGTAGATGCTTAACAACCGCGCCACCCAGGTGCCCCATGTTAACGAACACTTTTAACGAAAATAAAAAATGAAAAAATAGGCTCGGGACTCCTGGGTAGCTCAGTCGGTTAAGTATTTACCTTTGGCTCAGGTCATGATCCCAGGGTCCTGGGATCAAGTCCCGCATCGGACTCCCTGCTCGGCGGGGAGTCTGCTTCTCCCTTTCCCTCTGCCCTTATCCCGTGCTCGTGCTCTCTCTGTATCAAATAAATAAATAAAATCTTAAAAAAAAAAATTAGGCTCTATGCCCAACATGGAGTTTGAACTCAGGACCTGAGAACAAGAGTCACGTGCTCTACCAACTGAGTCAGCCAGGTGCCCCTTAGCAATCACTTTGTTTTGATCAGTTTGGTACTACACTTAGTGTTTGCCATTTACATTCCTATCGTGTTGACAAATCCACATATTTCCACTTCTAACTGAAGAGCTATATAGTATTCTGTTTGCATGAAGTTGATATGATTCCACTCCCTGTTTGGGAGTATGTGGATTGTTTCTGCTTTTTCCCATGAAGGATACAACTTGTGGCTGTTTTATTCTTCTCAATAAAGCCAAGATCTGCCCATTATCACTTTAAACCAGAGTGGTGCAAGGAAGCAAGAACCTTATTCAAGTAAATCACCACCAACATGAGCATGTTAAAGGTTGCTAATGGAAGAATCCAAAAGAAGTTTATGCTAAAATATCCTCCATACAAACGAGCAATATGCTTAATGAAAAACATGGAAAGTACCTGACATGGAAGTCATCTTAAATGTACATTCCCCCGTTTATAGTACAAATACCATTATTTGGTAGATTGATTTAAATTTTCAGGGGCACCTGGGTGGCTCAGTCAGTTAAGCATCTGACTTCAGGTCGTGATCTCAGGGTCCTGGGATCTAGCCCCGCTCGGCGGGGGGCTCTGCTTGTCCCGCTCCCTCTGCCCCTCCCCCCATTCGTGTTCTCTCTCTCAAATAAAATCTTCAAAAATAAATTTTCATATATCAGTCACTGTGCTAGACAATAGTGGTGAGCAAAGTAGACAGAATCCCAGCCCTCACGGAGTAGCTAGACTAGTGGGGAGAAGGGCATTTATGAATAGGTCTCATGAGCATTATTAAAACACTTCAAAGCACAGGAGCACATGACTTCCATAAAGTTCTTATATTGTACAGTAAAGCTATCAGCCCCTGTGGCTGCTCAAGTTAACATAAGGAAGTGATTAAGTTCTAATTTAGGTTCTCCATCATCCTAAACTTGTACAATTTGCTTGCCTTTCCAATTAAAAAATCACAATTACTGTGATCAATTAAATACTAAAACACCCTGCAGTAGCCCAGACTACCAAAGCAATGGTTATTGTGTCTTTTGGACTGCATATGATCAAAGGAAAAAAACATAATAGGTCAGATCTGATCTAATGTGTGGGTGAAATATCTAAAACATGGTACATAGGAAGGCTGAAGAAGATACTAGAATCCTAGAACTAGGAAAGGCCTTTGAGATTCTTAAAATTTTTAACTTGGGGTCTACTGCTGTACTTCAGGGACCCCAGAATTCCCTGAAGTTAAATTGTATGTCTGCCCTTTTCTCTTCCGAAATGTTGGTGGTTTTCTTCAAGTTCTCAAAGGAGCCTGTGACCTAAAAAAAAGAAAAAAGAAAGGTTATACAGTCCTTGATCTAATCCCAGCATCCGGAGAAAATGGAAGCTCGTTGTCTGAATCACACAGTAAATGGTAGAGATGGGTCCAGGCCCCACTTGTGACATCTGGGTGCTTTCTGCCACTCTGGCCTCAAGCCCATTCCTCGCTGCTGGTCACTGAGTTGGTTCTGTGTCAAGGGATAGCAATCCCCTGGTACTGGCCTCCAATCTGAGGTAAGCAAATCTGGGCGGCAAGCAGGGTGCATCTTGCAGCAGGGAGGCCTGGACATCAGATAGGAAGGGCTCTATCAGGGCAGGGAGACAACAGGCCAGAGATGCTGTCAACCCCAGCGATGGGGGCGGAGTCTAGTGAGGTCACTAGAGTGAGAACTGGTCTGAGCTTGCTGTGTAACCTTACCCAAGTCATTTCCCTCCCTGCTCTGAGACCCCGTTTGACAGAAGCTCCGAGCGTTAAGTCACCCCCTAAAAAAAACACTGAGGCGTGGGTTGGAGGGCCACGCCCCCCACATCAGCCCCAGCCCTACGCCGTGCGTGACGCCCGCAAACGCCGAGCGAGTGGCAGTGAGGTCATCGCCCTCCGCCTCTGGGCGCCCGACCTTTCACGTCAGGGGCGGGGCCTGTAGGCACGCTCGACTCCCTACGCCCCGCCTCCACGGACGTCCCCTCGCGGACCGCCCGGCGCGTCACGTGACGGGTCGGCGGCGCTGGCCGTTGCTGTCAGCTGATTCCCCGGTTTGGTGGCTGGGGCAGCCGCGGCGATGGACTTTCTCCTGGGGAACCCGTTCAGCTCTCCGGTGGGACAGCGCATTGGTGAGTCCCCGGAGCCCCGCCTAGCCCCGTCGCAGGGCCCCGCACCCGGCCTCAGTCCCCCGGGGTCCCTCCAGGTCCCAAGCCACCCTCTGGAGGGAGGTTGGGAGGGTAACGAGGCTGGCGTGTCTCTCCCCGACCTGGCCCCGCCCAGCCTCCCGCCTACCTTGATTGACTAAAGCCATGGTCCATTAGGAAGCCTCGGCTTGTGATGGATGCCTACGCTAGCCAATAGCTGAAGAGAGAGGGCGGGTCCGGGCGGCCGCGACTCAGCCAATCTGTGGCTGCTGGGGTCGTGAATCCAGGGAGAAAGTTTTGGGGGTGGAGGGGGCTGCGTGATTTTACCGTCTTTGGGCCCCTGGCCTATCTCCCTCGTCGCCTCCCCATCCCGGGTCGTGGCGCCTGGGCCCCCGCCTACTCCCTCCTGGCTCACCGGGCTCTCGGGACACGGATACCGGAGAAGGACTAGAAATCCATTCTCTCAGGACCAGGAGACCGGGGCTTGGCGTCTGGGCCGGCGACTTGCGGGGTCGAGGCCAGGCAGCCCTGCCGCGCCTGGGGCCCGGCCAGACGCTGGCGAGCCCGCCAGACCAGCAGCAGATCGACCGCACGGTCATAGACTCCCCGAGCTGGAAGTGATCTCAGGAACCACCTGATTCCGCCTCCCTCGTTTCTCCGTAGACGGGTGGACCAAGCACCCTGGCCGGAGGCACAGGCTTACTCAGAGCCCCGGTCTCCTGACTCTCCTGCCCCCTGTTGACGAGAGACTTACCAGCTCTGTGACGTTGCCTTCTCTCTGTTTCCTCACCTGTAATTAGGGGTGTATTAATGGTCCCTGATTCCGTGGGGTCGTTGTGAAGGTTCAGCTCGTTAATAATTGTGAAGTACTTAGAACTATGCCTGGCACATGGCCCTGCTATATAAAAGAAAGTGGTAATATTTATCCTCATGGAAATAGCTGGGCGGAGGGTTTCATAGGTAGTCCTTGCTGCGCACCAACACGGAGAAGAACCAGGGCCGCTGGCCCAAACAGCTAACACTTCCCCAGGGGCAGTCTGGATGTGCCTCCTCGCATTAGGAAACTGTGGCCAGTACTGTGAAATTCTTCCTTCATCCTCTTGATGGCCTGTAACATTCAGTCCGGACTGGGAAAATTGGACCTTTTAGACATTCTTTCCACTCTTACTGTCTTGGAGGCCAAACCTCGCTTAACTGTCAGCCCAGCTCTGCGATGTAATCGGCACTGTGGGTGTCTGTGGCTCTTCTGAGGTTTTGTAATCAAATTTGTCCAAGAGGGGGATGGAAGTCCAGGACTTATTTACAGCCAGAAAGCTTGTGGACCAGAGAGGGGAAGCTGCCCTCCGAGGAACACCCTCCTGACTCTCGGCCACACACACCCTGCAATGAGTCATTGTTTTGGAGCTGAAAAGAGAAAACGGATCTCCCCTCATCTTTATTTCTCCAACAATAGATACCACTGTTTTCATCACATGCCAGGTTTGAGACTTCTTACTTAAAAAAAAAAAATCTGACCTTCAAAGTGAGCCACATTTTCTGAACCTTTCTAGAAAAGCTCACCTGTTCTCTGGGCCTTACCTGGTCAAAGAAAACAGCTTCTCACCTTATCCTGAGGGTTGCCTGTCTGTCAAAAGAAATACTCTGCCCAGAGAGAATACTACTAAGTCATAATAGCTTAGAGCCCAAACCAAATTTTACTACTGGAAGAGTCCTTAGCCTGAAGGTCTTCTAAGTCTGGGTTCTTCTCAGAATTCCCTGGAAGACTTGTTAAACATAGATGGCTGGGCCCCCCTCCGAGAGTTTCTGACTCTGTGGGTCTGGAGTGAGCCCTAGAATATGCATTACAAACAAATTCTCAGGAGGTGCTACTGGATTGGAAACCACATGTTGAAAAGCTCCGTTCCAGCCCATCCCCTTCATTTTACACAGGCGGAGACTCTGACTCACCCAGGCCCCCAGAGAATTGGTATAGTGAAGCTGTGATGAACTCCCCAGAACCCATGAAATTTGAACCAAAGCTGAAGAGGCTCAAAAAGTAGAATTAAATGAAGAATAGCTGCCATTTGAGTAAATGCCTTCAGTATTCCTTCTGTTTCTTTTAGAGAAAGAGATGGAAGGACTGCTGATTGTGATTATTGATGACCTAGTAGTTCTGTAAACTATAGGATTCAAAGAATCTCCAGGCTGCCGACTTCATCCCCTTATTGCGACTAGGGCCCTGTAGAGTTGGCATCCTTGAGCACAGCAAGTTCCAGTGATGCTCATCAGGGGTGAGTGTCACTCCCCTCACAAAGCCCTCATCCTCCCACACAGCCAAGCACCTTTGTGTTTGCTGCTCCCTCTGCCTGGAGTGCCTGCTCCCGTGTCCATCAGTCAAAGCTCAGGCATTGTGCATTGTCACCTCCTCCCCAAGGCCTTCCCTGTCTCCTTTCCTGACCCCTTCAGATCCAGCCATTGCTTTTGTGCCCTTGCAGTTCTCCCACTCCTCAGGCTTCTTCACTCTCTGCCTTTGGGCTCTGAGCCTCCACTTCCTCCTGGGTGGCATGGTGGCTACAAGAGCATCCGCCTCTCGGGGTGGTGGTGAGAATGAAGCGAGCCCCCCGCCCTCGGCACCTGGCATGGTCCCTGGCCCAGAATAGGAGGGAAGAAAGGAGAAAAAGAAAGTAACATCTTGTGGGCAAATACCACGTGCCAGGGAACATGCCTGCTTATTAATACTCACGGTGACGCTGCAGGGTTTTGCTGTATTTTCCATTTCACCAAAAGTAAGTGTGAGAGAACGTATCATTTCACAGCTACTTGGGGTCAAGATTCAGACCCAGGTTTCTCTGGCTCAGAGCCCCTGTCCTCTCCTACCTCTCAGCATGCTGTATCTGGCTGCAGTGCCTGTTTGGAATTTACGTTAGTCCAGCCTTCCAAGATCCTCAGTTATTGCTGTACCCACAGATTAGCTTTGCTGGTTATGACATACACGTGAGTCCGTGCCCATTGCCAGGTCACTTAGCCTTATCCTTCAGTAGGAGAGCTTCCCAAGAGCAGCAGCCTATGGCTGAAAGGATTCCAGATCATTAGTACGAGGTGGTGTTGACACAACTCTCTCCTTGCAAGGATTTCAAAACCCTTTCCAGTATCCTCTGAGGACAGATCCTATGGGTTGTTTTATAGATAGATGTCAGAAGGCAACCCAAGAAGCCCACTGCCCATTTCTGACTGTCAGCTTACCCTGGTGCTTTGAGTCAGAGACCCAACTGACTCAGAAAGCATGCTGCACACAACAGACACTGTCTACATGGGCAGTCCCCAAGGACCAGCACCCCCCCAGTGCTTGGGCTGGAGGTGGTGCTAGCCGGACATGACAGGAGAGCTCCGAGCCTAAGGCCGAGCCCTGGGACGGACGGGAGAAGGGAAGAAGTCAGGCAGAGCTGCCCTTGGATCCACAAAGGCCAAGCCAGGGGAGCCACAGGAAGGAATCATAGAGGGGAGACCCCAGGTGTTAGTAGAGAGAACACCTCAGGCCTTCTGGAGGGCCATTTTGGGAGTGATGAGCTGGAAACCGAACTGGCCGCTCAAGTGATGTTGAGGGAACGCCAAGCTGGGAGGCAGGAGACCTGGGCCCAGCTCCAGTTCTGCTCCTAACTGTGGCACGTGCCCTCGCCGTTGCCCGTAGCCTCTCTGCAATGTGCTGCCATTCTGCCTCTACTTCCAGAGCACTGAGGAGGAACAGCCGAGGGCACGGATGAGGACAGGGAAGGATGGTCACCAGAGGGAAGAAAGGAACTAACAGCCTTGAGAGGGGTGGTAGAGCCGCTCCACAGACTTGGAGGGCAGAGAGTAACATAACCGGAGGGGAGCTCAGGGTCAGCACACACAGCCCTACCCCCCTGCATTGGTGTTGCTTACTCCCCAGGAGGATTCCCACAGTGGCTGCCAGGATCCACTAGACTAGGATTTGCAAACCTTCTGGAAGGGGCCAGAAAGTAAATGTTTACGGTTCTGTGGGCCTGTGGATTCTGTTGTGACCACTCAGCTCTGTCGTTACGGCATAAAAGCAGCATAGACCATGTTTAGGTGAATGTGTTCCAATCAGACTATTTGTGGGCACCAAAATGTGAATTTCATAATCATTTTCACATGTCATGAACTAATATTCTTTGGATTTGTTTTCAGCCATTTAAAAATGTGAAAACCATTCTTAGCTCGTGGGCCATACAGAAGCAGAGTTAACTGACACGTGCGTTCATAGTTCACTGACCTGGATCAGACCAGCCGGCCAGATGCAGAATGATGGAAGGCAGTGTTCCTCAGAGTGGGATCCCAGAGAACCCCACATCACAGGTGCCTCCCGAGTCCCAATCCCTCCTACTTCCCACAGTGTGCCCTGGGGGGCCCTCATGTCTTAAAGCTCTGGGTCCCTGATCTCTTAAGTGCTGGAGCCAGCTTAGAGCCCGAGTCTCTGTCTTGAAGACAATAGGAAATGATGTCTAGAAAGGACTTTGGCATAACTGGCTGCTTAGTGTGCGTGGTAAGGCATCCAGGATGAGCTCTTGAGTCACACCAGATGGTCTGAGTCCTGGTTCAGCCTCCACCAGCTTTGTTACCTGGGGCAAGTTATGTAACCTCCCTGTTCTTCAGTTTCACATCTGTAAAATAAGAATTTTTTACACGTATCACTTGGGGTTGCCGTTTTGCTGTGTTGGGAGGTTGCTGTGTTGGGAAGCGTGCAGCCCAGTGCCTGCCAGACAGTAAGTGTCCGTAGCTGTTGGCCGCTGCGATTTCTTTACTGGCTTTATCGTCGTTGCTGGGGCATAGTCTAAATTAGTGACAGAGCCGAGGTATCAACCCAGGGCCGTGGCTCTAATGCAGCCTCTGTGTTGGTCGTGCTGTCCCTGGGCAATGAGCAGTCACTGGCTGGTGGCAGCCACATTCATAGACAGGTCAGGTTTCGGGCTGTGGAGTGGATCCGATTCTTCCTTGGGAATTAAAGCCTTTGCCTGACCCTGCGGATAGAACTGGTGAATAGGTTTTGTTCCCTCACTGAGCTCAAAGAAATAAGAGTAAAGTGCCGGATTTCCGCTCTTCTGGTTTTAGAAACAAAACAAAACAAAACCTGCAGTGTCTTCTAATTAGCTTGGGGCCATCCGCAAGTGAGAAACAAGGACTCAGGACAAGTTAACTCTTTAACCTCCTCACCAAGGAGGTCTCTGTCTAAGCTAGCACTCTGCAGACTTCTGTCCGTCATGCACCATGTTTATGATTTATGTCTGCCCTGTGCCACCTTTCACTTTATTTTCATAGTGCTTTCCTTTTATTGGCTCACCGTTTTTAATATGACCTCATCCTGTGTAATTATATCCATGAAATCATGAAGGAATTCGTGTTTGTTTTTCTCTTCCACGTTAAAGTAAATATGCAACTCTCAAAATGTCCGAGTTTGCCTGTGAGCCTGCCTGATGTGACCCTGCCTAGCACCTTTTGGTCACTCTGATGACAACAGTCCCAGTAGGGTCAGAGCTTGGATCTTCCATCAAAAGATCTGTTGTCGGGGCGCCTGGGTGGCACAGCGGTTAAGCGTCTGCCTTCGGCTCAGGGCGTGATCCCGGCGTTATGGGATCGAGCCCCACATCAGGCTCCTTCGCTATGAGCCTGCTTCTTCCTCTCCCACTCCCTGCTTGTGTTCCCTCTCTTGCTGGCTGTCTCTATCTCTGTCGAATAAATAAATAAAATCTTTAAAAAAAAAAGATCTGTTGTCAGCAGCAGTTCTGCCCTCTCCTGGCCCTTCCTATGTCCCCCAGGCAAGTGACAAAACCTCTGAGAGACCCCTGCCTCCACAAACATGGGGAAGAACCCTGAAAAGCACTATGGACTATGGAGAGCCAAACCGCCATGTAAGATCCATGGCAAGGAGCTGGGCTTTGCTCCTGACGGGGAAGGTGGAGGAAGTGGAGGAGGGAAGGGAAGAGCCAGGAAGGAGGGTGAGAGGAGGAGAGAACAGAGCCCTCCAGACTTCATGAGGCTGAGACCCACAGAACCTAACAACAGACAGAGGTGTCCCCTGTTCAGCGGTATCTTGTTTGTGTTGATGCACTATAAACCCTGGGGTGGTTCACTTTATGTGTCAACTTGCCCAGGTCATGGTATCCACAGATATTTGGTCAAACATTATTCTAGGTGTTTCCGTAAAGGTATCTTTCAAATGAGATCAGTAGACTTTGAGTAAAGCAGATTATTCTCCATGTGTGGGTGGGCCTCGTCTAATTAAGTGACAGTTTTAATAGAAGAAAGGCTGGCCTCCCCAGATGAGGGAATTCTGTCAGCAGACAGCCTTTGGACTCAAGCTGCCTCTGTTCCCTGGGTGTCCAGTCTGCTGGCCTGCCCTACAGACTTTGAACTTGCCAAGCCTCCACACTCACAGGAGCCAATCCAGTAAAATAAATTTCTCTCAGAAGTAAAGAGAGATGAGAAAGAAGGACTGAGGGAGGGGAGAGGGTGTTATCAGTAAGTCTTTCACACTCACAAGTTGGAGGAGGGAAAAGAATGCTACAGGCCTGTTGGCCAGCCACGTCAAGCCTCTGCTTTCACGGCCTGGCTCCCTCTTACCCGGACAGTTTTACCAAACCCGCCTCCACATAACCAAAACTGTTCTTCAGTTAGCTGCTATAGTTAGCTACATCAACTTTAAAATTGTGGGTTGCAGAAGTAATGACTTCTGTAAGGTATTTCAGAGTTCCTCTTGTGGCCTGTGGTTACGGAATGGCAGGAGAGAGGGAGCCAGGGTTTTGAGGAAGGACGGCTCAGCAACTTAGGAAACTGGTAGAACTTTCCATGCTGGGTCTGGAGAGACTTGTTCATTTGGAGCATGGGCCTCGAGACAGTTTGCTGGCTGAGAAAAAATGGCTTCTGCATGTATGTGATTTAAAAATCTAATTTGTATGGGGCGCCTGGGTGGCTCAGTCGGTTACGTGTCCATCTCTTGATCTCAGCTCAGGTCTTGCTCTCAGGGTCATGAGTTCAAGCCGCATGTTGGGCTCCATGCTGGATGTGGAGCCTACTTTAAAAAAATAAAAATAAAAATCTATTTTGTGGAGTGCTTGAAGTTTTCAAACATTTTTTTACTGGTATTTTTGTAGTCGATAACATTTGTTTTCATGATCACTGTGTGCTAGGTAGGATACAGAGCACTGAAATGCATTCTCTGGTTTCCTCCTCACACGACCCTGGAAGGTCAGTGTTATCTTTAACCCCATTCTGCAGGGGAAAAACTGAGGTACAAAGAGTTTAAGGAATTCATTCAGGATGAGGGTGCCTGGCTGGCTTAGTTGGTGGAGCATGTGACGCTTGATCTTGGGGTCATGAGTTCAAGCCCCACATTTGGTGTAGAGTTTATTCAAATAAGTAAATAAATAAATAAATAAATACTTTTTTTAAGAAAGGGGAATTCATTCAGGGTCCCAGCCGGTGAGTGAGGACTTAAAGTGGGATTGTCTTTGTCCAGATCCCATCCTTCTAACTTTTTCACCTCGTTGCTTCCCCTTAGAATTGAAAGGAGGGTGCTGGGTTTCCTTTTGAGTGAAAATGTCTGGATCCGACTGGAATGATTTTGTTTGTAATGGCTCTTTCTATAGTTCTCTCCCATCCCTATCATTAGCATATTGGTTTCATCCCCATGCTTGTCCCTTCTCCCTGTGTGGCAGGAGGCACAGGCGAAGGAGCCTGCCGCCCTGCCTCTCGTATCAGGCGAGCAGAACCTTCCTCGGGAGCTGGCCAGACCTGCGTCACCTGGCCACTTCTAGCTGCAGGGGAGATTAGAAAAGCTAAGTGCTGTGGCCAGTGGAGAGTGAGTGCTTTTCACAAGGACAAATTTTGTGGGAGTCAGCTCCACAAGGTGGAAGTCATAAATATCTAACGTAGTCACAGAATGTGTTCATGCGAATACAGCATCCAGTGTGGGCAGGTGAGTGGGCTCCCATGCTGCATTTCCAGAAGGACTGCTGGGCTGGCCTGCACCCTGACGGGATCAGTCCGAATGGCAAGGCTCTAGAGATCACGTCTAGGGTGGCATGGTCACAGGAACTGAGGACGTTAGTGTAGAGGACAGATTAAGGGGGGACATGGTACTTTTTAAAAATATTCAAAGGAGGTGCGCCTGCGTGGCTCAAGTCAGTTAAGCCGCCGGCTCTTGATTTGGCTCAGGTTGTGATCTCGGTGTGGTAAGATGGAGCCCCATGTTGGGCTCCTCAGAGTTTGCTGGAAATTCTCCCTCTCCTTCCCTCTGCCCCTTCCCCTGCTCAAGCACACACGAGCTCGTGCTCTCACTCGCTCTCTCTCTCTCTCAAACAAATACATAAATCTTTAAGAAAAATGCTCAAAAGACTGCCAATTGGGAGGAAGATTAGGATTCCACACAGTAGCTACTAAGGGATCAATGGAGGCTGAAGGGTAGGAGTTTCATTTAAATTAAAGTGTTAGAAAGGTTTCTTATCCTGGTGTGTATGACCTCATCCTTTGTTCAGCAAACAAGTACCGTGGGTTTTTGTCAGGGGCCACCCAGGGGCCGGTCCCATCTGATGTACCAAATTCCTGAGCCGTAAGAATCCTCACCCTTGAGCTCACAGCCTAACGGGAGAGACAGAAACAAAGAAATCGATTCTGTAGGTATTTTAACAGCCCCACCAGCAGAACTTAACAGTTGGAGTCTGTGCAAAATTCTGCTGGCCCCAGGAGGAAAGGAGCAGGCCCTCAGGGGGTCAGAGCAGGCTCCACCTGGTGACCTGACCTTGAGCTGGGCTTAGGAGCATGATTTAAGGTGGGGAGGCAGGCTGGAGCACATTCCTGGAAGGAGGACAAGCTCACAGCACAGAGCCCTGAAGGAGCAGGACCGGGGGCGTGGACAGAAGGCCTGGGCCGGGTCTCCACCCCGAGTCCTGCCTGCCAAGCCCCAGAGCAGCCCAGCATTGCTCGAGTCCCTCAGCCGAGTTTGGTCTGAAGTTGCAGGGTTGAACAGTTTGGTCTGAAGTTGCAGGGTTCAACAGTGTCTTTTGAAACCCAAGGTGTTTGTCCTGAGCTTGTCTCCTCCTGGGTTCAAGCTATAGGCACTACGTTCCCTTGCTAGCCTCCCAGAAGAGAGGAAAGGAGAAGGGAGAGAAAAGCCTTTCTCCTCCCTGAGCCTTTGCCTGTGTTCCAGAAGGGATGCCTCTCCCCACCGCTGCCCAGCAGACACCCCTCTTCCCCCCAGGGACCAGAACAGGGTCGCGTGCCCATTGGGGAGTAGGCGCTGCAAAGGGGAATGGGACTGGCGCTCTAGGCGGGGAAGGGAGGAACGGCTGCTGGGTAGACTGCACGGTGTCTGCCACTGTGGGTCTTGGCACGGGTCCATGCCAGCTTTGAGAATGGGCCATCCTGGGCCGCTGGCACATTTCCCTCTACCTCAGCAGCCTTGCCTTTCTCCTCTGACTGCCTCCCTCCCGCTGGGATTTTTCTCCCTCCCTCAGGTCACTTCTTCCCAGTGCCTAAGACTGACCTGCGATCCCCTCTTCTCTCCTCTTCTTCCTGACATCCTCCATGACTCATCACTCGTTCATTCATTCAGCAAATGCTGTTCCTCTCCCAGAAGCCTCCCCCCCACCCCCTGTCCAGCCTGGCACCTTGTGCTCTGTGCTCAGCTCGGGATCTTCCCTGTTCCCTCTGCGGGTGTTCACCCCACCTCTTGGCTCTCCAGCACCCTGAGCTGGCCTTGGTCATGTCACTTGCTCTTAAAATGTTTGTCCAGCTGTCATCCCCGACCACTTTAGGACCAGGATTCCATTCTTCAGCTTTGCCTCTCTAGCACCAGCCGCAGGGCTGGACAAATAATAATGCTCCGAGAATGTCGTGGGAGGGCAGGCAGGTGGATGTGAGGGAGGTGGTCGGAAAGAAGGTGTACAGAAAACAAGTAGGTGGGTGGGTGGGATAAGGGGCACTAGGCAGGGGATGGAGGCAGATGGCGGATGGGTAGGGAGCGGGGAAGCGAACAGAGAGGGGTATTACTTACAGCGAATTCCAAACATCGTATCATTTCACCCATAAATATTTCAGTATATCTCTAAAAGGTAAGGAATAGGATTCTTATTTAAAAACAAACAAGTCTTAGCCACAATACCATTATACACTTGAAAAAAATGTATATAAATGTGTTTTTTAAAACCCCCAGACAATAAAGCCTGGAAGGAAGTTCCCAGAGGGATCACTGTGGTTCCTTTGAGAGACATTAGAGGGTGGTGTTTCCAATGGAAGGATGGTGTTCAGCAAATGTGGTCTAAAAGGAACATGGCAGTGCACGCCCTTGCTGGGGTAGGGTCTCGAGAGAAGGCCGGTAGGAGCCACTCGAGCTGACCTGCCATGGTTTTCTTTACCACGGTCAGCTGACTCCTGTTCCATCTCTCTCCTCTGGGTCTGAGCATGCCCTAGACTGGGTCGTAGCCTAGGGTGGGACCAGGTCTGCTGGTTGTTGTTGGCCTTTAAGGCCATCCCTCACTGCTTACAAGCCACATTGCATTGAACCTAAAACACCGTGAAGAGTGAAAACGGAAAAACTGCCAGCTGCGCTCTGGCAGGTCATCACTGGTAAGAGCCGCCCCAGTAGGAGAGGGACTCAAAGGAGGGAAGNTACAGACAGAGAAACACAGTGTGTGGCCGCGGGGCAGGTGGGGCCAGGGCGGGGGTGGGGGGGAGGCACACGTGTTCAGCGCTGTGCCAGAGCGGCAAAGCCGATGGAGGGCTGTTGGCCTTCCACAAACACTGAATGAGCCTCTGCTCTCTGTCCCAGCAGAGGTAAGGCCCTGGGGAGAGAAAGAGGCCCCTGAGAGCTCAGGGTCCACCCTAGCTGGGTAGAGACATCCTCGAAGGGCCCGAGCAGTGTGAGAGGCGCGGGGGTTCGGAGCCCCATGCTCGTCCACTTCCAGACAGTGGACCTCAGTGGTCCCCTCCATGGTAGGGACTGTGGGGAGGTGACCGAGAGAAGGTGATTACTGAGCAGCTTGCTCAAGCCGACATTCAGTGAACGCCAGTCATTTTGTCACTATTACTCATGATGGTACTGTCGTAGTGCGGGATGACAGTACAGGTCATAGTGACACAGTCTGCCCAGTTGGCAGATACACTGAGGCGCCGGCACTGGGGTAGGGCCTTAAAAGATGAGCCAGGATTAGCCGGCTCATTTCCTTCTCTATGTTGGCACATCAGATCTCACACCCTGTCCTATCTCAGTGCCCAGTCTTTTCTGTCTGTGTCACTGTCCCCTTTGCCATGGCGATTGTGGCCTCCCACTGGGCCGTGAACATGCTGAGGGCAGGACCTGCTTGGTTTTGCTCACCAGAATCCCCTGGGTGCCTGGATGACAACAAGCGTTGAGTATGTTCAAGAGGCACCAAAAGTAGCGGTTAAGAGCACGGAGTTGGTAACCAGACCTCGCCGAGTCTGCATCTCTGCACTGCAGTATGTGAGCTGTGTGACCGTGGGCAAGTCACGGACCTCTCTGTGCTCCTCACTTTACTCATCCTCTTTCTTAAGGCTGTGGTGAGGGGTTTGTGTGAAGTGCTGAGTCCCATGCTTGGTGCCTACTGAGTGTCCAGTGAGTGCGCTGGTGGTTGTCATCGTCCTCTGGATGCAGACGCCTGACCAAACAGAAGAAAGGCATGCCGGGCAGAAGCCCAGAGGCATGCAACAACAAGGCCCCAAAGGGAGGAGAAGACAGCCCATTGCAGCTGAGGGTAGTCCCACACGTCCCTCTCTGCCCTGAAGAATTCAGGTTTTTGACCCTCAGGCAGTTGAGGGGGTGAGGGGATCCTGGTCAATTTTTAGACGGTAGAAAGTACTAGTTGGATTTACATTTAAAGAGAAGAGTGTGGAGGTGATGTCCAGACTCAGGGACGGTGACAAGGCCTGACTGAGAGCTGCCACATTGATGACAGAACTGGGGACAACTCAGAAATGCGTTGAGCAGCTAGAATTCAGAGACGTGGTGGCTGTTTGAACATGCAGGGTGGTGGGGAGAAGGCTCTAGGCTGCTCCCCCCAAGGCTGACGTGGGAGCACATGGTCAGTGCGATTTGAGTGCGTGGCGTGGAGCACCCGCAGACGTGCACTTCTCCAAAGCAGTGGAAGGAGCCGAGAAAGCCGCTGTCTTCCAGCTGTTTGAAGCCCCCCAAGAATGAGCAGGCTGGGGCCAAGGGCCTGGAGCTGGCGTGTCTTCAGCGGCCACTCCTGCCAGCTCTCGGCCCAGGCCACAGTCATGGTACTTACTTAGCAGTTCCTCAGGACTGCTCTTCGCCTGACGTTGTGCACCTGTGAGGCAGGCCGTCTTATCTCAGTTTTACAGAGGTGAGAACAGAGACTGAGTGGGCCTATGGCCCCTGAGTTAGCACTAGGGGCTAGATTCGTCCCACTCCCTAGCTTCTGCTGCTGTCACTGCACCAAGCTGACTGTCTGGAGCCTTCCCAGAAACGTGGTGTCTGCACCCAGCCTGACACGGAGAGGACAGGCAGACGGAGGCCCGTGATCCACGGCCACAGGACTGCCGCCCCAGACAGCAGTCCCGCAGCCTGATCCCAGGAGTGAGTTTGCAGGGCCTGGCGTCCTCAGGAGCTGGGGACGAGAGAACAGCTGCCCGGGACCTTGGAAGGTTACCACCCACAGCCCAGAGGGCGGGAAGCTGGTGCTCATTCTCCTGGGACTGGCAGCCACTGCCAGTGTCTTTCTTGCCCCTTTCCAAAATAGCAAGCTGAGTTACTTCTGTGGTGAAAAACAAAAACAAAACAGATATCCCCAGATTCCTGTGGGTTTACGTTTCTGCCCTTAATGGAGTATGCCTACCCCACGGAAATCTTCCTTCAGGTCGTCTGAAAACTCACCCCACACCTGCAGGGAGTTGGCATGCGAGGCACAGGCTGTGCCCATCCCGCTCTGGACACACTGTTCTGCTGAGATGGCCAGGGTGGATCTTGTGTCCCCTCTGCTGCTTCCTCCTCTTCCTCTCCCTGTTTGGGCTAACTGAAACCCCCCCGCACCCCCACCCTACCCCCCAACAAACTCTGTCCTCTGCATGGCTCTGCCTGCTGCTGGCACGCAGGCCTGGAGAACTTGCAGCTCTGCCGAGGCAGGCCTCAGACCTGTGCTCCAGGTCCTCCTGCACCCACCCGATTCCCTGCCTCGGCCTTCCTCTGGCTTCTAAATGCCCCAGCTGCCCCTTACCAGCCTGCTTGCCTTTCCAGAATGACCTGAGTCCCTTCTAAAACCGTAATGTTCCTCCCCCAGGAGAAGAGAGGTGCCCCTCGTTTTCAGGGGTCACTGGGAGGGTCTAGTTGAGGAAGCACCAAGAGGCCTGCTGGTGGGGCGAGGGATCTGGGAGAAGGGGGCAGGAGGACGCTTCTGGGATGGCAGAGCTCCCTGGCCCCTGCTGACCACTGTGTGGCCTCCCTGCGTCTCCGTTCCTTCATGGGTTCGATGAGGGCAGTGATGCGCACCGCGTGGGGTTGGGAGGATTCAGCTGTGTTCATGTACGAACAGCTGACAGGCACTTGGTCTGTAACTGGGGAGTTAAAGCACCGTTGCTGAGGAAGGACATGTGGGCTGGGCTGACGGTTGGGGAGCCTTCGGAGGATTGGGGGCACGGGAGAAACAGGGTCCCTTCCAGGTTTCAGAAAGCTCACTCTGGGGCAGCAGGGGGCATGGAGGGGGAGGAGCCAGTCAGGAGGAGCGGAGGCAGTGGTCTGCGGGGAAGGGGCCGAGGAAGAGGCCAGTGGCTGGCCAGAGGCAGACGGCAAGGTGAGAAGGGATCAGGTAGGATGGACAGTCAGGAGCTGGAGTGGGCAGAATGTTGTGGCCGGAAGCCAGGGATGACCGTCCTCTGGCCCATGTGACTGGGGGTCGCTGAGGCGTGGTTTCTGAAGGAGTAGCAGATTTGGCATGTTTGATCACCCACCGTCCCCCAGATTCTCCAAAATGGAGCCTGGCTCCCTCTGCCCAGAGGGGCACTTATCCGGCTCTCTTTAGTTCTCCCCACTGGCTCAGTAAGTGTGTGGGTCCCCAAGGGTGGGGAGTGTGACACAGAGAAGCCACACGCAGGCCATCATTGTGGGATGAAGGAGCCCACCTTTCAACCCTTTTAAAGGAAGCCCTCTTCATTCCCTCCCCCAGTCGTAGTCTAGGGAGAAAAGCACCCCGCGCTGCTGCCTGGCTTGTGCCCTGAGCTCCCCTAGTGTCCATCTGTCCACAGGACCTAAGGCAGTGAGGTCAGGCCAGTTTCAAAACCCACATCACAGAAGCCACAGTTTTAGGGAGCTGACTGCCAGCCCAGCCCAGGCATTGTCCCACAGGCTGGGCCTGCCTGCCCGCCCGGCTAGAAAAGGGCTCTGGCTGATCACAGGTCCGGGGCTCAGAGGACACCTTAGGGTGGGGACCACATGTGTCTGGTCCACCATGGCTTCCATCCCCAGGGCCTGGAGCAGGCCTGGCACAGGAGCAGCTGTGCAGCAAGGGAGCGGTCACTTAGCCCCCCGGACCCTCAGCTCTCTGTGTGAACATGGCTCCCGTGCAGGACGGCTGTACAGTCTCGTGGAATGACAAGCTGCATGTGCCTGGTCCCTCGGGTGCTGTTGGTGTACAGCTGACGGCACTGTGCTGGCGGGGACACTGCCGGCAAGGGCCAGGTGTGGGAGCCCGAGGAGAGGGCCGTGATGGAGGAGGACTTGGGTAGTGCCCAGCGTCAGGACACCAAGGGTCTTACTCCCTGAACCTTAAAACACTGACCAGCCCTGTCTTGTCCCAGAGTCCTAACTAGGGTACAGTGCGTGCCAGCCAGGGGTAACTCGTGTGGTGGAAGGTTGGCCCCAGAAAACGGGACCAGACTGCCTGTGTGTGCTATGGTGGAGTTTATCTAATGGGGCACCTGGGTGGCTCGGTCAGTTAAGCATCTGACTCTTGATCTCGGCTCAGGTCTGATCTCAGGCCCCACGTTGGGCTCCACACTGGGCGTGGAGCCTACTTAAAACAAACAAACAGGGGCGCCTGGGTGGCACAGCAGTTAAGCGTCTGCCTTCGGCTCAGGGCGTGATCCCGGCGTTATGGGATCGAGCCCCACATCAGGCTCCTCCGCTATGAGCCTACTTCTTCCTCTCCCACTCCCCCTGCTTGTGTTCCCTCTCTCGCTGGCTGTCTCTATCTCTGTCAAATAAATAAATAAAGTCTTTTAAAAAACAAACAAACAAACTGGGCTGCCTGAGGATGGATTCTAGAAGGGTGCAGAGGGGAGTGACCCTGGCCTTGACAGCCTCAAGAATGTTCTAGCTGACTCGGGCCTGGAAATTTTATCCTCAGATTCGGCCCAACCTGAACGAGGTGGAGGTCATGATTGCACAGCACTGTGAGTGCGCTAGGTGCCACTGGATTGTGCACTTTAAAACGGCTAATTTTATGTGACGTGACCTTCACCTCATTGTTAAAGAACTGCCGCCACTTAACCGAGCACCTGTTTTGTGGCAGGAACCATGCAGATGCCTTGTTGGCATTATTGCCACTCCCTGGGGGCAGTTTTGCGGGGCGGCTGGTGCCCTCCCAGTCTTCAGACAGAAACCAGCGCAAAGGGGAATGCCAGTGCAGCTGCTGGTAATGGAGTCGAGATTTCAACTACACTGGGCCCTTTGCTTCTTACGTAGAGAATGTCTCTGGGAGGTTTGAAAAGGCACTGTTCCGGTGGGGCCCCTAGGACGTGGGGCCAGGGCAGGGGAGGCAGATAGATTGTCTCCATTGTGTGCCACTTCGGAACCATTTACATTTTAAACTGTGTGAAGGGTTACCAAAAATTAACAGAGAGTCAAGAAGGAAAGTTCTATTTACAAAAGTAAAACAAAACACTGTCTCCATAGTGTCGTGTCAGAAACAAGCACCCTAAGGCCAGGTCCACTGGATTTCTGGCCCCACTCATCGGATGGGTAGACTGAGCTGAGGCCACCTCAGTGGTCAGAAGACAGTGGCACTCCCGGCCTCAATGTGGCTACTATGAGAATTAAGTGACGTACTGTACGATTCCATGTAATGAGATATCTAGGGAGTCAGAATTGCAAAGACAGTGTAGTGGTGGGGGCGCCTGGGTGGTTCAGTTGGTTAAGTGGCTCAGGTCCTGATCCTAGGGTCCTGGGATCGATCCCCGCATCAGGCTCCCTGCTCAGTGGGGAGTCTGCTTCTGCTTCTCCTTCCTCTGCCCCTCCCTCACACTCACGCTCTCTCTCTCGCTAATAAATAAAATCTTTAAAAAAAAAAAAAAAGACGGTGTAGTGGTGGTTAGCAGGGCTGTGGGAGGGGAGATGGGGAGTTAGAGCTGCAGATTTAGAAGATGCAAAAGGAGGTGGGGACGGCTGGTGGCGATGGCTGCACAACACTGAGTGTATTCGATGCCGCTGAACTGTACACTTAAAAGTGGTTGAGATGGCAAATATGTGCATTTTAACATAACTGAAAAAGTAAAAATACTATAAAGTATTTTTAAATACTTTTAAATTTTAAAGCCAAAAACACATTAAATGACAAAACGGGACAAGGTAGGTAGCCTTTTGCATGGCGCCCAGCCCTTCTTGGGTGCCCAGAAAGCATCTGTTGTCCTCCTCCTCCCTGGCTCTTGCCGCCCTGGCCCTGTACCACACACCTGCACACAGCTGAGTTTGTCCATCTGGACACCCCTACACTGTGACTTGTGGTTTCTCCTCCACAGAGAAGGCAACAGATGGCTCCCTGCAGAGCGAGGACTGGGCCCTCAACATGGAGATCTGTGACATCATCAACGAGACGGAGGAAGGGTGAGGCCCACAGGGGAGGCTGGGGGTAGGGCATGGGCACGTTCCACTATAGCCCCGCCTGCCCTCCGCCACGGAGCAGTCCCATCACACCCCCTCCTGTGGCGCACAGGTAGACCCCCTGGTGGCCCTTGGTGCCAGGAGGGCTACAGACATCATCTGAGTCCCACCCTAGGCAGGAGTGTGGCATTTTAGGCATTTGGGAACCAAGATTCCACCCAGCCCTCTCATGAAATAGATGAGAGAGAGAGAGACACTCCTGGGGACTGCCAGCCCATGCGTGTCTCTCAGCAGCAGCCTGGCCAACTGGACCTCTTAGCATGTCACCTGGGCCACATCCTCCTGGGACAAGGCCAGCTGGCAGCCCCTGGCACTGGGACATGGCCCCAAGCACCGTTCTGCATCCTGTGGGCTGGAATGGGCAGGGGGTACTCCCAGCTTTTTCTGTGAGCAAGAACAGACTTTCATTTCCTTAAGATTTGGGTCCAGAGACACTGAAAGGCAGTGACGGTAGAGCAGAACTGAGAGCCCATAGGCGTTAGCCTTTGCGGAACATTTCCAGTACGCAGGTTACACCAGGGCACGCGCTGGGGAGGAGGCATCTTGGCGGTGGACTCTTGGTCTCAGCTGTCACTGACCAGCTGTGTGACCTGGGGCAAGTCACTGTACCTCCCTAGGTCTTTCTCCTCAGAGGGAAAGCTCTTTTAGATTCTTCCAGCAATAAGCCCAAGGTTCTGAGGGGAGCAGACAGGGAAAGCAGGGTCGCTGTCCTTCTCAGGAAAACCCAGGAAGAGTGGGATGTGGTATGAAGACCTCAGTGATCGGGAAGGACGGCCTGACAGGGCCTTTGTTCAGGAAAATCAGAATCAATAGCCAGAGCAGACCTCACTTCCATCCCTGTTTCTCACTGGGATAATCCAGTTGGCCTGCGAGGTCGCTCTCAGCCCAGAAGTGCTTTGTGGGGCGAGGGGTTGGCTGGAAGCAGGCAGCTTCCAGCATCCCAGGTGGTGCATGGTGGGCTTGCCAAGCAGCTAGTAGGGGACGCATGCACCACCCCTGGCCTTCTCCAAGTAAGCTGGATAGTGGTGGGCAGACGACAATGGCAGGACCACTACGATAGAAGATGGAGGGCAGAAATGCTCACAGAGCCTCTGAGAAGGCCTGGGGGCTTCACGGGCATCCTCGGAGAAGCAAGTCCCCGTCTCCCTTATAAACGCTGGCAGAACTGGGGCTCAGGCATGGCTGGGTTCAGGTGCGTGCTATTGATTTATGCACGTCCTGTGTTCCCAGCACTGCGTGAGCCAATAGGAACCCAGCAGTGAGCAAAGTAGATGTGACCCTTGGCCTCACCAAGCTTGTCATCTAAACTTGAGTCTCTGGTCTACCGCGCCTTGGCCTCCTTGTCATCGCTCAGTGCTCCTAGCCGGTTACTAAACACAAGCAAGAGGCCCACAGTGATGGCCCCTAAGCCGGGACCTCTGATTCCCAATGCCATGCCCTTTCTCTGGGCCACTTTATGAGAAGCAGAGACAAGTCCCTTTAGAGAGCTGAAGTGGCCACAGGTGAGGAGGGGCCCCAGGGCATTAGGTTGAAAACTGCCCTCACACTTCCGGGACAGGGGCCCACCCCATCAGGGACCATGGTGCCTGTCCTCTCTGTCACAGCCTTGATAGGCCTCCATGGCTCTTCCCCACCTTGCCTGCCGCCTTCACTCGTGTTGGGGGACCCGTGTCCGGGTTCCTGCCTTTCCTGACCTGCCCTTGATGGGGTCAGCACTGAACAGACAGATGCCTGGCAGACAGCAGGACAGGCCCCAGGGGCCACTCACCAGCCTAGGAAATGTTGCTCACACTCCTGTAGTGTGCCGGGCCCTGGGGAGCAGATTGTCACAAGGGGACCCCATCCCCCCCTCTGGGGGGCTGGGAAAGAGTCGTGGGTGAGGCGGATTTTAGCTGAGCCTTCACCAGGTAGATGTGGAAGTTGGGGGCCACAAAGGCTTTTAGGCTAGAGTAGTCAGGGCAACACTGATTTCACCTGTACGTGCTCAAGGGCAGGATGCAGGAGTGAGGCGGTATGGGCAACAGATGGGACAGGGGGAGCAGACGGCCGTCAAGGCCTTCAGGGCTCCCCCTGCGCTTATGTGTATCCACTCTCCCTTCGGTGACCACTGGGCCTCTTCAGCCTCTCCCTCTGCCTCTGCACACGGCCTCCATTCAGTCCCTCCCATCTCTGCGTGAACCACTTCCCCTGCTCCCCACAGCTGGCTCCATCTCGTCCTTCACACCCAGCTGCAACATCACCTCCTCAGAGAGGACTCCCCTGAGCCCCCCTCCCCGACACCCACTCACTCCGACTGCAGGCCCGTGTTCTTTCCCGCCTAGATGTGGGTCTCCCTGGAACGCGTGGCCCAGCACAGTGCCAGCACATGTGGCTACTTAGATGAGTAGAAGGATGGGTGGAGAGAGGAAGTGGCCAGGAAGGGGCATTGGGACTCTATGCTGGCAGGTGATTGGTTCTTAAACCTCAGTATGTACAGGGCGCCCCTGGGGGCCTCCCTGAGAGCTTGGTTCAGGGGTCTAGGGTGGGAGCCCCAGGGTTTTGCATTTTTAACACATCCTCACACCTCCCCGCAAGGGGATTCCGGTGCAGGGGCCCCAGGGTCCACGCAGAGAATCTCTGCCAAGTATTTATGATCTACTGAGTACTTCGGTGGGGCAGGCAGTTTGTGTTGTGATTAGAACGTGTGTGTTCAACAGGAAACAGGACATAGGGAAGACAGATAAAAAAAAGCCATCCCCGTATTCCAGTGCCTCCTGGTCTTAGGTAGGCAGCCCCACATGTTGGCTAAGAAGGTTCCATTCCTCAGCCCATCTTTCCTTTTGTCCTTCTGCCCAGTCCCAAAGATGCTTTCCGAGCAGTGAAGAAGAGAATCGTAGGGAATAAGAACTTCCACGAGGTGATGCTGGCCCTCACGGTGAGTGCCCCATCCATCCGTCCATCCGTGGTAGATCCACATGTCCCCCAGGCCCAGCAGGACTCCAGCCACCCTGCGGCTCCTCTTCCAAGGGCTGGGAAGGAAAAGTCTGTGGGCAGAGCGCTGTCCTGTCTACAGTGCCAGCAGACACAGAGTGGCAAGAGAGGCCATTTGGAAAAGTTCTCTCCAGCCTGTAGGCATGGGGAGCAGACCCACCGAGGCCCACATCCCTCCAGACGACCTGCCAGGTGACACAAAAGCTCAGTGAAGCCAGACGTTGGTGGGGCAGAAAGCCTGGCAGGCCACACTGGGTGCTGCTGACTGGCACTTGGGGCCTTGAAAACTGAGCATAAAGCAAATGCCAGCAGCTGAGGACAAGCCAGGCGAGAGTGGGCAACCTGGCTGCCAGAGGGGTTTGGCTGGGATGGAGACAAGAGGAGGGCTCATATGCAGTGAATCTGGCTCTCTGGAAGAGCATGGCACCTCCTGCTGGGACGTGAGAGTAGGATCGGGGAGGGAGGCTCCGCGCCTTTTTTTCTGGGGCTTCAGGGTCACCATAGGATTATGAAAGTTAACTTTGGTTTCCACTAGGAGAGCTACCTTCCCTCCGGGCCATGGTCCCCTCAGAAACAGCATCAGGGCAGGCTTCTGTAGGCACCGCGGCCACTCCAGGGGGCCACTAGCCAGCATACTAGCCCCCGAATCGGGGCACTGTCCCCCCTTCTCCATGTTCTAGGGTCTCACTTGAGGGACCCCCGCCCGTACTCAGCCCGTCCTCTGGGAGGGAGGCAGAGTGCAAGGGTGGGCGTCCTGGACGCCCCTCCATCCGCGGATGAGCGCTCACGGGCCCCTCCCGGCCTCCAGGTCTTAGAAACCTGTGTCAAGAACTGTGGGCACCGCTTCCACCTGCTGGTGGCCAGCCAGGACTTCGTGGAGGGCGTGCTGGTGAGGACCATCCTGCCTAAGAACAACCCACCCACCATCGTGCACGACAAGGTGCTCAACCTCATCCAGGTGAGCGCGGCGGGCCGAGCTCCGGGCCCTGGCCGGGGAGAGAGGTGCCCCCGCCATTGCTGCTCTGTGTCCCTGTGCTTCTGACTGTTTCTTGCACGGGGCCATCTTGGTCGTCCACTAACTGGAGGTTCTGAGTGTGGGGACGCCTGGCTCGGTGGGGGGCTGTCCAGCCACCATAGTCCAAGGACCAGCAAGTCGACAAGGGAATTTCTGTTCTCCAGGGGGCGGGGAGGTGGGCTTGTAGGGGAGACGGTGAGCAGTGGTTACCGGCCGTGTCCCCTTGTCCCCTCTCAGTCCTGGGCTGACGCGTTCCGCAGCTCACCCGACTTGACAGGTGTGGTGGCCGTCTACGAGGACCTGCGGAGGAAGGGCCTGGAATTCCCAATGACCGACTTGGACATGCTGTCGCCCATCCACACACCCCAGAGGGTGAGGAGACACAGCCAATGGGAGCAGTGGGAAGGGGAGGTGGGGGGAGGGAGTCACCCTGGCTTTTCCCCAGCCACACCCCCCCACCAGCCTTGCTGATCCAGTTTTCTACCGTCTAGACCGTGTTCAGCTCAGAGGCGTCATCAGGGCAGAATTCTGTGGGCACAGACGCCAGCCATGGAGGAGACTCCACCCAGCACACCAGCCCTCTGCCCATCCCGGCCACACTCCCCAGTGACATACCCATCACACCAACCCCTGAGCAGGTAAACAAGTCTGAGTCAGAGCCACGCGGGTCAGGGAGGGCCCCTCTCAGTCTGAAAATTACCATCCGCATAGCAGCCCCATGGGGTATGTATCATTCTTCCTGTTCCAAAGATGAGGCGTAGATAAACTCGCTTGCCCAGAGCCACACACAGCTCATCAGAGATGGCGGTGGAACTCAAGCTCAGGTCTGCCTGACTCCCAGCAGCCTCTGTCCAGCACCTCGGCCAGCCGTTCTCCAAACCATGTGGTCCGCGGAGCCCTTCAGGCAGCACCCAGGATGGGGTAGGGGGTGGGGAGTGCCCAGCAGGCAGCCTCTTCAACAGCATCTCCATTTTCTTTGTGGGGTTCATTTATGCACTCAAATAAGATTCCATTTGAACAGAGGTTCTGGCTAAAAACAGTTCTAAACCATCTGCACACAGAAAATTTTTAAACCCTGCCTTTGCACCATGATGCTGCCCACCAAGCCCCAAGAAGAAGGTTTGAGGTGTAGTGTGAGATTCCAGGGACCGGGGGTCTGGGGCAGGTTTTCCCAGGGCTCTCTGAGTAGTTTTACAGGCTTACCCGCCAGAGACTCACGGCCACTGACTTAGCTTCTGTCCCTCGGTTTCTTCCGCCAGGAACCAGAAGGCAAGGCCACCTGCTGAGACTGTCCTCAGGTCATGGGGTCTCCTGCAGGCCCTCCCTGGGGACTGGTTTCTGCCACAGCAGAAAGCACCTCACAGGGAGGAGAGTGCCCTAGCATCGAGTTCCTCTTGCCTTTGTCCTGCTGGGGAGTCCCTCCCTTAGGCTGCAGCTGGATCTTCTAGCCCTGACTGGCCTTTGGACTCCCCTCCTCACCCTGTCTCCCAGGGCCCTTGAATCTTCTGAGGCGTTTTCTGCCCACCCCGTGTCTGGCCCACACCTCTGTCTGCCTCCCTGGCTCCTGCTTCCCTCTCACCTGTGCCAGCTCTGCGTCTGCTCTGCATGGAGCCCCTCTCTTTCTGTTCCAGCCCCGACCGCTGGCACGATCATGGCCTCTCCAGCTGACCCCCCTCCACTTGGGATCCCAAGGAGAGCAACAGGGAGCATCTGGACAAGCCAGACTCAGGGCCCCTCAGCCAGGCTTTACTGAAAGTGGGGTGCTCTTCCTTGCCTTCTTCTGTATCGCCATCCTGGGGACACGCTCCACTTCCTCCCCAGTGCCACTGTCATCCAGGTGACCCCCGGTCCAGTCCCTGCCCTCCAGCCTCCCCACAACCCTCTGAGGGGCAGCCCTCCGCACGCCTGTGCAAGGTGTGGGGCAGTGGACGCCTGGCCCAGCATCTGCAGCTGGGAGAGGGCCTTGTGGGCGTCCTCTGTCAGGGGTGTCTTCAGGCCTCCCCTGCCTCAGGCATAGCCCCGGGGTCGACCAAGCTTCCTCCGTAGGGCCGTGTGGGTTGGAGAGACACAGAAAAACAGAAATGGGGGACGTAATTAGGAAAGAACATATAGGTCTTTAGAGTGAAGAGAAGGGTCAGTTTCTGTGTGTTCCTAGGGCTGGACCTGCCTCATTCTGCCTTTTTCCATAGCACACCGGCCGTGTCTTAGAGGGAAAGCAGCGTGGCTACCTCCATAGCCTGAGTGGGCAGGCCTTCCCTGGGTCAGGACCCATGGCCCATCTTAGCCACCACTTCCTCCTCCCCAGCTCTCACTGCCCAGGTTTAGCCAGGGATACTGAGCTGCCCTCCAGAAGGGTGTGAGCACACCACCTGCCACCCCGGCTTTCAGGATGGCTCCAGCTCAGCCCTGAAGATAGTCCCCAGCCCACCGATGCACGGGAGGTGAGCCAGCTAACGATGGCACTCTTCTGGCTAACTCCATGTCCCGCAGGAGCGAGTGGATGGCAGTGCTGTCCGAACGGCGGCCTGGGTATTTGGGGATCTTACTCAAGAGCCTCTGGTGTGCCAGTGTACCCCATTCCCAGGAGGGCCATTTGGCATTGCAAGGGTTTCATTCGATGGGGTCCCAGTTCCTTAAACCTCGACCTGGCCCACCCCTAAGTGCAGGGCTTTCCCTTTGTGACTTATTCTGTGGGGCACTTCTTCCCTCAAAACTGGACTGGGCCGGTGCCGAGCCTCACCTCCTTCAGTGAGCGCTTCAGAGGGAGAATAACCACTCTTTTCCAGAGTCATCCGCCTCCAGCTCCCCCTGAGACTCACCTCAAACCCAGCAAACAGCCTCTCGGTGCCCAGCCCTCCCCCTCTCTGCTCCACCCAGCTGACCGGCATCCCCCAGGACATTCAGGGGCCCCTCCACCAAGCTTCCAGGGCAGGGCCGGCGCGGGAGAGCTGCATGCTGGGGAGCCATGCGGATCGCGCCCCACCCAGCTATCTGCATGGCTGTTTTCAGCAGTGGAAGGGAACGCCCCATCCAAGGCAGCCTTCTACAGAACCACGATTTATTACATTACAAAGTAGAAGCCGCTCAAAGAAGGGTCTGGAGAAATTCTGGAGGAATTTTCCGTGGGCCTGGGGGCACGGACGCTATTTCTCAGCCCTAGAGTTAGGCCAGATCTGGTGAGAGCCGTTGGCGAGCTTGCTCTTGGCCTTTGGCCCCACCACGCTCTGTCCTTTCAGCCTCATTGCTGCCTCTCACTGTCACATGTCTGAGTCCGGGTCTACCCTCCCCAGGCAGGCCTGCTGAGTCGGAACCCTTCCTGGGGCCTGAGCCACTCTACCCGGGTGTGACCCAGGTCCACCCAGGATGTGTGAGTCCAGCTTGTCCCCACCCACCCCTGCATCCCCTGCCTGGTACAGCAAGGGCAGCATTCATGGTGGTGTTGGTCTCTGTGTTTCAGGGTGAAATACGAAGCTCCCCAAGCAACGGATGGTCTGGCGGGAGCCCTGGATGCCCGACAGCAGAACACTGGAGCGGTAAGCAGAGGGTCTTACTGCTACCCGATCCAGAATGAAGGCCAGAAAATGCTTGCCCACAGGTCCCCCCATGTGCTGGGCCCTTTGCCGCTAATGTGGAAATTCCCATCTCACAGCTGAGGCAACAGTCTGAGAGGTTAAGTCATCTGCCCAAGTTCACCCGGCGAGGAAGGGCTGGATCAAGGACTCGGACAGACCTGGGTCTGAGCCGGGGAGCTGCACTTCCACAGTCTGGGTTCCCAGCCGTGTGTCCTGTACAGTGGCTTACAGGAGGATGTGTGAGAGGGAGTGTCGACAGTGCTTGGCAGAGTTAGAGCTCCGTCAACATTCTGCCTCACCACCTCTCTAGAGACCCGCTGTTTGCAGGACTGTGGACAGGGAGGACCAGAGGACAGACCCTAAAACTTCAGGAAGGCATCCAGGGGTGCCATTTGAGTTCCATCGAAGTGCTTGACTGTGCATGGAGTGATAGCCACCTGTCCGGCACTGAGTGCACTCTCTGGGGGATCCCTCCCCCCCCCCTTTGGCAAGAACTCCGAATCCAGTTCTTGTCCCTTTGAATTTGTCNTGACTGTGCATGGAGTGATAGCCACCTGTCCGGCACTGAGTGCACTCTCTGGGGGATCCCTCCCCCCCCCCTGGCAAGAACTCCGAATCCAGTTCTTGTCCCTTTGAATTTGTCTCTGGATGCCTTTGGGGCAGCGAGAGTTCCTGTTCCAGTAAGTGGACAGAGTATCTCCTTGGGAGGCAGCTAGAAACAGCCGGGCCCAGGGGTCGGAGAGGCAGGAGTGAAGGGATGGTGGAGGAGAGGGCGGGGGACAGCACAGGCTTCTGAGGCCAGAGTGGGACTGGGTGACAGCAGACGGAGCTGGGGGGGCCGCAGGGACTGGACGGAGGGCCTCGGGCAGACGGGAGCACTGTGTGAGTGGGGGCCATGGTCAGTCTTGAGCAGAGGGGAAGCTTTAGCTGTCCATTTTAGAAAGATCCAGCANTGGTGGAGGAGAGGGCGGGGGACAGCACAGGCTTCTGAGGCCAGAGTGGGACTGGGTGACAGCAGACGGAGCCGGGGGGGCCGCAGGGACTGGACGGAGGGCCTCGGGCAGACGGGAGCACTGTGTGAGGTGGGGGCCATGGTCAGTCTTGAGCAGAGGGGAAGCTTTAGCTGTCCATTTTAGAAAGATCCAGCATGGAAGCTGGGAGAGCAGCTAGGCGGCTGTGGAAGCTGCCCAGTGTGCCGGTGGGTGGGGCGTCCCAGAGACTCCCCGAAGGCATCCCAGCATCTCAGGAGTCCTTCCCACGGTCAGAACAGAGCAAGACGCGGCACGCTGTGGAGGCAGGAGTGGCTGGAGCATCTCTCGGCTCCCGTGCGTGCCGCGTGGCCCGGCACCAGGCAGCACGCGCTCACACCCGTGGCTCAGAGCCTCCCGTGCTTTTCCCTTGTCCCACCTGTGCCCTGTGCCAGGCCCTCTCCGTACCCCCCTGAGTCTTCACACAAACCCTTGGGGCATGTGGCTATCCCTCTGACAGGTGAGGAAACAGAGCCAGGCCAAGGGAGGCGGCAGGTGTAATGTCTTTAGTGTGGTGCCTGGCACCTAGTGCGGCGTTCGATCGCGCCTGCACGGCTGGGTGGTTAGCCCCACCTACGGACAACAAAACCCAGGCTTGGCGTGGCGAGGTCATTTGCCCAAGATCTCACAGCCGTTGCTCTTTCTGGCTCCAAAGCCAATGCTGGTAGTAAGAGCCCCAGACGGCCTGCAGGGTTCTAAGGAACAGAGGTGAACACGCCAGAAAATCTGGCCCCCAGAATCTGGATGAATCCAGACACTCTGGAAGCCTGCTGGAAGCTCCTACCACCTGGCCTCTCATGCTCAGAGGCTAACTCCATAGCCAACCCCTTCCAGGTGCAGAGGAAGGAGCTGCTACCCAGAGACAGGTGTCACTTGCCCAGGGGCACACAGTGACTCAGGGGCATTTATGTCAGGGGCATGACAAGAACTAGAACCCAGATCTCCTGGCTCCTACTCGGCCTCTACACACCTCTCCCTACCCACCTCTCCTTGAAGAAGAGCAGAAGCTGCTAAGTGATTGCTTATTCCTCTCTGACCGCTCGAGAGATCTAAGCAGCTTCCATCAGAGCAGGGAGTGATGTTCTTAAAACTGTCTATAAACATCTGCTCCCAGGGTGGATCCGTCTGGCGGGTGCTGGTAAGGTTTCTCCCACTGAACTGTCAGGCTGTGATTCCGAGCTGCACAGTGCAGAGTGGAGCCCAGTGCCGGCTCTGTGGACAGCCAAGGTTTGCCCCCGGGCTCCAAGAGTCACGGGGGTGTCGGACAGCGAGTGCCTGCCTCCGGGCCGGTCCGCCCAGGGTGGGGGAGGCAGGACTCTAGCCTCTCTCTGCCACCAGTCATCTCTGGGATCCTCAGGAATCCCGTTTGTCCATCGATAAACATGAGGGGACTGCTAGAACAGTGTTCTAATCCTGCGACACCCATCAGCATCCCCGCACAGCCAGCAGACTGGCTAAGCCATTCTGGGCTTGCTCAGACCCGACCCCAGGAATGTTCTGGAAAGGGAAGAGAAGCTTTGCCCAGCATATTCAGGATTCTGGGGTCCCAGGGCCATTGTGGTTCATCCCACGGTGAGACACCCTCTGCTGCTTCCTGTCCCACCTCACCTGCCACCACAGCACCAGTACCTGCACAGGTGTGCATACACACGTGTGCACGCACAGACACCCATACACACGTGCGTGCAGCCTCCTAAGGTAGTAAGAGGCCTGCCGACCTGAGAGGGGCGTCCGTGTGGGAGAAGGCTGCCAGCACACCTGGGGTCCCTGGCCCTGCCCCTCCCGCCACCCTCAGTGTGCCGTTTTTTCACCCAGATGGGAGGCAGCAGTGAGAAGAGCCTCAGTGACTGGATGATGAGACAAGGCATGGTGAGGAGAGACCAGGCTGGCCGACCCAGAGAGCCAAGGCTGCCACTGGCAGGGGTCCCACCTAGGGGTGCTGTCGGAGGGGGCAGGACCATTACACCCAGAGAACAACAAGGGGTGCTGTGGGTGCCCCCCCCCAGCACAACACAGTCCCACCCCCTTTGCTCCAGCTTCCACGGCCCCTCAGTGCCCACTTCCGGCTCCTGACTCGGAAGCAAGGCCCGGCGGCCCATCTGGCAGATGGGAGCTGACTGGGGCTCGCTGGTTCTGCACCAAGCGCCAGCAGAGAGTTGAGTGGGAGAGGGAGCTGGTGTGGGCAGCCCAGAGTACGAGCTGCTGCTGCCGCTGCTACTGCTGCTGGGAAGTGGGCTCCTGCTCCGCGCTGGGGTCCTCGGGTGCTGGGGACAGGGCTTGGGGACAGAGCCGGCTTGGCTGGAGAAAGACTGTCGCTCTCCCTCTCTTTCCTGAAGTAGCTGAGTAGTAACTGGCTCTTCTCGAGCACCTCTGTGTGCCATAGTCCTTCTCTCTGTCCCCTCCCTTCATTCCTGCAGCAGGCTGGACGGTAGGTACCGCGTCACCTTCTCTACAGACGAGAGAAGCCAGGTCAGAGAAGTAACCTGCCCAGGCCACACTATATTAAGGGCCGAGTTGGACTGCGGTCTCTGACCCTGTCCCCCNACCTTCTCTACAGACGAGAGAAGCCAGGTCAGAGAAGTAACCTGCCCAGGCCACACTATATTAAGGGCCGAGCTGGACTGCGGTCTCTGACCCTGTCCCCCAGACCTCGTGCTGGGTCCGCACCTATAGAGGGANAGCACCTCTGTGTGCCATAGTCCTTCTCTCTGTCCCCTCCCTTCATTCCTGCAGCAGGCTGGACGGTAGGTACCGCGTCACCTTCTCTACAGACGAGAGAAGCCAGGTCAGAGAAGTAACCTGCCCAGGCCACACTATATTAAGGGCCGAGTTGGACTGCGGTCTCTGACCCTGTCCCCCAGCCCGCAGCCCCCGTGCGGCAGCCTTTGTGGCACAGCCCATGGGTTTGCGGCACAAAGCGAAAGGCCCTGTGAGTAGCCCCCGCCCTTGAGTGTACCAGCCCAGCCTGGTCTGGTCATCTCGGCACCTCCCTGCACTCTGGCGCTTCTGGGCCCCTTCCAGCATGAGCTGTGAGTCTGCAGAGGGGCCAGGAGATGGAGGCTGGCTGCCCCTGGCCCTCAGCCATTCCCTACCCCACCCTCGATGGCCGGCCCCTCCCCGGGCTTCAAATATTCTTCCATCAGATGCTCCAGAGCGGCTGTGCGTAGGCCCTGCCCTGATTCCAGCCTCCCCTCCAGCCCAGCACCTCAGCACCCTTGGCCTGTGGCAGCAGGAGGGTCCGTTCTTTCCTCACGTCCGTGCTCCAGCTGCTAGGAGCCCCCTCCCCGCCCCCAGCTTAGTGGCCCTGTATCCCCCTTGTGCACAGCCCAGCACAGCAGGCAGAATTGTGGGCCCCAGGCAGCTGGCAGGAGCCATGTTGGAGGGGATACGAGGATCTCGACCTCCCCTGAAGGGTGTGGCGCATGTGTGAGCCCCATTTCATAAGTGAGGAGGGTGGGGGTGACAGCCGTAGGCCGGCCAGCCAGTGGGCCCCAAGCTGCCTGGACCTTCATCTTGGCTCCCAGTGCTCTGCCCCTCACTGCCTCACCCTCCGTCCTTCCAGATCCCCGTCACCCAGGCCTGCCTCATGGAGGACGTCGAGCAGTGGCTGTCCACTGACGTGGTAAGCCGGGGCCCGCCCAGCCCAGAAGCAAAGGCTCAGGCGCGTTCCTCACGCACTGACAGCGGGCTCCCGTTTTTCTCTCGAGGAAGTGATTGTCACGGGGCAGGGTGAGCAGCTGGTGAGGCAGGGAGCATCAGTGTGGGACACCTCCCGCCACCCTCTCGTGGGCACTCCCTTCAGAGGAGGACCTGAGCACGGCACACCTCACGGCTGCTGGAGCGGACCCCTTCCCGAGCGTGCCGCCACTGTGGGTCCCCCGGAGTGTCAGCCGGCTGGAGGGAAGGCAGGACGGGCTGAGGGTCCCCATGACCGCGCTGAGCCCTGCGCCTGCACCAGCTCAGGGAGCCCTCCAGCACCTGTCCGAGAGAAACCACCGGCAGCCCCATCTTACAGACCAGGAGGCTGACGAGCAGCCGTGAGGGGTGCCGAGCCCAGGAGGAAGCAGGAGCCCAGGCCATCTGCAGAGCCCTGCGGCCCCCAGAGATCAGAAGGGGCAGCCAGCCCCAGCTCTCCCGTCCAGGGCTCCTTCCCCGGCATCTGCCACCCCACCTTTGGGCACCAAAGACAGGGCCTGAGCATTCCCAGGCCCAGAGGCTGCCTCTGCCAGCAGCCAAGACTGTATTCTGCCCGAGGTCGGGCAAGGGTCCATGTCGGGTGTTGGCGGAAGGCACCCCCACCCCCAACCTCAGCATGCGTGGTCTTCGTCTCTGGGTCCCTTCCCACCACAAGGGCAAGTCTATCCATGCTCTACACACCGGAAGGAAAGGAACGTGTTCATTGAGGACCCATGGGGCCCCACACCCTGGGCTTGGCATTCTGTGTAATATTCCATTTTAGCTTCCCGACAACCAATTTTGACACTCGACAAACTGAGGCACAGAGCAGTCAGGTGACATCCAAGGCTGCAGCTCCGGAAGGGGTGGGGCCGAGGTTCAGGTCCTGGGCCCAGCCTGTGCCTACCCCGCCCCGCCGGGACCACTGTGGCTAACCTCTGTCTCCTTCTGCTTTCCCAGGGGAATGAGGCGGAAGAGCCCAAGGGCGTCACCAGCGAAGGTAGTAGGCCCTGCCCCCGCCACCAGCACCCTCCC
>NC_048232.1:79084012-79088903 GCF_002007445.2 Ailuropoda melanoleuca
GATCGGTTGCCCAACCTCTCCAGCCCCTCGGCCGAGGGGCCCCCAGGTCCCCCTCGTGGCACTGCCCCTCGAAAGAAGACCCAGGAGAAAGATGAGGACACGCTGTTTGCCTTATGAGCGTGAGGCCTGGAGCCTGCAGCTCGAACCCCTGCTGCCCCCACACCCCTTGGCTGGGGCTTCTTTCCCTCCTTCGGTGTTAAGGCTGCTTTGAGGATGGCTTGTTACCCCCTTCTCTCCTCCTCGAGGATGGGCTGACCCCGCTGTGGCTGGGCCACGCTGCCTGGGCTGTGGAGAGGCAGCTGGATGAACTGGGGTAACAGGTCAGTTCCACGTTGGGATCTTGGCCAACTCCTGCCTCCTTCCCTACCCTGACCGACCGACCACTACTGCTGAGAACCGGGAGGTCCTGTGACAGACAGGCTGGCTGCTTGGTCGCCCTGGTGTGACTCCTTGCCCTGGGTGATCCCCTCTCTGGACTTATCCCCAGAGATGCCCACACTGCCAGCTGAGGCCTTGGCTGGGGGCTGGAGACAGCAGAAGCTTCTGTCACAGCCCCTGGCCATCCCCTGGCATCTGCCTCGTGGAGCCCAAGGCTCTGGCTGGCTGTTGAGGGGGCTGCCAAGCTGCATGCTGTCCAGGTACGAAGCTGCACATAGTGGGGGTGAGACTTCCCCAGGCCGGGCACCTGTGACCCCCACGACCTCCACCGCCTTTTCCTCCATCCTTCCTCTGTCCCTCCCGGGCAGGGCTACACCGGGCACTGGGCCCACCTACCTGTTGATTGATCTTCTTGTCCCGGGAGAGGTGCCTTTTGTATCCCCAATTAAAGGTAGAAAAGCACCCTGCTAGCGACACTGTTCAGTCTCCAGCTGTAAAGTGGCTTACGGGGACTGCTCTGGGTGGGCCGGGGACAGTCCGAGAGACAGCCACCTGCAGATGGTAGGGGAGGGGCAGTCGGACGGGGCATCCGGCAACACCTGTCACCAGGTGCGGGCAGGCGTAGCCATGGTTTGCCCTGCCAGGAGGCCCCACTGCTCTCTGAGGGGCATCCCACCATGGCCCCAAGGGCACCTCCCCCCTGCCGCCCACCATCAGGCCAGCTCCTGCCCGGCAACGGGAAGCACGTGGGAGCAGGTGCAGACAGTGTGGGCGTCCTGTCTGAGGCCCAGGTGCCAGGCACTGCACGAGGCCGCACGTGGGCTCATGGCGTCGTCACCAGATGCTGGAGGAAAATAGCGTCTCAGGTCACAGATGCTGAGTCTGTGACTCAGTGGGTCACGTGAGCTGCCCCAGCCCAGAGAATGCGGCATAGATGCAGCTGTTGCTCATGTCCTGGGCGTTTCTCATGCCTCCGTGCATCGTTCCCATTTTTCAGATGACCGCACCAAGGCTCGGTTTGAGTGCCGTGGCGCACAGTTGGGGGGGCTGAGCTGCAGGCCAGGCAGAAGGTGTCCGTTCTTATTCAGTCCATGGCAACTTGAGAGCTCTAGGTCTTGGGAACCCCTTTTTCCAGTCTGGAATCTCCATACCAGACTCCCCGAGAGTCACTGCTTAAGCCATGCTAGAACCTCAGTTGGAGCAATCAGCCTGCCTGAAAGGTCAGCCTGTGGAAGAGAGCAGAAGTCAAAGTTCTGCTGAACCCCGTCGGTTCAGGGGGACCCAGACTGCGGCCTGGGTCTGTCTGTGAGCAGCCGCGGACTCCCATCGGTGACGAGCAGGCAGCACCTGTGATGTGAGGGGTGGCCTGGAGCTGAGTGCGCAGGAGACCGGGCCCTGCCAGCTCTCCAGGTGGAGGTGGGGCAGGGAACTCCAGGGACGCCCCTAGGCCTGTCCATCCCCTAAGCAGGGGAGACGGGGGTCGTCTTGTCCGGGCCAAGCTTGCAGAGGAGCCACGCCTGGAGGCGAGTGGCAGCCGCACCTTACCTCTGATCTCTTTCTCCAGCCTCACCACCTCTTTTTGGGGGCAAAGGGGGAGCAGCTCTGTCACTACCTTGGGCAGCCAGCCGTCAGCTTGGTCTCATGGCTTTAGTGAGTTAGACGCCCCCTGGGCCCTCACCCTCCACTCATACCAGGTTCTGCTGGTCCAGACTCGAGCTTCTGTCCCACCTCCTGCGCATGCGAGCTGTGCATGAGTTCAGGCAACGGGAAGGCTCTGGTTTAACACGGTGTTAAGTGGCTCGTGGACACAGGCTAGTCCTTGGGCAGGTGACCCCCATGCCAGGGTGTGGAGCCCTGCCAGCCCTGCCCAGGCTGCTGTGACTCAGAGCCGGGAAGAAGCCAGAGTTCGTGTGCCACACGTGGCGTGGCCACTTCTCCCTGCCTCTCCTCTGGCGTCAGCACCCCTCCATCTTAGTCTGCCGTAGCACACAGAGGGGACCAGGTGTTGGTGACTTTGGCCTCCTCCGAATGGCCCCTGACGGCTTTATGTCGCTAGCCCCGCTGCCTCCTTGGGTCCACGCTCATGCCAGCACGTCGCTCCCAGAGGTCCCTTCCTCAGCTGTTCCTTGCTGGCTGCTGGCGACAACACACCAGCCCACCGGTGTCGGTGTCTGTCGGTGCAGTGAGCTGAGCCGTGTGCCTGATTCCACGTGCGGGATGAAGCTCATCTCTGGCATCGTACGAACCTTCGGCTACCCTGGCATGGCTGAGGTCGGCAGCATCTGCGGGTCAGGCTAGAGTACTATGGCAACAACAGAGGGGTCGCTTCCCCACTCCTGGCTTGGCTGGACTGCTGCTGGCCACACACACTTACACAGACGCATGCTCGCTCACGTGGGGGGGGGGCACACGAGCCTGGTGAGCTCCGGCAGGTGTAACCCCTGCTCCCAGACCTCTGTCCCCAGGCCTGACCTGGGAGCCTGGGGGCCGTCTCACTGGACAGGTAAGAGACGGGCTCCCTGCCTTTCCCCTGCAGCTCCCCCAGCCCTGCCCACCTCATTCTGCAGAGCCTGGGCCTCTCTGCAGTCCCGACAGCCCTGTGCGGTCGACGGTTTTGATCGCTGCTTACAGGTGGGGAAACTGAGGCTCAGGGCAGCAAGGACTTGCCTAGTCACCCACTAAGTAATGGAAGAGTGGGACCCAAGCCTCTGCACCGCTGCCTCTCCTCCCTGCCTCACACCCCAGTGCCTGCGTCCCTCATCTATCCCCCAAGCGAGTGACAACACCATTTCAGGGGGTCCCCTGTGGGGAATGGTGATTTTACGAGGATCCGAGCCCCGAAGGCCAGGGAACCTTCTGTGGCTGGCTCCAGGGGCTCATGGCCCTTTTACAGGCTAGAGTGGCTAACTTACTGATTCTTCCCTGTGTGTGGTATCCCGAGCGCCAGCTGCACACCAGGCGTGGTTCTAAGCTCTGAGAGTACGAGGTGAATGTGGCCCATTGCCCATCTGGGGGGGGTCACTCGGCCGGGAAGGGGCAACAAAGACAAACCTGAATACGAAAAGCACCATCTGCTCTGGGTGAGGGAAAGAGACTGATGCGGGAATGGGGCTGGGAGTTCAGGGAGGGCCTTGATAGGGGCCAGGACTGGAGTGGTGAGCTGGGCGGGTGGCAGGGCCAGGCAGCAAGGTCTCTGGACTTGGGGGCAGCACTGGGGAACGAACACACACACACACACACCCCACACACGCCCCCCCCTCCGCTTCTCCGGAGGGCCCCTCCTCCCAAGAGACTGGGGCTGGGGTGGATGGGGAAGCACTGGTGGCCACAACAGGCTGTCTGAGGCCCAAGGCCCAGGCTCCAGGCAGTCACTGAGCAGCGGCCAGAAGTCGTGCGGCCCCACATTAAAGAGGACCAGCTGCCGGAGGGGGCGGCAGGGGCGGTGGGAGAGGATCAATGAGGCACCAGCAGCTCTTGCTGGGCCCAGCTGCCTCGGAAGGTGGCACCAGGCCAGGGACATGGGGAAGTTGAATGCAGCCCAGCCCGCCAGCAGGGGAAGGGGCACCTGGGAGGCTGCCCCTAGGGGCTGTGGGAAGCAATCATTGGAGCAGCCTGGCAGAGCCTCCACCCCCTGCACTTCCTCTGGCTTCCCTGAGCCTCCAGAACCCCACCCTGGGCTCAGACACTGACTTCGCTGCATATCCCTCACCCCAGTGTCAGCATCCCACCTCTCCAACTGTCCTAGCAGCAAATCCAGGCCTGGCCGCTTCAGAGCTCTGTGACCTTAGGCAAATTATTAACCTCTCTGTGCCTCCGTTTTCTCACTTGTAAAATGGACTATAGCTGTTGCTCCTTCATAGGGTTGTGGCAAGGATCAACTGAGACAAGTAGCACAGCACCTGTCAAGAAAATACTCTCTACGTATTGCCTCAGATGGCACTCCTTCTATCCAGAACGGCCTCTGCTCCAGACATCCCGCCGGGGCCCTGCCCCTCGGACTCCTGGGTAATTTCAGGGACCCTGCTCTCCAGGGAGCATGCTGCCTCCAGGACAAGCCCAGTGCCTGCGACAGTGCCTTCGTGCCACTCTGCCAGGCCTGGGCTGCCGCCCCAAGGGCCCGTGCATGCTCGGTACCGGCACCAAGGATGGCTTGCAGAGCCCTTCCCCCGCCCCCTCAGAAATGGCAGGCGCTCAGGGCAGTGTCCCAGGGTGACCACCAGATGGCAGCAGCGCTGCATGCACTGGGCCTGCAGCAGCACGTAGGGAAGGGGTCCACCACCGCCCAGGCGGCCCACCTCCCCAACACTGACCCTGGGAGCAGAGCAGCGCCCCTCCCTGCCCTCGGTGCCACCGCACAAGGGTCCTTGTCCCCAAATCCAAACCACACTAACTCGCTTGCCCTCTGCCTCCTGCCCCCCACACTCTGGTGCAGGGCTGGGAGCTCAGCCCTTTTATTCCCTCCAACTCACAAGGTTATGGGAAGGATTCGAAGAGATGGGGCGGGGGGGGGGGG
>NC_048232.1:79088911-79297615 GCF_002007445.2 Ailuropoda melanoleuca
GGAGGGGGGGGGGGGGGGGGGGGGGGACAGCAAATAAGAGCGCTGTCCTTTCTGAGCCCACAGAAGCTGCCAGCACTTCCTATAAAGCACAGGGCGGGCTGGGCCGGTGCTTCCCAGAGGACAGGGCATGCAGATCAGATCGTGTGTACCTGGTTTTGTCTAGCAAGCAGAAAATCACGCATTCACACCGGCCTCTCCAATTACACTCCAGCATGAGGATTCCTGCTGGGGTTCCCTTCCCCATCTGTTGCTTCAACGGAGTGAAACCTGGCCCCCCACCCCCACTGCCCCGCCCCGCAGTTGTCCTCTTCACCCTGCTTGGGTTGCGACATCCCTGGACCCCCAGAGCCCCTGCTCGGACCGCCTCAGCCTAGCAGGCCCCAGCACCCCACCCTAGGCGGCAGGCGCCTGCCTTGCTGGGCCCCATCTCCATCTACTGGCCTCCCACCCACTGCTGAGGTCAGGAACAGAAGAACGACGAGGACGTTTGATTCAAGGAAGGACAGAATAAGCCTCTCTGAAGTGACGTCCATGTCCCCACTGTCCCCGCAAACCATCCGAATGTTTGTGCGTTTCTGGAATTTACACTCCCGAACTGCCGCTGCCTCCCTCCCGCGTCAGAAAGCCCCACAAGAGCCCTGCGTCGGCGTGTTAAGCAGGGCCACGGTCACGCAGGACCACGGACTGCGGGCTTCACCCACAGAAAGGTGTGTGTGTCTGCTCTGGGGGCCGTCTGCTCTCTGCCATCCCACGCGGTCCCCGTGTGTGGCAGTGTCCTAATGTCCAGCCAGGCCGGGCCAGGGCCCACCCTAATGACCTCAGCCAACCGTAATCCCCTCTTGCAAGGCCCATCTCCACATACAATCACATGCTGAGGTCCTGGGGGCTAGGACTTCAACAGATTAAATCAGGCATGGCACACACCCAACCCAGCACGGTCAGATAGACTGCAGCCCTCCAGGTCCCCCGGCCATTCTCCCAGGCCCACCTGCTCCGCACAGGGACACTGCAGAAAGGTGACCCCGTGGAACACCCACCTCCACGCCCCCGCCCCTCCCCTGGGAGAGGTGTGATGGTGGCTTGAAGGCCCATTCTTCGGCCAAACTGGTCTTGAGAGACCAGGAAGGAACAGATCAGAGTTGGGAGAGTAAAGGAGGTCACAGCTGCCTGGAGGGAGCCTGGGCTATGGGCTGTCCTGGTCCCCACACCACCCAGTATGTCTTAGAGCAGACCCAAGACCGGGAGTGTGCAGGGCTGGCTTCTGCCTACCCTGGGGCAGGACCACACTTGGGGAACGAGGGAGGGAGCTGGGGCTGGAATGGAATGTTCTGGCCAGCATCCTCATGGGGCCCCATCCTCTCCCCTCTCCTCTGACTCAGGGCTGTGGCCTCTCCCTGCCCCTGCCCTAGGCCACTCCGCATGCCTCTTTCCCCACTGTCCAGTCTGGCTCCACATGGAGGCTGTAGCTCTGGACTTGGCTGACAACAGGGGAGAAGTCCACACCGACCCGGTCCACACTGTGATACCGCAGACAGGGAAAGAGAGGCCCGGGGAAGGGAGGGGCCTGCTCAGCACTGTGCTGCTTCCCCACCCAGGGCAAGGTGGCTGAGGCTACCTTGTTCCAGCCTGGCCTGGGGCTCCTGGGTCAGGCTGGGGAACCACCTGCCAGGCAGGTCAACAGGACAGGTTATGGGAGGCAGGGGTGGCTGTGAGTGACAAGGCCCCCGGGCAGCCCCCCTGGGTAGCATTCTGGGCGCCCACTGGGGAGCTTGGCCTGCTCTCTCAGAGGCAGAAGAGAAGTGAAACCCGAGCTGGAAACACCCTTGCACCCAACCCCTGGCCCCACCCCAAGCTAGTCCCCAGAAAGGGGAAGCAGATGGTCCACTGAGGGGGCCAAGGGGGCTGTTGGTGCTCTCTGCCCTTGGATGCTCTTGAGGTGGTGGGCCCCTGCCCTTGCTGGAGATGGAAAGAAAAGGACTTTCCATTTTAAAGAGGAGAAAAGTAAGGTTCAGGGGGCTCAGCCAACCAGTCCAAGGTCACACAGCTGGGAAGTGGACAGGCCTTGTCGAGTGCTCTTTTCTGGGGAGAAAGGGTCCTTGGGGGAGTAGGGGTGAGGTGCAGTTTATTCCCGGGCTGGGGCTGCTTTGGAGCCAGAGAAGTCACAGTGTGTGATTGCGGGTGTGTGCACACTTGCACAGGCAAATGCAGGTGCGGCCCTAAGCCGGTGGGCGGGGCTACACCCTTGAGTCTGGAGAAGCTTCCAGGCCATCCTCAGGGAGGGGGCCACCTTGAGGGGGGACCAGAGTGCATAGAGTGCCGCTCTCCCACTGGACCGGCTAGCAGGAAAGGGGGGATGGGGGAAGGGCACTGGAAGTCACCACGCAGAAACCCTCCCTGGGTAGTAAGGAGGGGNGGGATAGACTGGTGATGGGTAGTAAGGAGGGCACGTATTGCATGGTGCACTGGGTGTTATACGCAACTAATGAAGCATCAAACTTTACATCGCTGGGGATGTACTGTATGGTGATTAACATAATATAATAAAATAAAATTAAAAAAAAAAAAAGAAACCCTCCCTGGCACCCTCCCCCTACTCCAGGCTCCCGCAGAACGTTACACCCCAGAGACCAACCGGCCCAGCAAGTGTAAACCTCTCCACCAAGGACCCTGGATTTGGAAGTGTTCTCTCTGTTTTGTTGTCTATAAAACATTTTACAAGGCATGGAGGAATTAATATTTTTTTTTCCTGTATGCATCGTCATGGGACTCCGTGTCCTGCGTGGCTCACGGGGCAGTTTCTCCTTCCAACCAGAGCGCTCCAGTCCACCTTGTCCCTGGGAACTCCCCACACGCCCGTTTGTCCAGCCTCGCTGGGTCGACCCACGACCCACGGTGTAGGGCGGAACCCCGACCCACACTGGCAGGAGCTGGGGACAATGCGCTCACCCTGGCCGGGGGGCCACCACAGCTGCCACAGGCCTCAGCCTCACCCTTCATCACACGCCACCTGTCCGGACCACCCTGGCTTCTGCAAACCAGGCTCTAGGGTGGGCACCTTGACTCTCCCATTGGTCCCGCTCTCCCTGGCACTTGGGGATCTTGGCTTTGAGACTCCCAACTTCCAGCAAGAAACCCCTCCTCCCCCTTCCCCTCCCCATCCTCCTGTTACTGTCCCACCTGCGGTTCCACCTGTGGCCAACGAGCTGAGGGGCAAGAGCTGACAGCGTTGGGCTTTCCGCAGCACAGCTCGAGGGCCAGGACCAGGTGGTGGAGCCCCTGAGGCTGAGCTGGCCAGAGCATTCCATTCCAGCCCCAACTCCCTCCCTCATTCGTCCTGCCCTGCGGTCCAGTCTGTTCACCACTGGTCCGGGCACCATCCAGCCAGGCCATTCGTTCATCTGGCACAGATGAAGACTGAGCCATCCCTCCTTCACCACCACCCCCTCTCCCCCGTCCATCCAGAGCCTACATAGACACCTACCACACAGGTGAACATCAAGGGCCCACCAGAGAGCGGAGTCATGCCGCAAGGACCACAGAGGCCCCTCCGTCTCCCTCCTCCCTGCCACAGTCCACCGGAGAAGAAAGGGACCCAGAGGACAGAGCTAAGGGGTGGGGTGGGAGGAAGGAGCAGGCACTCCACCCCCCACGTCCCTCCAGCAAGGCCCCGAAGTAACCAAGTAACCAAGTAGCCAAGGGGCAGGAAGGTAGGCAGGGGATGTGAAACCAGAGGAGAAGGAGCTTGGGACGGGACTCTGTCATGTGTGAAAGTGACCAGAAAGTTAACCAAACTTCCTGAGGCATCACAAAGGCTGCAGGTGGGAGGCCGGGCCTGGTGGATGGCAGCGGTTGGAGAAAACGAACCGATGCCACCTTTGGGTTTGGGAATGATGACTTCGGGTGTGTAAGCTTGCGGGTGGGAGGCTGGCGAGAGTGGAACTGCTCTGCCTGTGACAGGGAATCCTGGGTTTCCGAAGCCCCCTGCAAGAGGGGAGGGGAAGCCCCTGGGTGACCGGAGGGGGGTGCAGGGAGGGAACAGGGTATCCCCAAAAGGTTTGGAAGAACAGACTGATCGCGGTGGCCACGTGAAACTGTCTCTGTGACCTCAGGATCTTTAGTAAATCCTCTGCTCACAAGTATTTGTCAAGAGCAGGATTTTGTAACTGAAGAAGAGGTGAAGTTTCACATGAGTCAGCACAGGACCCGCAGAATCACTGAGGAAGCAGCAGGAGCCGTGGGGGCAGGGGAAGTGGCGAAAACATCAACGTCCAGGATCTGAGAGATCTTCAGAGGGCTTCGGACTTGGACTTGGAGTGAAGCAATGGGATTAAAGCATCAACTCTGCCCTCCCCGCAACGCCGTCTCACACGCAGCCGAATAAATAACAGAAGACTAATCTGACACCCCCCCCAAACCCCAACACACACATCCCTAAAACCCGGCACTTGCTCTCAGGTTAGAGACCCACTGCCTGGCCTGGCCTCCCAAGCCTCAGCAGTGGGGAGGGGTGTGTCTACACCCTGCCACATTCCAGATCTCAGCACCCTACACACAACAGACTGGCTTTCACACCTCAAACGGTTCACACCCTGACCACAGGGCCTTTGCACATACTGTTCCCTCTAGAACTGCTCTAGCTACCCCCAGTTAACTAACTCACCCTTTAGGACTCAGCTCAAGACAAGTCACTTCAAACCCCCTGACCATGTCATTCCCTCATCTCGGAATTCACCTCCGGGCCTGCACTGGCAAAGAGGAATGGCATTACCACAAGACAGCTTAGAGTCCACGCCTTAGACCAATCCTGATTCATGCCCTGGCCCTGGGCCCACCTTCCCTGAGCACGTTTTCATCTGAATCCTGAACAACTTGGGAGTCTGTCATCAAGGGGCAGGGGGGAGGCTGTGGAGTAGACACGCAACATATCCCCGGGTTACCATACACTACGTACTCTCCTACTCCTTACAGAGGTGGAGGGGGCTTTTCAACATTTCTGGAAGGCGAGGCATGGGCAGAAGCATGAGTGAACTTGCCACGTCTGGGGGCTGGACCCAGACTGGCCTGACGAGACTGGGGGATATGTGAGATATAATGGAGCCTCATTATTGGGCAGCTTGTTTTTAACGCAGGTAAACTACAGGTCAAATCATGTCCCCTGGGACACACACACAAAAAAACCCATGCGGCAAAACTTCTCACCTCAGTTAGCAACAGGTAAGGCTTTTTTGTCTCGCCCTCCAAGAGAAACCTGGTAAGGACGAGTGCACAGTCAGACTGGTGGTGCCATCCTGCTAATCAAGTCCGGTCTTTGCTTGCATGCCTCCATTGATGGGACACTCACCACCTCCCATGGGAACCCATTTCACACACGCTGACCCATCAGTTAAGCCTTAAACTCTGACATATTGTTCAGTGTGTACTGGGTCTCAGTGTGGGGTGATGGAAAAAGTACAGGAGCCGGATGGTGGTGCTGGTCACACAACAGTATCGATGTCCTTAATGCCACTGAATGGCATGCTTAAAGGCACAGCGGTTAAGCGTCTGCCTTCGGCTCAGGGCGTGATCCCAGCGTTACGGGATCGAGCCCCACATCAGGCTCTTCCGCTATGAGCCTGCTTCTTCCTCTCCCACTCCCCCTGCTTGTGTTCCCTCTCTCGCTGGCTGTCTCTATCTCTGTCGAATAAATAAATCTTTTTAAAAAAATGATTAAAACGCTCGATTTTATGTTATGTGTATTTTACCACAATGAGAAAAAAAAAAGCACCGCCTCTGGGCTTCACAATCTACAAGCTGTGTGGCTTTGATTACTTTTTAAGTAACCTTTTTAAAGGTCACTTTAAAAAAAAATCGAACTGGTGGTTAAGGCAAACAGACACACCGCCACCCTCTTTGATCCTGATTTCCCTTCCTTGGTCCTGTTCCCTCAGCTCAGAAGGCGGGGCTCAGTATTCCCAGCCTCCGTCCTCCCTCTGCCCCTGTGACCCTGCCGGGCTCTGGGCTAGGCTCTGAGGACTGAGCTAGAAGCCAGCCACAGCCTTTGTCTTCCCAGACACACAGGGAATGAGCAGATTTTTCTTTCCTTTTCCTCTTTAGTCGAACCAGGGCGCCAGTCTCCATGAAACCCAGACCAGCCACTAAACTCCCCAGGGACTGGACCATGATGACCCGTCCCTGAAGACCTTGCTTGGGTGGAATGATGACAATAGCACAGATGAGCGCTCAGCACACATGGTGTTGGCGGGATGAAGTCTGTGGCCCCCCGGGGAAGGCCAGGTGACACAGGGCAGCTTGGGGACGTGCCAAAAACACAGGAGGCAGGAATGACCATCTCCGAAATCCCCTCCTGGGTCAGCCCCACCTAACCCCCCAGGAATCACAGACCAATCAAACAGAGAAGCATCTGGAAAGCAGGAGGGAACCCAAAACCCAGAGCTCTCAAACTGGCCGCCCAACAAGGGCTGTGTGACGTCCCCTAGTGATTTTTTTTTTAATGGAGTTTATTGCCAGTGTTTGAAAAACAATGTGAAATCTCTCATTTCTCTTTAAAAAAAAAAAAAAAGAAAGAAAAGAGGATGTCTCACATGGCCAAGAGTTGGCTGGAGCTGAGTTCCCACTGCCCCTGATTTGGGGCATGTGGGGCCCCAACTGGCTTTACTCACTCACACTGCCCCTCAGGCCCCTGGAGGCCTCCGAGGTGTCCCTCATCACAGAGGCCCTTGAGGCAGCCCAGAGGGGCAGTGACTTTCCCAGTAAGTAACTCATCGGGGGGCCACCAGCACCCACTCCAGGCCTCCAGAGAACCTCTGAGGCAGCTTTCATGGGGGGCAAGGTGGGTTCACCCATGTGGCTCGCTGGGAAGCCCAAGGAGACGGCCAGGCCAGTCCGGCAGGGGGTGGGGGGCACCCTGGTCAGCCCCACACACGCTCCCCTGCAGGGGGGACACAGTGAGCCACAGTCTTCATCCCTTGCCACCATCCTGCCTCCCCTGGTCTAATCCTGATCCCGGTCTCTCCTCGTCCACTCTGTGGACCCCAGTTCTCCATCTGTAAAATGGGGGTACCCCTGCGGCAGGCAGAACCGAGGCCCCTCCCCGGTAGGTCTGGAAGCAGCAGGCAGCCGGTTTGGTGGCCAGGGGGGCAGGGTGAGAGGCATCTGGGGAGGGGCGTGGGGAGGAGGTGGGCTGGTGCAGGTGCAGAGGGGTGGGGGAGCGGAGGCTGCCCTCTGAGGGGGAAAGGTGGGAAGGCAGAGCTCAGTTGAGCCACAAGCAGGTGGGCGCCGTGATGCCGAGGTCATAAACAAGCCCCCCTCTACTCCAATAACAAAGCGATTCTTTTTGTTTTCCCTCCCAGTTTTATTGAGATGTAATTGACCTATAACTTTGTACTAGTTTAAGGTGTGCAACGTGATGATTTCATACATGCGGACATTGCGAAATGACCACAAGTGTAGTTAACATTCATCACCTCACAGTTACACATCTTTTTTTCTTGTGTAGAGAATTGCTTTTTGAAGATTTATTTGTCAGAGAGAGAGAGAGCAAGCACAAGCAGGGAGAGCGGCAGGCTAGGGAGAAGCAGGCTCCCCACCGAGCGAGGAGCCCAATGCGGGGTTTGATCCCAGGTCCCTGAGATCGAGACCTGAGCCGAAGGCAGTCGCTTAACCCACTGAGCCCCCCAGGCGTCCCTGTGATAAGAATTTTAAAGATCTGCTCTCTTAGCGACTTCCGAATAAACAAGACAGACCGGCTAACTGGAGTCATTGTGCTGGACACAACACCCCCAGAAAGGGTGGTTTTCCGTGCACAGGCGTGTCCATGGCGGGCTGGCAGGGAGAGGCACTCGGGGACCCAGGTAGGAGAAGAAGCCATCACCCAAACACTGCCCGTTCCAAGCCAGAGGACAAGACCTGTGCGGGGTCTCACACTGGCCACAGGAAGCTCAGGCCTGAAATTTGACATGAGTCCTCCTCCCCCAGGGGAGGCAGGACGTACAACCCCATCCTTTACCGGGGGTACATGGAGAATGACCCCCCCCAGGGCCTCTGAGGAAAGAGGCTGCTCTTCAGGCACCACTCACAGGGTCCACGGCGTGGACAACGCCCCTGGAGTCATGCACCCCAGAGTCCTGGGCCCCGTGGAGAATCCTGGGACACTCAGGCTTCGGGCCACGTCCTTCCTCCCAGGGCTCACTCCGGTTCAAGCTTCGGCCTGCCCACTCTTAGCCTCCTCTGCCTGCCTCCCGCTCCCTCCCTTCAGGGCGTGGGGAAGCAGGGAAGTGGTAAGGCCCGGGCACTTTTATTTGTCAGTAATTAGAATTATTAAAACACATCCATGAGAATAATTACTTTTCACTGAGCCATTAATTACAAGCCAGGCACCACGCTAAGTATTTGACATGGATAATTCCATGTCACACAAGCCTAGGAGGTAGGTACCATTACTATCCCCATTTCACAGATAAGGAAACCGGGGCCCAGAGAGGTTAAAAGACTTATTCAGGTCACGTGACTGATTACTAATGAGATTCAAAGCTGTGTCTTACGTGTTTAACCACCAGGCTTTACAAGGAAGAACAGCATTGCTTATATTAATAGATCCTGTTTTCCTTTGTTTAATGAACACCCCCCCACTTGACACAAAGGCGCTTTTCCTGTCCTACACAATCAGTCACAGGCCTGATAAAGGCAAGTGACAAATCTGGTACTGAAGGGCGCCTGGGTGGCTCAGTCCGTTAGGTGTCTGCCTTCGGCTGCGGTCACGATCTCAGGGTCCTGGGATTGAGTCCCACGTCGTCATCGGGCTCCTTGCTCGGCGGGGAGTCTGCTTGTCCCTCTCCCTGTGCCCCTCCATCCCCCAACACTTGCACTCGTGCTCTCTCAAATAAATAAATAAAATCTTAAAAAAAAAAAAAATCTGGTACTGAAATGCAGCTAAACCCTGCCACCGACTAGCTGGGCTTCAGTCTCCTTGGCTCTTCCTGAGATGTAACATGACCTTATGGCACTCCGGCCAGGAATGTTCCACCAGAATCTAACCACGAGAAAAAAAAAGACAAATCCAAAACATGGGGCATCTTCAAGGCAACCGACCTGTCTCTTCCAAACAATTCTTCCAGAGTCAATGCCACGAGAGACCTAAGATGACATGACAGCAAAAAGGAGGGCATGAACCTTGACCGGATTCTGCAGGTCCTCCAACGGCCTGTTTCGGGGGGATCCCTGGGAAAGTGTGACTGTGTGCTGACAGTAAAGGACGTTAAGGCGTCAGCATTATGTCTTTCCTGTGATGAGGACAACACAGACGAGTCCTTGCTCCTACAGGCGAAGTGTCAGGATGTCCGCAGCGTGCTCTCAGAGGTTCTGGAAAAGTGACAAAGAGAAACGGAGAAAGAAACACAAAAGCAGCCAATCGCCGACAAGGTGTGACCCAAGGGAAAGGTGTGTGGCGTGCAGTGTGCTGCCTGTGCCGGCTTTTTAGGAGATCTGGCATTTTTTTCAAAATACAAAGGGAGAGAGGAGAGGAGACTGTCACAGTGAAAAGGACTGGGGGTTAGGGCTTCCACACGTGAATTTGGGGAGGGACACAAGTCTGCCTCTCACAGACCCTAAGGCTCCCCGCAACTTTACCCCAAACTCTACAGGGGCACAAAGAGGCCTTTTCGGGAAATCACACTTCTCCCCACAGAGCACGGAGGCTGAGCTCCCGGCAGGAGGGGCTGCTGCAGGCACCTGCCGGGGGTGGGGAACACGCAAGCTTCCTTCACCTTTGACACCACCACCATCACCAAGCTTCTCACCCATTCCTGCCACCTCTCCCCACCCCCGCCTCCACCCCTCCCCACCCCACGCACACACCCCACATACACGCAACTGCCCAGTCAGCTGCTCAGGGGCAAAGTCATGCCGACCAACCTGTGACAGGGCTCCTCCCAGCCCTGGGTGCAGGGTAACAGCCCTCCTCCTGAAGCCCCAGTGTCCGTTCTCCCTGCCTTGGGGGGGGGGTCCCCAGACCCCTCGGTGCCTTCACGCCCAGCCAAACAGCACCCCATCCTGCAGAATGCTGGGGCGGGCCTTCCTCCCGGCTGTCACTCGAACTGAAGCAAACTGTCCCCCGCCTGAGCCCCAATGGCAAAAGTCATATTTACTTGCTGAGTTTGAGACGATTCCTTTTCTGGAACTCTTTGTTTTGCTCCCAGCCCACCTAATTTGACTCTTGTCATGCTCCTAGGAGGCTGGGGGCTTTATGTGAATCCCAATCAGTCACAGTTGTTGGCAGAAACAGCCTGGTGGAGAATGATAGTGTCGTGGTTTTTCATGTATAAAAAGATGTATGTGATCAACAGAGAATAAAATTTCCTTTTGTCAAAAAAAAAAGTCATATTTACTATAGAAACGTGAGAAATAAAGTTATAAAAAGCAATCGTTTGCTTTTGCCTATAATTAGGTAAAAGGCTCTAAAAGCCTTTCTCTTGGAGGGGGTGGATGCTTGGATGGCTCAGTTGGCTGAGTGTCTGACTCTTGATTTCAGCTCAGGCCATGATGCTAGGGGTCCTGGGATCGAGCCCCACATCAGGCTCCCTGCTCACCGTGGAGTCTGCTTCTCCCTCTCCCTCTGCTCCTCCCCCTGCTCCCTCTCTCTCCTTCTCTCTCTCAAATAAAATCTTTTTTTTAAGAGTCTTTTTTTTTTAAGATTTTATTTTTAAGTAATCTCTATACCTAATGTGGGGCTCAAACTCACAACCCCGACATTAAGAATCACATGCTCCACTGACTGAGCCACCCAGGTGCCCCAAAACTCCAAAAGCCTTAAAAACAGTTTTATGCTTCAAAAAGGGGGGGTGCCTGGGTGGCTCAGTCGTTAGAAGTCTGGTTCAGGGTCCTGGGATCAAGCCCCATGTTGGGTTTCCTGGCTTCTCCCTCTCCCACTCCCCCTGCTTGTGTTCCCTCTCCCGAGGTCTCTCTCTCTGTCAAATACATAAATTAAAAAGTTAAAAAAAATAGTTCTATGCTTGGCCCAGTAATTCTGCTCTTGGGTTTCCATCTAAACCCATAATCAAAATGCAGGAAACACTTTGCCTGAAGATCTTCCTTTTGCTGTTATTTACAACAATTTATAACCCAGTGTGTGCTTCCATGGTACCCCAAATTCTAGGTGTTCCCTTTAATTAGGAAAAAGGGAAAAATCCCTTTTTCCTAATTCCCAGGAAAGGTCCCAGCCGCACCCACCCGCCAGGGCACCTCTTGTCGGGGGAAGTCACTGTCCTGAGAGTTCCCCTCTTGTTCCCCTTGCCTGCCTCAGATCCCTCCTCCATCTCTTCTCTGGGGGCCTATTCCTTCATTCCCACGCGGAAAGCATCGGAGCCCTTGTGAATGGTAGATGTGACTGAGGACCACGGCCGTGCACACTGCCCAGGCAGCGGGAGCTGGCATTAGCCACGCCTGCCCGCAAGCCTAGGGGCCATTTCTCACCCCTGGCCTTTTCTCACTGCTCACTTGCTCACCCTAGACCCCAGCTTACCAGTAAGGATGCATTCTGACTTTCATGGGCCCAAGGCACCTTTGTCTTTGAGAGCCCTCTCCTCCATTAAAAAATAATAACAATAATTAAAATTATTTGAATTTGAATTTAAGGACTGCAATAGTATAAAGATGAATATATTCCAGACTGGATTCATTATTCTGTATTTGTTATTATTGTATTCTTTGTTTTCTTCTGATTTTATTTTATTTTTTATTATCTAGTTTTTTAAAGATTTTCTTTATTTGAGAGGGTGGGCGTGCACACAGGGGGAGGGGCAGAAGGAGAGGGAGAAGCAGACTTCCTGCTGAGCAGGGAGCCCCACTTGGGGCTCAATCCCAGGATGCTTGAGATCATGACCGGAGCAGAAACCAAGAGTCAAATGCTCCACAGACTGAACCACCCAGGCTCCCTTGTTTTCTTCTGATTTTAAAAGAAATTCAAATTAAAACATTTCTGCTCGCCCCCAAAGCAAGCCCTTAGGTAAGCCTCAGGGAGAAGTCAGCTTACCGGCTTTCCAGCATCTGTTGAAGGTCCTGGTCTCAGAAGTCCCGCACCGCCCACCCGTCTTCCTCCTTTGTTTTTTTTTACCTTTCCTTCCAGATCTCGGGGAAGAGGGGGAAGCAAGCAACATCTGTTCAAAAATAAAAAAAGACAATTCTCTGATATGAAAGAAGCCCTTCCCCTAGTATGCGAAAGCCACTGAGATTGTTTTAAATACTCCTTATCTTTCTCCTTCAATGGGAAAAAAAAAAAATCGGAAACAGCCCAAAGGTTTAACAGTAGGCCCCAGGCACTCAGGATACTGTGTTGAATGAATGAATACGTCTCCTGAATGGATTTTTGTGAGGCCTTTGAGATAATGCTTACAAGGGCCTTGTCATAATTTGGGAAAACAAGCAAAAGGAAGACAAAGGTTTACCACAGACATTATGATCACAGCCATACAGAATTTGCATAGAAAAACAGCTATTTCATAAGCTACCTCCCATTATCACTGTTCCTTACCCAGAATCATACTGTACAATATACCCCTTTGTCAGCATGGTAGAGTTGATTACTTCTTTAATCCTCCAAAATACACTAGAATGTGAACAATGGTCGTCTGCATGTTGGGGGTCATAGACGTCCACCCAGGACAGTGGCCAGGCAGCATATTCTCACTAATTAGGGGATAAAAATGGATTATTTAAAATACAAACACACACCCACGGAATGCCATCAAGTGAAGGGAGCTTCTCTCTGCCCCTCCGTTTGAAGATGGGGACACTGAGGCTCCGCCGGGCAGAAGGAAATAGTGGGATCATTCAGTGGTCCGAGGACCCTCCCAGGCCGCTACAGCCGTGGGAGTGGCGGCGTCACCGGCTCTAGGTCACCTGCTCCCTGAAGCCCGGCCGCGCTGGCGGCTGCTGGCGCTCAGCTGGGTTCCGGGGACAGGGGTCCGGGCGGGGACGGCCCCCCGCTGAGTCACCCTCTGCCCGGCAACCCTGCCGCCCTTTCCTGCTGAGTCACGCTGGCAGGCTCTGCGCGGAGTCACGGTCGCCGGTCTGTTTTCTCTGAGTCACGGTCCCGAGGTCCGCTTTCGCTGAGTCACGGTCCCGAGGTCCGCTTTCGCTGAGTCACGGTTCAGAGGCTCCGGCTCCCTCCCCGGGGAAAAGTCCGGGCTGCGGCGGCGACTGCGCAGGCCCGCAGGTCCGGCCGCGCCCGCGTCCCCCACCCCGCTACGGGGGTCCTCGCCGGCCTCCCCAGCCTCATTTTAGGGACCCGACCTGCTCAGCGCCTCCGAGGGCCAGGGCTGCAAACGGCCAGCCCAACAGGGTGGGCGTGTGATCCCACCAAGGATGTCTTCGAACAGGGGGTCCAGCGCAAACCAGCCCCTTCCTAGCCTCCCAGCAGCAAGCTCGTTGTCACCAGCACGCTAGGACAGACACGAGTGGTGGCCTTCCACGATGTCAGCTTTATGGGGTCATCAAGCAACATTACCATCATTACAGAGCCGGTTCAGGATTCCAAACTCAGTGGCATTGGAGGACGTGATTGACTTGGCACACAAAGCGGGACACGGGACAAGTCACACAATAAACAAGATAACCAGGCATGGTCCGTCTGTGGGCGTGCAAGAGAGATAAGGCCTGGGTGGCGCCTGGGTCCGTGCTGGGCACCTGCTGCTTGTGATGTTCAAGCAGTGGAGGGTGTCCGCTCTGTTTGGAGATCAATCTGGCAGGGCCTTCAGGGACGGGTGCCTTTTTTAAGTGGTTGGGGGGGGGGGTGTCACGTCTGAGGGGTCTGACCCTGTGCTGCCAATCTCCTCCCTTTCTAGACGGATTTCAGCAGTCCCGGGCCCCTGTAGACCCACTGTCCTTCTCCCTGCTATCAGTTCTGGGTGTCAGCTGATCTGGTCTGGGGATTTCTCATAGCTGCGGTACCCTTAGCGGCTTGTGTGGTTGCTAGGCACAGGCCCCTGCTAGATGTGAGTGACTCCATCTTGCTCTCTATAGAAGCAGGGGGGCTGTGGACGGGAGAGGAGCGGGGGGGCTCAATGCAATGCAGGGTCTGGACTGGAACCCAGGCTGTGGAAAGAACAGTTGGGGGGCAATTGATGACGTTTGAATGTAGGCTTTCTATAATGTATTTGTGCTGAAGTTAGAACCCCTGATGTTTAATAACCATACTAATTGTACTGTGGTTACAAGAGGCTGTACTCGGGTTTAATACATGCTAAAGAATTTGGGGGCAAAGGCGCAACTTAATCTCTAATAAGCCAAAAATACATGTATATATGTATATGCGTGTGTAAGTGTATATATACACACACACATACATATGTTATAGTTTATATATGCATATAAAAGAGTGCATGTATCTATAATCGAGAGAGAGAATGAATGATAAAACCAATGTGGGGCGCCTGGGTGGCTCAGTCGTTAAGTGTCTGCCTTCGGCTCAGGGCGTGATCCCGGATCCCTGGGATCGAGCCCCCGCATGAGGCTCCTCGGCTAGGAGCCTGCTTCTTCCTCTCCCACTCCCCCTGCTTGTGTTCCCCCTCTCGCTGGCTGTCTCTCTCTCTGTCAAATAAAATAAATAAAGTCTTTTTTTTTTTTAAAGATTTTATTCATTTATGTGACAGAGAGACAGCCAGCGAGAGAGGGAACACAGCAGGGGAGAGGGAACACAGCAGGGGAGAGGGAGAGGAAGAAGCAGGCTCCCAGCCGAGGAGCCCGATGTGNCGGAACCCCGGGATCACGCCCTGAGCCGAAGGCAGTCGCTTTAACGACTGCGCTACCCAGGCGCCCCATAAATAAAGTCTTTTTAAAAAAATAAAATAGGGGCGCCTGGGTGGCACAGCGGTTAAGCATCTGCCTTCTGCTCAGGGCGTGATCCCAGCATTGTGGGATCGAGCCCCACATCAGGCTCCTCTGCTATGAGCCTGTTTCTTCCTCTCCCACTCCCCCTGCTTGTGTTCCCTCTCTCACTGGCTGTCTCTCTCTCTGTCAAATAAATAAATAAAATCTTTAAAAAAATAAAATAAAATAAAATAAAATAAAATAAAATAAAATAAAATAAAATAAAACCACTGTGACAAAATGTTAACACCTGCTGAATCCAGGTGAGGAATCCTGTGTACTATCCTTGCAACTTTTCTGGACATTTGAAATTATTTCAAGGAAGTTTACTTATTGAGGAAGAAATTAAGATGGAGACCCCAAGGTTCTGGTGGGGTTTTGTTTGTTTGTTTTTGAGAAAGTGAGCAGCAGGTAGGGGTGGAGGGAGAGGGAGAGAAAGAATCCCAAGCAGAGCAGAGATTGGAGCTGAGCATGAAGCCCCAGGCCAGACTCGATCTTAGGACCTGGAGAGAGTGAACTGAGCCAAAATCAAGAATCAGATGCTTAACCGACTGAGCCACCCAGGCTCCCCAAGGACCCTGAGGTTCTAAACTCCCACATGAGAGCAAGGTTTGTGAGATTTTAGGGACCCCAACCCTACTCAGAACCATCCAGAAGTTTCTAGGTTCCTAGGCTCTGGGGGAATCCTGAAAGGGGAACTGGATGCCATTCTCTGACCAAACAGAACAGGGAATGCTTAGTGAGGGCTTCCTCTTCCCCGGGCCCCATTCTGGGCCTCTTACATATGTTTAAACTAATTTAATCCTGACCACATCCCCTGGAGCTGATGCTGTTATTACTTATCAATTTGTCCTATGGGGAAATAAAGCTTAGAGGGTTGACGTGCACTCATGCACTCCGTGTGCTAAGTCCTGGATCCTGGACTTGATGCAATCTCTTTCAGAGTTCATTGCTTAACCCCGTCTATGCCACCTGGAAGTGCCTTGGTCCTGCCAACCAGGTTGAACCAGGTCGTGGAGCCAGAGTCAGGCTCCATATTGGCCAAGCTGTCCTCACAGCCTGAACTCTCCAGAATCAAGACGGCTGCCTGGTCTGGTCACCGGTCCTCAGTCACTGGATCTGCGCAAATAGAAGCTGGACGACGCCTAAGAAAGAGGTTGCTCGTTCTACACCCTTCCCTGCGCCAGGCCCAGGGTCTCCAGACAGCAGCTTGCTATAGAACTTGAGTGTGCTTGAAGGTGAAGGGGAGCAATATGTGTCACCCCAAAATATGCCACTTCGGCATACTGATTATTTTGAATTAAAGTTACTTAAGAAACAGCCAGTGCCAAGAACCCTCTGAATCCCCTTTGTCCCCCTGAAAGCAGGAAATAGATCTCCCGTGTGAAAGGTGCCCTCCCTGTACCGAGAGGGTGGAAGGCATCCTTATCGCCAGAGATAGGGCATTCGAGGCGGAGAAGACTGTTAAACAAAGCTTGTTACTTCCCCCAAGTAACTACTCCAAACCCCGACTTCCTTGGCTTGTCGATTGTTCACAAATTTATTGTTTCTTTGTCTGAAAGGTAGGAAAGCTGCCTGATTTGGTCATTTCTTTCTTGTTTTAAAGATTTATTTATTTATTTTAGAGAGAAAGAGAGGGAGAGAACGTGAGCATGAGAGCGTGTGTGTTGGGGGAAGAGAGGTAGAGGGGAGAGAGTCCCAAGCAGACTCCACGTGCCGCACAGAGCCCAACACGGGGCTCGAACCCGTGACCCTGAGACCACGACCTGAGCCAAAACCAAGAGTCAGACGCTCAGCTGACTGTGCCCCCAGGCGCCCCTGACTTGGTCATTTCTTAGAGTCCCGTATTTTTATAGGCTCTCGTGTGTATAAAATTAAATTTGTTTTTCTCCAGCTGATCTGTTTTATGCCCATTTAATTATCAAACCAGCCTAAAAACCTAGAAGGAAATGTTTTTCTCCCCTACAAGAGATGGTTACACCTGGCCTCAAGTCCCAGGTGAGCTGTGTGACTGCAGGTGGGGAGTTCAACCCTGCTAAGCCTCGTTCGTTAAATCCGCAGCATCTGCCTGCCGAATGCTGGGCCCTGGGCCAGTCCTTGTCACCTTCGTGGGGCTCACAGTTGGAGTGGGGGGCAGCTGGGACACAGGAAGCTCCAGGAGGGGCCTTATAAGGTGAGGGGGAAGGGGTGCCTGGGTGGCTCAGTCGTTAAGCGTCTGCCTTCGGCTCAGGGTGTGATCCTGGAGTTCTGGGATCGAGCCCCACATCAGGCTCCTCTGCTGGGAACCTGCTTCTTCCTCTCCCGTTCCCCCTGCTTGTGTTCCCTCTCTCCCTGGCTGTCTCTCTCTGTCAAATAAATAAATAATATCTTAAAAAAAAAATAAGGTGAGGGGGAAAACTTCCGGGAAGCCTGGGCTCAGTCTGTTTGGTACAACTTTATCATTTTTTTAAATTATTGACATGTACTTGACACAAACCCTACATAGGTAAAGTATATAATTTCATGAGTTTTGACGTAAGTATACCCGCCAAGCCATCTCCACCACCAAGATAATGATTGTATTCGCTACTCCCAGAAGTTTCCTTGTGGTCCTTTGTTTTTTGTTGTTGTTTTGTTTTTAAAGGTTTTATTTATTGAGAGAGAGAGTGAGTGAGTGTGTGTGTGTGTGTGTGTGTGTGTGTGTGTGTGTGTGCAGGAGCAGGGGGAGGAGCAGAGGGACACAGAGAACTCAAGCAGACTCCAGGCTGAGCCCTGAGCCCGACCTCATGGTCCTTTGTAATCCCCCACTCCAACTAGGTAACCACCAATCTGATTAGATGAGCTTGCATTTTCCAAAATTTTGTAAAATCCTGTATTCATTTTATATATAATTTTACATAAATGTAATTAGAATTATTTTCTTTTAATCTAGCTTCTGTTACTCAATATTACGATTTCGAGATGCATTTGTCTCGTTGCACAGAACAATGGATCTTCCTCTTCATTGCTGGGAATCCAGTGTATGTTTATACCACAGTTGTTTCTCCATTCACCTGTTGATGGACATACGGGTTGTTTCCAGTTTGGGACTATTAGCAATAAAGCCACCGTGAACACGGGTATACAAATCTTTGTGTGGAAACACACTTTTATTTCTCGAGGGGAAATACCTAGGGGTGGAATGGCTGGGTTGTATGGCAAGTGTTTGGTCTCTTAAGAAATTGCCAACTCTTTTCAGAGTTTGTAGGAGAGGTAGTTTCCTCTACTCTCCCAGGTTTTGGAGCCGGGGTCTTAGAAATTAAAATGACAAAGACAAATTAACAAGCCACAGTTTTTTAACGCACGTAGCACACATGCGCAGGGGAGAAACCGTGATGAGTAACTGAAAGGAGCCCAGGAACCGGGGTTTATATAACAACTTAACAAAGAACAATGCAGCTGGGGCACGGGGACACCCCACACAGCTGAAAATCCGTGATAACTTTGGACTTCCCCAAAACGTAACTACTCCTAGCCTCCTGTGGACCAGAAGCCTTGCTGGTAACACAAACCATCGACGAACACACATCTTGTATGTTATATGTTAAAGTAAGCTAGAGAGAAGAAAATGTTATTAAGATAATCATAAGGAAGGGGCACCTGGCTGGCTCAGTGGGTAGAGTGTGCCACGCTTGATTTCAGGGTTGTAAGTTCAAGTCCCACATCGGGAGTAGCAATTACTTAAAAATAAGTAGCGCAGTCGTTAAGCATCTGCCTTCGGCTCAGGGCGTGATCCCGGTGTTCTGGGATCGAGCCCCACATCGGGCTCCTCCGCTGGGAGCCTGCTTCTTCCTCTCCCACTCCCCCTGCTGTGTTCCCTCTCTCGCTGGCTGTCTCTCTGTCACATAAATAAAAATAAAATCTTTAAAAAAAATTTAAATAAATAAATAAAAATAAAGAAAACCTTATGCAAGAGAAAATACATTTACAGTACTGTACTGTATTTTTCAGGGAAAAAAATCCCCGTATAGGGGGGCCACCTGCACAGTTCCAACCCGTGTGGTTCAAGGGTCAACCTTACAGTACATTTGCAGAGAAGTGAGCAGGCAAAGGAAAAGGGGTTGAGGTTTTTAGGGGCAGCAAGCAGCAGGTGTGGGTGAATACTTGGGGGAATTTTAGGAAAGATAAGGGTTAATACACTAAGCCTTATTGTTTTGATTCCTCTGGGTGCCATCTCTGAGTTGTTGAGTCTGGCTTCATCTCAGGTGATGATGAGTCTAAGCCTGCTTTTAGACAAATAAGGCTCAAGACAGATTACTTTTTTTTTTGGCATTTGCTGTTTCTCAATTGTCTTTAGCTCAAAATAACCCTCATGCAAAGTGGCATATTCTGACCCCTACGGGTATCATTTTAAGATCCCCTCCTCACCCCCGCAGAAAGGGAAGGTTCTGGTTGCTTTACACTCAAAACAGCGGGTGTGTGTGTGTGGGGGGTAGTCTGTCTTTTTATTTTTAGCCATTCAAATAGGTGTGGAGTGCTATCTCATTGTAATTTAAATTTCCCCGATGACTCGAACATGAACTTGAACATCTCGCCATGCACTTAGTTGGCACCCATATATCTCCTTTGATGAATTGCCTGTTCAAACTTTTTACCCATTTAAAAAAAATGGCCTGTTTGCCTTCTTAATATTGAACCGTAGAAGTTCTTTACATATTCTTGAGACGTGGCCCTTGTCGGATATGTGTTTGTAAATAATTTCTGCTAGTCTCTAGCTCGCCTCTTATATTTTATTTTATTTTTATTTTTATTTTTTTAAAGATTTTATTTATTTATTTGACAGAGATAGAGACAGCCAGAGAGAGAGGGAACACGCAGGGGGAGTGGGAGAGGAAGAAGCAGGCTCACAGCAGAAGAGCCTGATGTGGGGCTCGATCCCATAATGCCGGGATCAGGCCCTGAGCCGAAGGCAGACGCTTAACCGCTGTGCCACCCAGGCGCCCCTCGCCTCTTATATTTTATAACAGTGTCATTTAAAGAGCAAAAGTCCATTTTGATAAGGTCCCGCTGATTAATACTTTTTCTTTTACATTTTGTGCTTTTTGTGTCGTATTTGAGAAATCTGCCAAATCTAAGGTCCCTGAGGTTTGCCTTTGTAATATATTCTATGTTTTTATAGGCTCAGTCTTTTGTTGAGGTCTGTAATCTGTTTCTGTGCTGGGTCTTGAGAAAGGAATGACTTCGCAAAGGAGTGCAAGAGGGGGGTGTGTATTCTAGGTGGGAGGGACCACTCTGAGCAAAGGGCCAGAGGGATGTGTTCCTGGATAGTTGCAAGGGGGTATTTCTGAGAGTGGCATGCAAGGTGTGACGGAGCAGGTGGGGTGAGGCTCTCCTTGGGGACAGGCGGCCAGGGCCAAGGGCGGAGGACCAGGTGTGCCAGGCGAAGGAGCTTGCATGTTACTCCAAGGGCAATGGGAGCTACTGAAGGGTGTTGACCAGAGAGGGGTGATGTGGTCACAGTCGCCTTCTCTGCAAAATCCGGGGCCAGAGGAGCGAAGGAGATAAGGAGCGGAAAAGTGTTCCAGGGGCAGGTTGGAACCTGCCGTTGGCTTCCCAGCCCTCTCAGGAGGCTGTGATAAGCACCCTGAATTAAATGTTAACATTTCCTGGTGACTATGTGTCCTACTGCTTTGGGGAGCTCTTTTATGACTGTCAAAAACCAAAATTCAATGGAGTACCTTTCAAGATCAAATTGGCTTTATTCAGTGATTTGGGAATCAGGCAGCATCCCATCTAGCAAACAGGAAGGAGCTCTGAAGGGTTTTTATAGGCAGAATGGGGGAGGGGCAGTGAAACAAGGCATGGATTGTTTCAGGCGAGGTCACCTTCCTTTAGCAGAAGGTGTGGTGAGGGGGATCTACCAGGCTGATCACCTCACTGGTCCAACCAGGGGACTCCAGACCGACTGGGTAAAAGTAACATTCCTGGAAGAGGCAGAAACTGAAATGAGGTCAGACGTTAGCCTTGGTTTGCTGACTCGGGGCTTAGCGCAAGTGACTCCATTTGGGGCCTGTCTTTCTTCTTTAACATTAGGAACGTTCAATCTCTTGTCTGTGACATGTGTGGCATTTTCTCCCAGTGTGTCGTGGGGTTTCAGCCTTGCGTATTGGGGCGCTCGTAACCCAGAAAGCGTCTGTGTTTTGCAGTCCTGTCTGAGAATGTTTTTATGGTTGGGGCTTGTCTGCCTTGCTGAGAAAGGCCACCCCTCCCCGCTGGGCTCCCTCTCCCGGCCGACCCCTCCGCTGGGTCAAGGGCATGTCCTCTTGGGTCTTTGTGGATTAGGGGGCCGTCAGGACACCCTGTGTCACCTTGTTAACTTGGGATGCCTCCTGCCTGAGGACATCCGGGAGGGTCTCCTGCTTCTCCCTGAACACCATCCGGCCCAGGCCAGACACCCCGTGTCCCCCAACCTCAGCTGGGGTCTCACCTCTGTTTTTCACCATTAGAGCCTTGGGAGACGGCCGGCCCGCCCTCTGTCCAAAACCACTTCTGTTTTCCAAGCGAGCTGAGCTGCGGGCGGTGCCCACAGAGTGCTGAGTCGAGATTTCCACATTCCCCTTGAGCAGCTGCGTTTCTGCTGAGTCACTGTTGGGAGGGGGGCCCTCGGAGCAGAGGGAAGGCGGATTTTGCTGAGTCACCGGCTGCTTCCTTGGCCTCCCTCGGAGCCGTCTTGGTGAAAGGGCAGCTGTCACAGCAGTCCGAAAGAAGTGAAGCTCCCAGAAAAGAGCAGAAGCCTCCAATTTCTTTCTAGTCTTTGCATGTTGTTTGCAAAGCCCTGTCCCAGGCATCTCAAAGGTGTTTTGTCCCAGATTCAGCTGCCGATTGGCCCTCGTGGCAGTAAAAGGGCAAGTCCAAGTCCTCCGGAACTCCTCTCCATCCTCACATCCCACTTCCTATTCTTCTGACATTCTGGATGGCTCTGCCTTTAGAATGCGGAGGTCCTTGGCTGCTTCTCAGCCTGTCCTGTGCCAACCCTGGATTACGGTGCTGGGCAGCCTTCTGCCCTCAGCATCCGCAGAGATCCATCCCAGGGGAGACCTGTCACTCCCCCTGCAAACCCTGCAGCCTCGCCTACCTACAGAAGGTCCTTGCAACAGCCCGCAGACCCCGCGGGGCTCTGTCCCCGGCTCCCCCAGCTCAGCTCTCCTGCCTGCCCCTCCCTCTCTCTGCTGCCTGATTTGTCCCCCCAGTGGGCCTCGGTCCTGCCTCTCCCCTGCTGCCCTGAACAACTTTCCTCCCGCACCTCCCAGCCTGTGAGTCGGCCCTGACCTGACCCTGATTGAACACTGCGATCCCCGAGTCCTTCTGACCCTTCATCAGACTTCTCCTACCCTGTCTCTTCTGCCTCCAGGCAGGGAAAGCTCTCAACCTTCAGGATCCCAGAGAATCCAGCAGGTTTGCCCGGACTGTGAAGTCTGTAACCTTGAGGACAAGTGCAGAGGGCAACGAGCCTATTCCACCAGTCACATAACATAGTCCCAGGTTCCAGGTAGGATTGCACGGGCATCTCTGGGGGGCTGTGATTCTGCACACCGCAGAGGAACGCCCACCTCCTGGGTTTGGTGAGGTTGAAATGAGACCATGCTTGGAAGAATGCTTGGCTGACGGCAGACCTCTGGATTTCTTTCCAGTTGCTACCCACGTTGGTCTCCCGGGCCCCCGGCCCCCATTCCGGATCATTTTCTCTTGGTCCCAGGCTTCTTCCATTAGCACCCTGAGCTCACAGGCTCTGTCGAGGTGGGCTTCCAGCCTCTTCAGCCTTGCATCTCTAGCGCTCCTAGGAAACCGGCCCATTCCAGCCGCTCAAGCATTTGACCCCGAGGGGAAGGCGTGGACACGAGAGGATGGGTTCTCCGAGGAAATCAAACTCTGATGGTGAAATGCTGCATGTCCTGCTGGGAGATGACAGAAAGGAGCCGCTGAAGGGGACCCCCCAGGGTCGCTCTGTCCATCTGTGTCCGGCTTCCCGAAGCTGAGCCTCTGTTCCCTAGATGAGGAAGACAGGCCTTGAGGGGGGCCACCCTCCTTTCCTGTTGCTGTTGTAAAAATTCTTGCAAATGTAGTGTCATAAAGCGACACATGTTTATTGTCTAGAGAACCGGAGGCCAGAAGTCCTGAAATGGGTCAACAGGGCTGTGTTTCTTCTGGAGTTCTAGGGGGAAGACTTCCTCACCTTTCCCAGCTTCTAGAGGCCTCCTGCCCTCCTTGGCTCATGGGCCCTGACTCCATGTTCGACCCCAGCATCTTCCAGTCTTGGTGTCCTGTTTCTCTTTTCATGTCCCGTTCTGTACTGTGACCCTTCAGCCTCCCCCTCAGAAGGATTTCTGTGATTACATTAGGCCCATGAGGATAATCCTGGATAATCTCCCCATCTCAAGATCCTTAAATTAACCACATCTGCAAAATCCTTGTTGCCATGTAATGTAACATATTCAAAGGTTCTGGGGATTCGGATGCGGACATCCTTGGGGTGGGGGGAAGGCGGTGGATTATTCAGTTTACCACAGGAGGAGAGAGAATACTATTTGGAACATTCCAGTTGCTTGAGGACAGGGAAGGGGAAGTCAGGAAGCTGAATCAGCACACAGAAGGACCACAAACTCAACACTGGGACAGAGGAAAGAGCCAGATCAGCTCTGCCCCGGCCTCCTCTGCCCTGGGGTTGTCGGTGTGGGGGTCTGTTCAGGCCAAGTCCAGGGCTCTTAGAACAGCAGTTAGAATGAGAAGCAAGCCTGGACTGGGAGCCAGGAACCTGTGGTCACTGAAAGCTCTGTGTTGTCACAGCCTGGGCAAATGGTCCCCACTTGGGGCCTGTGCTCCCCCATGTTAAATAAGAAGGAATCAGATCACACAAGCGTTACTTTCTGGGGTTCCTGAATTGACAAGCTCTGGATGTGCTGAAGGGAAGTTCTCAGACCTTGACACTCTTATCCCCCAAACTGCGGGGGCACGGATGTGCCCCTCTGTGACGGGGCATGTGACGAGGGGGTCAGGAGCAGGGGCTCTGGCTTCAAAGCACCGTGGGTGGAATCCCAGCTCTGCTGTCACTAGTTGTGTGACTTGGGAAAGCTACTAACCTCTCTGCGCCTTCGTGTCTACGTGGACGAAATGGAGATGAAACCGACAATAACCTGGAAGGCCGATGCCAGGATTAAATGAGATCCTGCACGTAAAGCCTCTGCCCATGGAAAGTGCTCCCTAAAATTGGTTAAGATTGCAGTTTGTAACTTGATTCCAGCCCTTTCGGGGCAGCCTAGTAATATTATCATGTTTACAGAAAGACCTTGTGGTTTATCTATTCATTCTTTCCAATCAATCAGTGCTGACCGTATGCTACCTGCCAGGCATTGTTCCAGACTCCCGGATTTACAGAACAAAGCAAAGTCCCTGCCCTCCAGGAAACTTGCATTCTAATGAGGCCGTTGGTTTCTAATAGCCCTCATTTCTAGACAATTCTTGGCCACAATTTCTACAATTTCTTTTTTTTAAGATTTTATTTATTTATTTGAAAGAGCGAGCGAGCGGGCACACACAAGTAGGGGGGAGGGGCAAAGAGAGAGAGGGAGAAGCAGACTTGGGGCTGGATCCCAGGACCCTGGGATCATGACCTGAGCTGAAGGCAGACGCTTAACCAACTGAGTCACCCAGGTGCCCATTGACAACTTCTTTTTTTGTTGTTTAATCTTCTAGTAGCTATGGCTCTACTTCTGACCTCTGTGAATCTTGTCCTCTCTCGGAGAGGACACCTCACCTTCAAGGTTTGAAATCTTTGTCACAGACTGCCTGGGTTCAAAACCTTAACTTCTGTGCCTTGGTTTTCTCATTTGTAAAATGGGAAGAATAATACCAACCTTATGGGGTAATTGTGAGGACTAAATGAGCTAATGTATGTGTTTAGAGTGTCGCTGGTGCACAGTCTGTACAGGCTCGGTGAATATTAGCTATTAGTATGGTGACTACTGTTCATAGAATCAGAGGTGGTTCAATAGTTTATAGACTAGACTCTTTGACATAGCCCCTCTTTCTGGAAGCTCAGCAACTTCCCGATCGCCGGATTGATTTGGTGACTGACACTCAGGTAACTGACCCTGGAAGAGGGGGCTCATGGGCCAGAACTCTGACCTCGGATTAGAGGCACCCACTGCCCACTTCTCGATGACTGTGTCCAAGCATCAGGGCCTCCTAGACATGCACGGATGGAGGGAACAGCAGGACTCAGCCACCGCAGTCCCCCGGGGGGGAATCCATGCTGACAGGCCATGCTCAAGCCTGACTTGCATTTTTTCAGATGTGGGGCGCTTGCTACCTCCATTTCCAAACAGCATCCCTGTCCTGAGCCAAAGTCACCTTTTTATCATTGGTTTTCTGTTTGTGTTTTTGTTTTTTCATTTGGAACCCAGAGTGGTGGCACTGGGACAGGACTTCTGGAATCATCCCGTTTTTCTCACCGGGGCTCACCACGTGACCTGCTCTCCCCCGGACTGAAGCGATCCATCTCCTGCAGACCTAGTTCCACAGCAGCTCTGATGGGGCTGGCCCTGCGAAGAGAGGAGTCAGCTGTGCCAAGTTCTGGAAGCACGCCCTAGGCACGCAAGCAGGGATGTAGTTTGTGTGACGGGCATGGCTCTCAGGTTGCATGTGTAGCAAGTGCTAAGACAGCTTGGAGGAGGAGGGCAGACTTCGACACACTCCCAGGTTTGGGTCCCAGTTTCCTGCTTTATGTGTGACCCTGGGAACGCCATTTCATTACCCCCTGCCTCAGTTTCCCTGTCCGTAGAGGAGTGGTGATCTACCCCACAGAATAGTTGTAGGGATGAACCATAAACACAGTACAGTCTCTAACACTTAGTAGGGCTCAAAAAAAAAAGGCCCTAAATAAAGTGAGAATGAGGAGGCAGGCTGTCAGCAGAGGGTCCCCTGGGGAGAGGTGACATCTAGGGAGAGCAGGCTCCCAGCACGGGGCGGGGAGGAGACAGCAGGCAGGGTCTGGGGCTGTTAAGTCCCGGCCATTGCCCACTAGCCTCCTACTCTGAGATGCACGCCTCCCAGCTTTCTGGACCTTTCAGAATCCTAGGGTGCGCAAGCAAGTCCCATCCGGGCTTGGGGGACGCAATCACAGGGCTGCTCATTTTTCCAGAAGAGTGGTGTTTTCTTTGTGTTTTGTTTTTTTTAAGCGTCCTGTTTTAAATTGCTTTGTTTTCCTTGGGTCATATGACCGCTCCCCCTCCACCCCCGCTGGCCTAGGGCGGGCGTGGCGCGGGTGTTGCAACGTCGGGCTGAATGTGGGGATCAGCTGCTGGCCGCCGCCACGTGACCCGCTCCCGGGGATAAATGGACGGCGCGGCCGCGCTCGGCACCGTCACTCTCTCGCACGTCCTCTTGCGCGTCTGGAGACGTCGGAGCCAGCACCGAGCGCCGCAGCATGGAGCGCCCGCAGCCCGCCAGGCAAGCGCGGGGCGCAGGGAGCCACCGGGGCGCGGGGGGCCAGCCTCTCCCGGGCGTCTCCAGTCCCTCCCTGAGACAGAGCGGAGAAGCCTCTTCGCTGAGTCCCTTGGGCTTTGGACTGAGGGAGGAGCCGGGTTTCCGTCTCGTCCGGTGGGGTCGTTGGAGGGATGAAAGGTGATATACACGTCCAGCTCCCTGGCACCGGGTGGGTGACCAGATGGGAGTGTCTCTATGGTATCCATGTTTTTATTATTATTAATTATTATTATTATTTTATTATTATTATTATTTTGGACTTTTTAATATCCTTGGAGGTGCTCTCTGCTTAATCTAGAATCCCCGGGGCTGCCGAGGAGCCTGGGTGACAGTGGCTGGCTCTCTTACCAGAGCCCCCTGGTGGCCACGTCTTCCTCCTACTAGCGGTCCAGTATCTGAACAAGACACCACCGTGGCTGTCCTGCCCCCATTTTACAGATGAGGCCTGCACAGTGCAGGGAGGCAAGAAGCCCAAGGGCCCCCGGCTAGCAGGTGTCGGTGCTGGGATTGGAACCACAGTCTGTCCACCTCCAAGTCTGGCTCCTTCCCTTCTCCCAACAGTTGAATGAGCATGTGCAGAGCAGGGGTGATGTTTCTGGAAAGGGTGCAGGAGAGAAAGGAGAAATGACAATTCCGTGGGAGGTGGAAACAGACATAGGGCAGAAACACTCCCACAAAGGGACTTTTTCTTTGAGTAAAACAGAGTTTTGCAGAGTTTTTTTTTTTTTTTACTCAAACGATTTATGATGAGCATAACATGATAACGGATTTATATCTGAAATGTCAACAGAGTAAATGAATTAAATCTTGGGTCTAAAGCCAATCAAAGCAATTATGATGTGAAATATGAATGTTCATATTGCCAGGGCTACTTCTCGCTTGGCGTTGCAAGCTCTCCTCCCCCCCCCAACAATAACTGGTACCAGGATTTCCCAGTTGGTCGAATGACTTGGAGCGGGTTGATGGGGCTGCGTCCTAAGGCAGTTGGGAATGTAGCCTGTGTAGATGGCAGGCTGGACTGACTTCTTTTTTTTTTTTTTTTTTTAAAGATTTGGTAAGCTTCTTTTATTATTATTATTATTTTTTTTAAGATTTTTTTATTTTTATTTATTTGACAGAGATAGAGACAGCCAGCGAGAGAGGGGACACAAGCAGGGGGAGTGGGAGAGGAAGAAGCAGGCTCATAGCGGAGGAGCCTGATGTGGGGCTCGATCCCATAACGCCGGGATCACGCCCTGAGCCGAAGGCAGACGCTTAACTGCTGTGCCACCCAGGCGCCCCTGGACTGACTTCTGCAGAGAAGCCTGATACCGCTGGAAGGCCTGCTGATAGGGCAGGCAGCACCCTCAGGAGCTCAGCGTTGGGAGGACCTCTGCTCAGAGCCACGCTTGTTCACCCTCCCTCCCTCCCCTCTGCAGCATGCCCGAGGATTTGTCAGAGGCCCTGAAGGAGGCCACCAAGGAGGTGCATGTCCAGGCGGAGAATGCCGAGTTCATGAAGAACTTCCAGAAGGGCCAGGTGACCCGAAAAGGCTTTAAGGTACGTGGCCCGGTGGGACCAGCCCTGCTGGAGGGTGTGACGGGTGTGAGTGTGTCCGAGGCGCTCAGGCCAGTGGTTTAAATGGGGATTGGGACCACGGATGCTGAGGGACCAGATGGGCATGTCCAAGGGAATCGTTTTGCAGAGGACATTGAGGCTTCAAGAGGGCAGGTGACCTACTCAAGGTCACACAGCGAATTCACAGGCTGCTAGGTAGGGCCGTGGAGGGGCTGGGACCCTAGAGCCATCAACTGCGCACCTGTTCTGGGCTGGGCATTTTAGGCACTTCATGTCTAATCTGTGCCTCAGCTCTGGGTAAGGAAGAGGAGGAAGGGCAGGCCCAGAGAGGTGAAGTCGCTGGCGGGAGTCTATGGGAAAGGCTGACATCCAGCTGACGCTGCTCTCCCATCAGACCCGGGGCTCCAATTCTGATGTGCCTCTGAAGGCACGGGGTGGCATGGGTTCGAGCCCGAGCACAACCTCTTCCTCGCAGTAAGATTGCGGGCATCTCCTCCGTGAAGTGGGATTGTGACCGTGGGCCCTTGTTAAGCACCCGCTCCCTGCTAGGCACGGATTTTGCTGTTTCCCAGCACGACTGAGGAATTCATGCAAATAGAAGGCAGGCATTTGAAGAATCAGGCAGGTGTCGCGCGTTCAGACATCGTGTGAGGAGAGGTGTGTTCAGATGGACCAGAGGGTGCTGGGGTGGGGAGCTCGATCCCCCGACTCCTCACACCTCTCCGTTTTGCAATCTGCACCCTCCCCCTGCTTCCAACCGGAGACATGCTTCCGTGACACGTGTCATGCCTTTCTAGGGGGTCGGGCCCTCGGCTACCTCCTGTGACTTCTGCGTCTAGTCTTGGCTCCCTCTCCCCGTCCTCCTCCTCCCTCTCTCACAGAGATGGCATACACCCAGTTGTTGCGCTGTGGCTGGGGGCAGCCAGGGAGGTGGCTGCCGGGGTATCCCATCCCCAGCCACTGGGACTTTGGATCTTGCCTCTAAGCCACTGAGTTCAAAGTAGGCACGAAGATCCGGGCGAGAACCCAGCGCTCACATAGATACTGCTGATGGAGGGGACATTTATCACCGCGCCCTTGGAACTGAGGGCCAAGGGCCAGCCTGTGTCTACTGCTTGGCCTTGGGTGTCACATCAGCCCCCTTTAGGACATCATTGTCCCCTTTGGCAGGGAGGGGACCAAGGCTTGACTTGACACTCAGCCCTTCAATCACCTGGAGAGGGTGAGTGGCTTACCCAAGTCACATAGCCCACGATTGGCTGAGCCGAGGTTAGAGCCGGGTGGGCACACTCTATAACCCAGGCTGTCTTGTGTCAGGCTGCCTGTCTTTCTGTCCCATTGAGAAGGTCGATGGCTCAGAAATAACTCGGAAACCTCAACTGGAACATCTAAACTTTGTCCTCCTTCAAACTCAGACTAGAGGATTAATGTGTAACGGGAGATCCGCAAGCCAGGGTGTGCTGGGCCGGTCCCCCCAGCCCAGCCTCTGGCGGTGGTGGAGTTCAGAGTGGGTCTCTGGGAAGGAGAATCATCCCCACAGATAGTTACCCAGAGGTCAAAGTCCAGAGGCACTGGGAGGCTCCCGTGAATGCTTTCTTTCAGATCTTCCCTTGCTCCAGAGCTCTGCTGGCTCCTAGCAACGCCTGGGCCTGACTCCAGTTTCATTTCTTGCTAGCTGTGAGGTCTCACCATCTGCTATCCTCTCCAAGCTTTAGTTTCCTTTTCTGTAAAGCGGGGATAGCATCTCCTCCTTTGGGTTTTTATAAGGAGTAAGTTAGGCTGCGTGCTCATCCAGTGGAATAAAAGGCTTTTAGGTTCAGCAAGTGCATGGTCGAATGTTCCCCTGACCCGCCCTCTGTCTGCAGTGCACAGAGGGTACGGAGGCCCAGCAGGAGGTGGGAGCCCCGCCTGGGGAGGTCCCGAGGGTTCTGGCCAAGGCAGCAGCGAAGGGGCTGGATGGGGTTCTCACACACGGCCAGCAGCCTGACCTGCCCGTCTGACCGTTCCAGCTGGTGATGGCCTCTCTGTACCACATTTACGTGGCCCTGGAGGAGGAGATCGAGCGCAACAAGGACAACCCGGTCTACGCCCCCCTTTACTTCCCGGAGGAGCTGCACCGCAAGGCCGCCCTGGAGTGGGACATGGTCTTCTGGTACGGCCCCCGCTGGCAGGAGGCCATCCCCTACACGCAGGCCACGCGGCGCTACGTGCAGCGACTCCGGGAGGTGGGGCGCGAGGAGCCAGAGCTGCTGGTGGCCCACGCCTACACCCGCTACCTCGGCGACCTGTCGGGGGGCCAGGTCCTCAAGAAGATCGCGCAGAAAGCCCTGGACCTGCCCGCCTCCGGGGAGGGCGTGGACTTCTTCTCCTTCCCCAGCATCGCCAGCGCCACCAAGTTCAAGCAGCTCTACCGCTCCCGCATGAACACTCTGGAGATGACCCCCGAGGTCAGGCAGAGGGTCCTCGAAGAGGCCAAGACTGCGTTTCTGCTCAACATTCAGGTGAGGGGCTGGTGGCCTGCAGCGGCCGCTGTCTCCCCCCCCATCCCCCCGCCCCGGGGCTCGTGCTCCTCCACGGCGGGGGGGAGGGGGGGCTGCGGGCTGTGGGTAAGCGCGTGGCCTCCAGTCCTGCCACCGACTAGCAGGGGGAGCTTACCTCAGCGGCCCCACCTGTAAAACTGAGGATCTCCTAGGACCCACCTCTTCGAGTTGTCGGGAGGGTCCAGTGAGTTTCCGCCGATCCAGTCCCGATGGCAGGAGCCGGCACAGAGCCAGCCCGGTCATGTTCATCGTGTTCTCTGGGGATATGACGGGCACAGTTGTACGACACTGACGTCGTGTGTGCACGGGTGTGTGGCCCGGTGGGCACCGTGGGGGTCCCAGGTGGCGCAGGTGTGGCCAGGACACGGGAGAAGGGCATGATGCATAGGGTGTCCTCGCGGCAGGATGCTGGCTACCTGCGAGCACGTGGGGGAGCCGCCAGGTGGCGCAAATGCACCTGTCGCAGTTTCTCTTCAAAGCCGGGTGACAGGAATGGGACGGCTCAAGGTTTTTCTTAACGATTTCGTGAAGGCCTCAGCCTTTCCTAGCACAACTTAAAATGCCACCTTGGGCCAGGGCCTGGCGCCCTCTCTCACCGGGGCGGGCTTGCGCGTGTTCTGTCTCTCAGCTGTTCGAGGAGTTGCAGGAGCTGCTGAGCCGGGACGCCGAGGACCGGAGCCCCTCGCAGGCCCCGGGGCTGCGCCGGCGGGTTGGCAGCAGGGCGCAAGGTGAGCCCCCCACCCCACCCCGGGGATGGGCTCTGCGGGAGGGGAGCCCGGGGCCCAGCTCTCTGTGCCAGTACCTCTTGGCTGTCCCGTCTTCTGAGTGTTCTAAATGAGAAGGAAGGCGTGGGGGCCCGGGGCTGTCCTTCCGAGTGTGGCTCAGGCCCAGCTCTGCGGCCTCTCCACACCTCAGTCCTTCCCCATCTCTAAAATCAAGGGGGTCGCCAAGTTCTAGTTCACTGGCTAGAAGTACAGACGTGCCCACAAAGGACCCGCAGAGGTCATGGGCAGAGCCTCTGTGTGTGTGTGTGTGTGTGTGGAGCCCGACGTGGGGCTTGAACTCGCGACCCTGAGGTCGTGGCCCGGGCTGAGATCAAGAGTCAGATGCTCAACTGACTGAGCCACCCAGGCACCCTATGAGCAAAGCCTCTTAATTTAGGTTCTTTTCTCGGCCCCATCCTTGTTCCTGAGCAGACCCCCTGATGTGGGGTGGGGTGTCTGGGACCAGTTCTAGCTATTACCGTGGCATGGGGCACTGGGAAGACAAGGAAAGCCAGGATCTTACTACGTGTCAGTCCCTCCCTCATGTGCCTCAGAGAGGGATATGTGCTGAGAGAACATCTGGAAAACTTCCAGAAAGACCAAAGTGCTCCAGGAAATGTACTCTCGCCGAACCTGACACACGTGTGGGTGGGATGGGGGCTTTGGGGGTGGCAGAACAGAGAGGGGAAGCCTAGCCGCCTGCTTGGCAGGTTACTGAGGACTTTGCTCCTGGAGCCACCCTCCCCCACCTGCCCTGTGGCTTCCCCACCTGAGTCGGGACCATGTGGAACCCCCTGTTGGTGGTGGAATTGTGCCTGGGAACGTGGGCATGAGGCCGGTCCTGACGGGATGGGCTACTTGGTAGGGAGAGGGGTCTTTACCCTCCTGCAGCAGTTCTCAGAGCAGGCTCCCCTCGTGCCCCTGGAGGGGGTGTTCTCACAATGTGGGCTGGCTGAAAATGGAAAAGTGGACAGCTTGGAGAAGTAGTGAGCTCCCTGTCTTTGAAGGTATCCAAGCAGTGGCCAGAGGGCTCCTTGAGGTCCTTTTGCTGTGTGTTTCTGTGACCTCCCACACCCCCCACCTCTGTCCCCCTGTTGGTGACATTGCCCCCCCTCTTTCTTTCAGACTCAACTCCCACGGAGGCTCCCAGAGGGAAGCCCCAGCCCAGCCTTCTGTCCCAGGCACCGCTTCTCCGATGGGTCCTTACGCTCAGCTTTCTGGTGGCAACGGTTGCTGTGGGGCTTTATGTCATGTGAATGCAAGGGTGCTGGCTCTTTACGCTGTGAACTGTGTCCAACTGAGGGGCCTCCTTCTGGAGAGGGAATGTCTCTCGGCTGGCTTCCTTACCTTAGGCATGGGGGGCTGTCTGTGCCCCCCGCCCTGTCCCTGCATCCCTCTCTTTGGAAGGGGGGTCTGTGGCATCCTGCCCAACCAAAAGCGCATCCAGCTCACTGATGTGAACTTGCAGAGTGGGGTCAGGCATCCTGCCTGGCCCCTGAGCACTCCAGTTCCTGCAGCAGAGCCCAGAAGACGTGGCCAGAAGTGGCAGCTGTCTTGAACCTCTCAGTGCCCTGGGTTCACGGTCTCTGTGACGTGCCATGACCGCTTTCTCTGTGGGCCGTGGCGAGTTTTATATAAACGTGCAAAGATGTTGTGTCTTGTGTCTGTCTTGTTTTTGTTGGAGCCACTCTTTGTTCCTGACTCCACCTGAACTGTGGTATTTTGTTATGTTCTGTTTTTATAGCAGAGATGGGGTGAGTTTTCGGGGGGGGTGGGTGGGGAGGGGGAGGTGTTTAACAACACTGTGGCCTTGGTCTCTAACTTTCGTGTGAAATAATAAACTCCAGTGCCTCATAGTAACTTGAAGTGTTTTTCTTGGGCTCGGTTACCCTTGGGGCGCTGAACTTGTCCCCGCTTGTGTCTTGAATCCCTGGTGGGGAGAAGGGGTGAAGGTGGGGGGGGTGGAAGGGACCAGTCTCGGGTGTTGGTCTCTGTTCTGAGATTGTGGGGGCTGAGCTTTAGGCAGGTGGCGTGTGAATCTTTGTGTTGAACCTTGTGTGATGCAAGACTCAGTCTTAGGGAGGACGGCATTGCCCTGGTAGGCTGAAATGAGCCAATTCTGGGATAAAATTGACCTAGTTGGTACAGTGCATCTTTGGGACTCCATTGAGATCCCTGGGTTCCAAACCCTGCAGCCCCTCTGCTTTGTAGCTCCGCCTTTGAAGTTAGTTATTAACCTCTCTGGGGCTCAGTTCTGTCACCTGTAACATGAATACAGGGAGACTCCCCTCACCTGCCTGTCTTTTGAGAAGTGAATGCGATGTGGGTAAAATGCCACTTCTTACCACATTAGCTCCTATTATGACATGAGGGCGATCCCGGCTCTGTGATGTCTGCTAAATGATTTTTGTGTTGTGCGTGTGAGTCACTTCCCCTGTGTCCCCCTCATTTAATCCTGGCAGCAAACCTGTGAGGGGTGTTACCATTCCGGGGGGTAGGAAGGATTTAAACCAGGTCTGTGCAGCTCTAAAACCCACATTTCCCCTCCCCACCCTCCACAGGCCTAAGTCGGGAGAGCCACTGAAATATTAATAGTGCGGCTTCCCAATTTGGGAAAACGAAAACCCCTCCCTGAAGGTGTAGTTGGGAAAGCAGAAGACAAAGCGTCTGTCTTTTTTTTTTTTTTTTTAAGATTTTATTTATTTATTCGACAGAGATAGAGACAGCCAGCGAGAGAGGGAACACAAGCAGGGGGAGTGGGAGAGGAAGAAGCAGGCTCCTAGCGGAGGAGCCTGATGTGGGGCTCGATCCCAGAACGCCGGGATCACGCCCTGAGCCGAAGGCAGCCGCCCAGGCGCCCCAAGCATCTGTCTCCTTAACACCGCGAGTACCTGAGGACAGGGAGTCAGGAGAGCTTTGTGCCCAGTCCTGGCTTTGTCACCAAGCCTGGAACCTTGGACGAGTCGCTCGTCTCCTTTTGTTCACCTAACACACCTACGTCCCACAGCTGGTGGAGGGCCTAGGGGTGTCTAAATGCCAGTGTGTGGACGGTGGCGTCAGAATCACCAGGCGACCTTGGGCCCCACCAGAGAGTTTCTGAGTCTGCAGACCTGGGGCAGGACTCTGGAATTGTGTTTGTGAAAAGTTCCCGGAGAGATTCCGAAATGCGACCAGGCCCAGGAGCCACGGTTTATGAGATTATGTTTGCCAAGAGCAGTCTTCAAACAGCCTCTGTAGCTCTTCCCACCCTAGGCCCACTTCCCAGCTTTCTGTGAAAGGGACATGGATGTTCATTATTTGTAGTGATAAAGGGAAAGGAGGGAGGGGAGAGACAGAAGCAAAGCACTTTGATTCTACTGGTAGTAAAATGCCAAATAGTCTGTATTCTATTCACACTATGGAGACTCAGTAGCTGTTAAAGAGGATGAGTTGGGCGCCTGGCTGGCCTGTCTCCAAACCATGCAACTCTTAATGTCGGGATCCTGAGTTCGAGTCCCACACTGGGTATAGAGATTACCAAAATAAATAAATAAATAAATAAATAAATAAATAAATAAATAAATAAATAAATAAAATAAATTGAACGAGTTAAATCTGTTCTGTCCTCAGAGGAACCTCCACCAAGTATTAATGAGAAAAGCAAGTGTTAGATTCATTTGTTGATTTTTTTTTTTTAAGATTTTATTTATTCGACAGAGATAGAGACAGCCAGCGAGAGAGGGAACACAAGCAGGGGGAGTGGGAGAGGAAGAAGCAGGCTCATAGCGGAGGAGCCTGATGTGGGGCTCGATCCCATAACGCCGGGATCACGCCCATAACGCCGGGATCATGCCCACAGCTGAAGGCAGACGCTTAACCGCTGTGCCACCCAGGCGCCCCCATTTGTTGATTTTTTTTAATACACTGTAAAAGTGCACGTATTTTACACACTGCGCGTGCATGTTTCCGTGACTGTGGCAAAAGGAATAAATTATTTCCAGTTGTTCATCCTGGACGGTGGGACTGGACAAGAAGGGAAGAGAGAAGACGCTGCCGTCCTTGCTGCTGGAGAGTTTTGCCACATCTTGCCGTTTTTCAAGCTAGCCTGGGTATCTGATCGGGAATTTTCGCGAATCGTAAGCATTGCCAAGTAATGACAAGTCTTCTACAACGAAAAAAGGTATCACCCTTTGGGTCTAAGAAAACATCCCTGAGTCCCAAGGTTGGGACGATTTCGGGCCCAGAGGTGACTTATTTCTGAGTCCTCTCCGACATTCTGCGCGCGTGTGACAGGGAGGGCTCGGCGCAATGGGCAGCAATGGCTTCTGAACCCCCAGGTCTCCCAGCCCCTGGCTCTGCGGGCGGTCATTTTCTCAGGAGACTTGTAAAAAGGCCCGAGTGTAAACGGGAAGCCCTCACACACGCGCGCAGCTCGGGGCCGAAGGCCGCCCCTCCGCCATCTTTGCGCCCGCGCCGCGCCGAGCCGCCCCTTCCCCCCGGGTCAGAAGTTTCGCGCCAAATTGTCCCGCCTGCAAAATGGAGCCCGGAAGGAGGCCTGGGACATGACGTCATGCGCCCCGCAGCCAATCGGCTCCGGGGGCCGGTTCCGGGAGGCGGTGCTCGCGGGCGCAGAGCGGCCCAATCGCTGGCTGCGGGACCCCGGCCAGCCAATCGGGGCGCAGCGGCCGCGGCGTCCGAACGCCGTGTCTTGTTTTTCCCGCGAAACTCGGCGGCGGAGCGTGGAGGTTCCTGTGTACCGGGGTCCGGGAAGTGCGGGCAAGGGGAGGTGAGACCGGCGGGGCTGGGGGCGGGGGCGGGGGAAGGGGAGTATGCAGGCGTCCGCACTTGAGGGCGCAGCAGGGTGGGCAGGGTCTCTCCTGGGAGGGCCGGGGTCTCCCCGCCCCGCGTTCGGAGTCGAGCCTCCGGGCATGCGAGCCGAGGCTGCGCGCCGCCGCCCCGCTCCAGCTGTTTGTCCCCGCGCCAGGCGCAGTCATGTCGGGCTTCGACGACCCCGGCATCTTCTACAGCGACAGCTTCGGGGGGGACGCCGCGGCCGACGAGGGGCAGGCCCGCAAATCGCAGCTGCAGAGGCGCTTCAAGGAGTTCCTGCGGCAGTACCGAGTGGGTACCGACCGCACCGGCTTCACCTTCAAATACAGGTGCGGGATGGGGCGGGCGGAGAGGAGGGGTGGGCACGCACACCCCCCAGTGGGGAGCAGACGCGTCTGCACTCAGAGTCTTTTAGTGTTCTAGAGCACGGATGGGGACAGGGGACCAGCGAGGGGAAGGAGCCTGTCCCAGGTCTGAGGATTTGGGTTCCAGCCGAGCTTCATCCCTGCCGCACTCGTGTGGCATTTGGTTTTGTATCTTTTATACCCGAAGTTAACTTTTGAGTGGCCACCTGTTGAGTGGGCCCCTAACGACCATCTAGAATTTCTTGGGCCCTTCTTTATCCAGGACTTGTTGCGGTTCACTTGCTTCTTGTTGGTTTCCTGTGTCATGTCTCTTATGCCTCCTAAACTCAAGTTCTCTGTGTGTGCAAAAGGTGAAGATGGTTGGCAGGATTTATTTCACTTATGCATTCGTTCCAATCTTGCAACTTCTGTTGATCAGCACCTGCTGTGTGCCGGGCACTCTTCAGGGGCTGGCAACCCACCCAACCCGCTCTTCGTCATTGTCTAACCGAGGCATCGTGCCAAATCCTTGTAGGCCCAGCCTCTATCCCTCCCACCTTAAAATGCAGAGAAGGTGAATTTGTGGGTCCAGGCTTGGGCGTGACCACTTATTAGCTGAGTGACTTTCAAGTGGCCGACTCTCTGTGTCATCAGTAAATGGATGTCAGCAATTCTGCCTTCCATTTATTCATGTACCAGACAACATCAACCATGTGTGTGCCAGGCGTTGTGCTAGGCACTGAGATATGAAGATGAAAAGAGAGGGTCATAGGTCAGAGAAGCTCCTAAGTCAGTAGAGGCTAGGCATAGAGGTCAACAGATAAATTACAAGGTGACAGTTCTCCCAAAGGAGGAACATAAAAGAGGAGTGAGGGAGGGCTTCCAGCGGAGCCTGAGTTGACCCTTGGCTGAGAGAAGAGTTTCAGGTGTGGAGGGCATTTCCTATAGGAGCAGTTACATGTCTGGGTGGAGGGGTATGGGTGGCCTGTTAGAGCAAGGTGTTTTCTGGTTTGGGTCAGTGGTCCCTAAGTGGTTTTGGGACAAGAGTCCCTTGTGATGCTCCGTAAAAAGTCCGTTTGGTGGTTGATAAGACAGACACAGTCTTTGTTATCTGTGGTCTCCAGATTTGAGCTTTGTGCTTTGTTAGTCTCCGGGAGAAAGTAAAAGGCTCCAGGGGGTCCTGCAGGGAAAGAAGGGAGTCTCCCAAACTGACCTGTGGGGACAGCCCTGTCTCTTGAGTGTTGGAATCTCCCGCAGCCATCTTGTGGGCTGTTTCTACGGAGCTGTTTTTGGAGCATGTCTCTGTGGGCTGCAGGGAGCCTCTGCAGGGCTATGTCCCAGAGCCACCTGGAACTTCATAGGTGTTTGGGAAAAGGAGTGGGGGCAGATTGGGGGTACAGGCGCCCCTCAGCCATGTTTGATTTCCTCTTCTCTGCACTCCGCCCCCACCCTGCCACCTGCCCACACCAGGGATGAGCTCAAGCGCCATTACAATCTGGGGGAGTACTGGGTCGAAGTGGAGATGGAGGACCTGGCCAGCTTCGACGAGGACCTGGCTGACTACTTGTACAAGCAGCCGGCTGAGCACTTGCAGCTGGTGAGTGGGACCCCGTCCCTGAGTCCCCCAGGGCTGGTCCTGCTCTGGTCACCAACAGCTGTCACCTCCCTCTTCTCCAGCTCGAGGAAGCTGCCAAGGAGGTGGCTGATGAGGTGACCCGGCCCCGGCCTACAGGCGAGGAGGTGCTCCAGGACATCCAGGTCATGCTCAAGTCGGATGCCAGCCCGTCCAGCATTCGTAGCCTCAAGGTGGGTCCACTTAGGCCAGTGGGAGGGTGACAGTGGCTGCTGCACGGTGCATAGGAGCTTCAGACACAGGCAGACCTGAGTGCCAGCTGTGTGACCCTCAGCTCACTCAATCTCTGAGCCCGTTTTTTCCTCTGTAAAATTAACTCATTGGACAAGTGAGCTCCTCCTGTGGGCAAGGCATTGAGTTGGGTCATGGAGAAACAATGTTGAACTAAACGACTGCTCCTGTTCCTGTGGACTTTATATCGCCCCCCCCCCGAGGGGTGGGTGTGTGTGTGTGTGTGTGTGTGTGTGTGTGTGTGTGGAGGGCACCCGAGTAAACCAGTGAATGTCACTTGTAATGGTTGTGGATGACTGTAAGTGCAGTGGAAGAAATCAGGGGGGTGGCTCCCTGGGAGAGACAGAGAAGGCTTCCTTGGTGGAGAACAACCTGAGCGGGCAGATAGCTGGGAGAGCATTCAGGGAGGCCGGGTATAGCCCATGAATGGCCTCAGTGGCAAGGAAGGCGTGGTATACGTTCAAGGCCATGTTGAAGGACAGCCAGCGTGGCTAAAGAGTGGTTGGGAAGCAGGAGCACTTGGCAGAGCCAGTCTGTCATCCAGGTGTTTGTTTTCTTGAAGATTTTATTTATTTATTTGAGAGAGTGCGCAAGCAAGCTTGAGCGCAGGGGATGGAGCAAGGGACAGGGACAAGCGGACTCCCCACACAGCATGAAGCCCGAAGTGGGGCGGGTCATGACCTGAGCCAAAACCAGGAGTCGGTTATCCAGCCAGCCGAGCCACCCAGGGGTGCTCTGGGTATTTATTTGTTTTAGTCAACAAATACTGAAGGCTGGTACGCTCCAGGTGCTGGGCTAGACCCTGACTATTAACAGACAGGACTTGATTCTCACGGAGCTTATGGTGGGAGAGACAGATAAGGGACATTGAGATGGCTTCAGGAGCCGTGTATAGTCGTGAAGAAAAGAGAAGAACAAGGTAAACATGACAGTGGCCGAGGGACGTGGATGGCAGTCAGTAGAGGCCTCTGAGGAAGTGACGTTGGAGTGCGTCTGAGTGATGCAGCATCAGCCTCGTGACAGCCCAAGGGAAGAGCGTTCCAGGCTCAAGGAGAAGCAGGTACAAAGGCACTGAGGTGGGGACAGCGGCATGTTCCAAGGAATAAGAAGCCAGTGTGGCCAGATCCCAGTGAGCGTGAGGGCTGGGGGAAAGGAAGGGGGGGGAAGAGGCCAGAGGGCCAGGGCCTTTCCAGCCATGGGAAGGAGCTTGGATTCTGTAGGAAGCACAGTAGGAAAGCAGAGATGTTCAAGTAGAATAGGCTGAATCCATTTGCAAACCATCCCTCTGGCTGCCAGGTGGAGAACTGGTAGAATAGCGGGAGAGCGGTGAGCAGGAAGTGACGATGGTCAGGACGCTGGTGGTTGTCATAGGGCTGTTGTTAGAGTCTGGGGAAGTGATGTGCGTGCCTGTGCTCGGCCCACTCTGCAGTGGGGCCCGAGTGTCACCCATTTGGCTAATGGCACCTCCTGGTCACGCGTTGCCCCCACAGGGCCGTGCTCTGGTCTTTGCTTGCATCCCCACATCCTGCAGCTCTCTTGGGGCCCCTGTCAAGCCTCCTGTGGCTCGCACGGTGGCAGGTCTGTTCCAGAAGCAGGGCAGTGGGTTCTGGAACTTGTCAGCTTTATCTCTGTATTCCCAGCAGCAGGGAGGGGCTCCATGCTGATGTTTGGAATCAAGCTCAGTGTCACGTGTTTGTTTCTCTCTGGAAGTGGCGCTAGATCTGTTTTGTGGGGGCAGCTGTTTCATGAGGGAGCCAAGCTTCAGCTCCCCCCAGGGACACGCTTCCTACTCTCAGACTTGTGGGAGGACACAGTGAATGGCCTGCTTTAGGTGATGGGTTTCCTGTGATGGGGAGGAGCCCTCTCTAGAAGGATCACTTGTCAGGATGGCTTGGCGGGGCTGAGGCAGCCCCCGTCCCTCTTTGGGATTCTGGAGTGCCAGGATACCTGCAGCTTTGTAGCTCGTGTTCCAAAACACGTGCTCCCTGGTGGCCCCAGCAGTTCAGTGTCCCCGGGTCATGGTGGGCACATGTGCCCCTACGTACCACAGGGGGGCCAGCCTCCTTCCTTCTCCACCCCCCATGTCCCAGGCTGCGGAGGGGGTGCCGGCGTGAACCCGTAGCCTGCCCGTCCCAGAGGAGCCACTGGGAACCGGAAGAAAGTGATGAAAGGAACTTCTCTTGTTTTTTGTTTTGGCTTATGGAAAATTACACACGGAGATAGAATAGTGTAATGAATTTCATGTACCTTCACCTGGGTTTAAAGGTTAACATCTCGGGGGCGCCTGGGTAGCGCAGTCGTTAAGCGTCTGCCTTCGGCTCAGGGCGTGATCCCGGCGTTCTGGGATCGAGTCCCACATCAGGCTCCTCCGCTGGAAGCCTGCTTCTTCCTCTCCCACTCACCCCGCTTGTGTTCCCTCTCTCGCTGGCTGTCTCTCTCTGTCAAATAAATAAATAAAATCTTAAAAAAAAAAATAAAAATAAAGGTTAACATTTTGGCTTTTTTGCTATTTCTTTTCCTTCCTTCCTTTCCTTCCTCTCTCTTCTCTTCCTTTCCTTTCCTTTCCTTTCCTTTNCCCTGTCCTGTCCCTGTCCTTTCCCTCCCTTATTTGAGAGAGGGAGAGCAAGAAGCAGACTTTCTGCTGAGCAGAGAGCCTGATGTGGGACTCGATCCCAGGACCCTGAGCTCATGACCCAAGCCGAAGGCAGGATGCTCAACTGACTGAGTCACCCAGGCACCCTGCTATTTTTTTTCTTTTTCTTTTCCTTTTTTTTTGGGGGGGGGTAGTTAAGTATTTTATTTTCATTTTTTTAAAAGATTTTGTTTATGTGAGAGAAAGAGTGCACATGCACGAACAGGGGAAGGGGCAGAGGGAGAGGGAGAAGCAGACTCTCTCTGACATGCATGGAGCCTGATGTGGGGCTCGATCCCAGGACCCCGAGATCATGGCCTGAGTCGAAGTCAGACACTTAACTGACTGAGCCTCCCAGGCACCCTTGCTAAGTTTTAAGTAAATTGCAGAAGTGCCACGTTGTCCCTAAATACATTAGCATGCATTAGAAAAAGATTTTCTAGAAAGTATTTTGTTTTCTTAATTAAGTAGACTCCATGCCCAGTGTGGGGCTTGAACACAAGACCTGGAGATCAAGAGTCACATGCTCTTCGACTGAGCCAGCCAGGAGCCCCAGAAAAAGATTTTTATCCCAATCTCCGCTATGTCTGTGTCCCTTTAACCAACCACCGTCTCGATGGCTTTGTTGCAGTCAGACATGATGTCGCACCTGGTGAAGATCCCTGGCATCATCATCTCGGCGTCCGGGGTCCGCGCCAAGGCCACCCGCATCTCCATCCAGTGCCGGAGCTGCCGTAACACGGTCAGCAACATCGCCATGCGCCCAGGCCTGGAGGGCTATGCCCTGCCTCGGAAGTGCAACACGTGAGTGGGCCTTGCCGCTGGGCCGGGGGTGAGGTGGGGGAAGACGGGAAGGGTGAGGACCAGCCGGTGCGCCGGGGCTCCAGGGTGGTGTTCTCCATTGGCGAGCTCTGTCCCTGCCAGTACGCCTAGACAGGCTTTGGAGAACCTGGGGTTGGGAGGGAAAAGCCATACAGGGGAATGAGTCTGTCTGGAGTCTTCTGAAGCCACCTGGCTTGCTGGAGCAGCTGGCCTGGGAACACGGCACGCTCGTGCATTTACACACTGTCGCTGACCGCATTTGCAGTGCAAGGGCAGAGAGTCTTTGGCCTCTTGGCCCCTAAAACTGAATGTTTACTCTCTGGCCCCTTACAGGAAATGATCTCCACCCCTGATCTGAAGGGCCCGCCCCCTCTCTCAGGCTGCTCCTTGGCCTCTGCTGGTCCCCCTCGGCTTCCTGACCTAAATGTTGCAGTTCCTGGGGCTTAGCTCTGGTGTTGCTTTTCTGCATTCGCTCCCTGGGTGATCTTAGGCTTTCAGTACGGTCCATGTGCAGAGGACTCTCCCACGTGCGTCTCCCCTGAGCTCTAGGGTCGGATCCGGCTGCCGGCTGGATGTCCCCATGTAGGTGTCCAGTGGATGTTGCAGATTGAACGTGCCCCACACAGACTTGACCTCCGTCGCACCCCCAGATCTGCCCTTCTGCAGCCCCTCCCCTGCACCCCAGACGGAAGTGCCATCTTTTCAGGTGCTCAGGCCCAAGTCCTTGGTCTCAGTGTTTCCTCCTCCTTGCATCTGGACAACCGGGAAGTCCTGTTGGCTCTGCTCCTAGGCATGCACGTAGAGAATCCGACCCTTTCTTAGCACCTGGCACTGCTGCCTTGCTCCATGCTGGTGTTCTCTCTCACCTGGAGTGGTGCTCCCCCGAGCCCACCCTCGTCCCCTAGTCTGTTCTCCACCCACAGCCGGTGGAGAGGACTCTTTGCCCTGCAGGTGCCCTTCATGTCACCGAAAGTCAGGTGCTGTCCTGGCCTGCACGGCCTTCCATGGTCCTCCTCCCTCTCTCTAGGCTCAGCCTCACTGCCTCCCTCCTGTTCCTGGGATCGCTGAGCACACTTCTGGCATAGGGCGTTTGAACGTGCTGTTTCCTCTGCCCTCCACAGTCCTCGGTCTCACTTCTGTCAGTTTTCTCTTATGTCACCTCCCAAAGGTTCCTCCACCTTACACTCCGTGCACGCGTACCCGGCTACTCTTCCCCACCTGCCCGACAGCACGGGGCACTGCCGTCATTCTGTCATGCAGCCGTTTGCCAGCTGGCTTTTTCAGTCTCGCCTGACCCCTGACTTGAACGTGAGCTCTGTAAGAGCAGGGACTTCTGTTCCCTGCCGTGTCCGGGCCTGTAGGATGGTGTTGGGCACGTGGGTGCTTTGCAGGAGCACAGCTGTGATGGTTGAACTATGACTTCATTACGTGGAAGTAAAAAGAGGCCTAGACCCTGAGAACGGTCTCTAGGTGCCCAGACCCTCACTGAGAGATCCTGGGATTTGAGTGGGTGTTTCGTAAGGTCATTGGTGATTTGGTCCCTCTACCTGTGGGGACACTGAGACCCTCCTGGGGGTTGAGAGTATGACTTGTCTCGTCCCATAAGTTAATGGAGGAGCCAGGCCTGGAGCAGACCTCCCCACTCCTGATCTGGTTCATGGTCCCCCCCAGAGCTGTACTCCTTTTAAGGGCCTTGTCCAGCTTGTCCTGGAGACCCTCAACTGGCTGCTGGCCAGATCTTGTCCCCGACTGCTTGGATGGACTCCCTGGGCTTTGGGTTCTCGGGGGAGCTCTGGTGACCCTTTCTCCTCCCACCATGCAGGGATCAGGCCGGGCGCCCCAAATGCCCACTGGACCCATATTTTATCATGCCTGACAAGTGCAAGTGTGTGGACTTCCAGACCCTCAAGCTGCAGGAGCTGCCTGACGCGGTGCCTCATGGCGAGATGCCGAGACACATGCAGCTCTACTGCGACAGGTGAGGCGGGCTGGGGGTGGGCATCCACGCGGGAGGGTGGCCCTGGCTGAGGCCCGGTGAGCGTGGTGGGAGAGAGGATGGCTTGTTCTGGAACACTTGTTCCCTGGAACGCTCGTGCTTTCCATACATTTTTGCTTGCTCCGTCTTTCCGGAATCTGCAAAGGCTTGTGTCCCCCGCTGTGCAGTTCCGGAGTCCCCTGGAGCTCTGAGAGGCTGACTGGCTTCGTGTGCTTTGAGCCCGGGCCCTTCCTGGAGAGTCCCTGCAGCTCGGAGAGCCTCTGCCAGCCCCCCTGCCCTGCCCGTGCCCTGGGCTTTCTTTTTTTTTTTTTTTTTTTTTAAAGAATGTTATTTATTTATTCGACAGATAGAGAGCCAGCGAGAGAGGGAACACAAGCAGGGGGAGTGGGAGAGGAAGAAGCAGGCTCCTAGCAGAGGAGCCTGACGTGGGGCTCGATCCCATAACGCCGGGATCACGCCCTGAGCCGAAGGCAGACGCTTAACCACTGTGCCACCCAGGCGCCCCTGGGCTTTCTGATAACGTTCTTCCTTGGAACAGTTGGGAAGGAGGAGAGGTGCTCAGCTAGAGTCTGGCTCCCTCAAGATGTGAGCTGGAGATGTGAGCTGCGTTCCTCACTTGGGCTTGCACACCTGGGTGTGCATGCAGGTGTTCTGTGCTGCGAGTTTTTCTGAGGGGTGGATCCATAGGTTTTGTTAACTTGGTCAGTGACGGTGGAAATGTGTAGGAGGCCGACTGGAGCAAGTTACGTGAGCTGGTGAAGGCTCAGTTTGTTCAGCAGTAAAATGGGCGTAATGACTGTCCTTAATTTCTAGTCAGGCTGCTGGGAGATGTTAATTGGAAAATGAATGTGTTTTGTACAGGTCCTTAAAGATTTTGTTTATTTATTTGAGAGAGATGGAGAGAGAGAATGAGCGATAGGGAGGGGCAGAGGGAGAGAGAAAAGCAGACTCCCCGCTGAGCGGGAAGCCGGACATGGGCCCAATCCCAGGACCCAGAGATCAAGACCTGAGTCGAAGGCAGACGCTTAACCGACTGAGGCATCCAGGCGCCCCTGTATAAATTAAGTATTTGGTGTGGTGTCCATTCGGTTATTCTCCAGGCATTCTGATCCAGACTTAAGAGGTGGTGCTTTTGGAAAGTGCGTCCGGGAGGCTCAGTCAGTTAGTTAAGTGATTGACTCATGATCTCAGGATCGTGAGATTGAGTCCCGCATTGGGCTCCGTGCTGGGCATGGAGCCTGCTTAAGATATTCTCCTTCCCTCTCTCTCCAAAATAAAGAAGAAAAAAAAAGCAGTGCATAGAAAGGGGCCCCCTAGAATGCTCTCAAGGCCATGACTGTGACTCTGCTTTGTGGGATGTGACTCTGGCACGTAAGGCACGTTTGGGTCTGTTTCCTCACTTGATCCCATGACAGTTGAGCAGGTCCGATCACTTTATCACTGCCCCCCGCTTTCGCCAAACTTCTGAGTTTGACTTCACTGAGGTCACGCAGCTTCTAAGTGGTAGAGTGCAGATATATGTCCCCGTGTCCCCCTGCACCGCACTGGTTCTCACTGGAGCGACTCCTTGTTTCAGTGTCTTAGTTTTGAAAAGGGGACGTGGACGTCCAGGGGCAGGAGGTGCCCAAGCTTGTGGAGCTCTGAAGAGGCAGAAATGGGGGGGAGGCCTTTGCAGAGAGGCTGGGGGCCTGAGGAAGGCTTCCCCCAAGGTGGCCGAGAGGAGCCCCGTGGCGAGTCTGGCAGCAGATAAGATGGCAGTGGGGCTTCTGAAGCCTGGGATGGGCTAGCCTCCCCTGTGGCCCCAGCCAGCAAAGCAAATGAACCCTTGAGGGCAGGGAAGGGTCAGGCCACCACCACGACCAAGGGTGCTCAGCGCCGTCTGTCCTGCGGGCAGCTGAGCCCTGCGTGCTTGGAGTGGGGGCCCTGAGGGAAGGAGAGGTCTGGAGTACCAATGCTCAGGTGGACCGTGAGTGTGACGGTGGGTAAGAGGGTCGGGGACTCACTCTCCTCTCTGTCTCTCCTTCCCCCCAATCTCCTCAGGTACCTGTGTGACAAGGTCGTCCCGGGGAACAGGGTCACCATCATGGGCATCTACTCCATCAAGAAGTTTGGCCTGACCTCCAGCAGGGGCCGTGACAGGGTGGGTGTGGGCATCCGGAGCTCCTACATCCGTGTGCTGGGCATCCAGGTGGACACAGATGGCTCTGGTGAGTTGGCGTTGGGGCCCTAGCTGTGCCGTACCCTGGACCAAGCCCCTGCCATCTCGCCCCAAAGTGATGGTTGGGCCTCCTGCTGTCCCTGTCCCCACCCTTCCCGCTGGTCCCCAAGGGCCTCTGTCGTCTGGCACTCTAGCTCCTCAGACGCGCCTTCCCCTCGCTCACTGGAGTGCAAGCACAGGCCCACTCCCGACGGGGGGTCCTGGGGTGTCTCTCCTCAGGCTTATGCCCTCCAGGCTCTGAGGTCCTTCCCTGCAGGGGTCCCTGACTGGGCTGGCCAGGGTCGGCCTCACACAGCACTCACATCCTCTCCCTCCCTTCCCCACCCAGGCCGCAGCTTTGCCGGGGCCGTGACCCCCCAGGAAGAGGAGGAGTTCCGGCGCCTGGCCGCCCTCCCCAATGTCTACGAGGTCATCTCCAAGAGCATCGCTCCGTCCATCTTCGGGGGCACAGACATGAAGAAGGCCATTGCCTGCCTGCTGTTTGGGGGTTCCCGGAAGAGGTGGGGGTCCAGTCCCGCCATACCTGGGGAGGGGACGGGTGACTTGGCCAGCAGGAGGATAGCCGTCGATGGTCAGGATTTGAATGTTCTCATTTTCCTGGGTCCCTCAGCCTTGCCTGCTACTCCCAGGCCCCTTCGCCAGCTCCCAGGCTTGCTGTCAGCTGGCTAGTGGCTAATCCATGCTCTCCTACCTGGAGGGATCCCCTCACTCGGGCTGGGGTGGACTGAGGGAGAGGGGCTAGCAGGTGTAGTGGGGAGAGCTCTGGGCTTGGGATCTGGAGACCAGAGATTAAATCTACTTTGGTGCTTATTTCCTGTGTGACCTTGGGTGAGAGACCCCATCTCTCTGGACCCAAGTTTCCATGGGAACAGGACAGGTGAGAACCCAGCCCTTGCAGGACAGCACGTGTCCTCTTGAAACTAGAAAGTAGCAGAGCTAGGGAAGATAACATTACCAGCAGCTACCACTTAACTGGGGTCTCACCGTATACCTGGCTTTCTTGCAAGCGCTTTCGTGTGTCTGACACCTGGCCAGTCCTCACAGTCACCCTCAGAGGAAGCTCTGACCAAGCCCACTTTGGAGGTGAAGAAGTTGAGGCACGAAGAGCTAAAGGGACTTGCTGAGAGACACATCAGCAGGGCCCGGATCCTGTCCATCCAGTGTCTGTCACACTGTGCTGCCCCTGGGCTGCTGGGGGCCCCCCTTTCCTTTCCAGCCATGAGGTCTGTCTGATCAGACACTTACCATGTGTGCACCTGCCCTTAGTACTGTGTTGTGTCCTTGGCTGTCCCTGGCCTGGAGGTAAGCGCTCTCCTCCATCGTTACCACGGGTGAGGCTAGTGGACATGGCTGCGAATGAGGGTCTCACCCCAGAGCCCCTGCCTGTCTGCGGCTCAGGGTCGCGATGCAGGTTGTGAGGCTGACTGCCAGCTCGCCCTGTGACCAGCCTGAGTCCCAGCCTGGCCCACCTGCCCGTCCTCCCCCAGGCTCCCTGATGGACTCACCCGCCGAGGAGACATCAACCTGCTGATGCTGGGGGACCCGGGGACAGCCAAGTCCCAGCTGTTGAAGTTTGTGGAGAAGTGCTCTCCCATCGGGGTGAGTGCCTGGGACACGCTGCTCTGCTTGGCCGCTGCCTTAGGAAGGCAGCTGTAGACAGGGCCACCTGGTGCCTGGGCCTTCCTTGGCAGACCAGCTCACCAGAATCTCTTCCTTGTGCCTCTTGGCTGCGGTCAGGACAGCACAGAGTGGAGGAAGGGACTGATGGGGGGGCGGTTTGGGGTGGCAGGTGCAGTGTGGCCAGAGAGGCAGCATGGGCTTTCGGTCTCAGCCTGGCCGGTAGCTAGCTGGCCGTGGACCTTGAGCAAGTTGCCTCGTCTCCCTGAGACTCCGTTTATCCACCCACTAAGTCGTGACATTGGTCATCACGCGAAGATCAAGGGCCAGGCACTGTTCACAGCTCGTTGTGTAGATTTACTGGCCTCGTGGTCTGCTGCCTATGCAGTGGGTGCTGTGACCCCTTTTAAGGAGGAGGAAACTGGGGTACAGAATAGCTCAGTCTTGCCCAGGGTCCCACAGTGAGTAAGTGGGAGCGCAGGGATTTGACCCCGAGTGTGTGGTAGGCGGGGTCCTCTGTGCAGTGATCAGTAGGGTCTGGGGGCTCAGAGTGGGGGAAGATGACCCGCGGGACAGGGTTGTGCGGGGGGAGGTGTGGTCTGGGGGGAGATCGGAAGTGCCAGACGTTGATGCCACAGCCACGTGATAGAAACACACGTGTGCTACTGTCTGAGCCACGGGGGTGGTTTCCAGTTTTCTGGTAGCCCTGGTAAAAACTTAAAGGAGCAGATGAATTTAATTTTAATATTTTTATCCAAAGTGTTACTGTTTTAGCCTGTGGCTTAATATAAAAAACACCACGGTATGCTTCACGTTCACTTCCGTTAAGCACTTAAGTTTGAAAGCTTGTGTATTTTACATTCTCAAGCTGACCTCACACCGGACCTGCCACTGTGGCAGCTTGTGGCACGCGGATCTGTACAAAGATGACGGGACTGGGGAGGGGGAAGCTTTTTCTTAGCAGTCAAGAGTCCCCATCCCAGCCTTGAGACCTCCTGGATGTGTGGCATTCCTCTCCTCTGGGCCTCAGTTTGCTCATCTGTGAGCTGGGCCCCCAAGTGCTGCTTCTTAGGGCTGTGGTGGGGCTCAGGTGGCCGTGGCCGTGGACACCCCCCTGGTGGAGAACCTCCTGGCCAGACTGGTGCTGGGGCAGCCTTCCGACGCAAACGGAAGAGCATGAGTTCTGTTCTGAGCTCTGCAGCTAGCTTTGATGCGTGACCTTGGGCGAGCCCCGTCAGTCCGGGCCCTGGAGTCCGTGGGGTCAGGGCCTGGAGCTGGGTCATGTCCTGATGGCTCCCCCACCCCCAGGTGTACACCTCTGGGAAAGGCAGCAGTGCGGCCGGCCTGACAGCCTCGGTGATGAGGGACCCCTCGTCCCGGAACTTCATCATGGAAGGCGGAGCCATGGTGCTGGCTGATGGTGGGGTCGTCTGTATTGACGAGTTCGACAAGGTGGGTCTGATGGGGAGGTGGTGGCCAAAAGGTTGGTGGCACCTCGTGTTTGTGGGGCTGGAGGCGTGGCAGAAACCACCTCTGACTCGGACACTGGTGTTAGGTCCTGGGCCTGTCACTAGAGAGAAGTAGTTGAACCTCTCTGAGCCTTAGTTTCCCCATCTGGAGAGTGGGGACAGGAGAGTCAAGCTCACATGGCTCACTGTCACCAGGGCGAGAGGCCGCCTACTCCTGCCGTGGGCCGGGTGGAGTCGGGACTTGGGACTGGTCGGCACTGTAGTTTTCCTGCTGCCTCGCTTCCTCGCCTGGGTCTCACAGACGTTTCTGCCCCACACAGATGCGGGAAGACGACCGAGTGGCAATCCACGAGGCCATGGAGCAGCAGACCATCTCTATAGCCAAGGTGAGCAGCTGCCGTCCAGCCTGGCCCAGCCACGCGGAGGGTGCTGGCCCGGGGCTGCGATCTGGCCCCAGCCTCAGGCTGCTTGGAGCAGCCCGGGCTGGGGCTCGTTTGCCCGTTTGCCTGGTCTCTGCTGGCGGCAGCAGCCGGCCTGTGCGTGTGTATGCACAGGGGAGACACGTGCCCGGGTTCTCATCTCTGCCGTCTGCTCCCCTCCTCCTGCCTCTCAGGCTGGGATCACCACCACCCTCAACTCCCGCTGCTCCGTCCTGGCTGCCGCCAACTCGGTGTTCGGTCGCTGGGATGAGACGAAGGGCGAGGACAACATCGATTTTATGCCCACCATTTTGTCCCGCTTTGACATGATCTTCATCGTCAAGGATGAGCACAACGAGGAGAGGGATGTGGTGCGTCAGGAGCTGGCTGGGGCCATGGGAGCCAGGCCTGTGGTTCTGGGGGAGGGTAAACAAGGGGCTTGGCCCAAAGTCCTGCCCGTCAGACTTGCCTGTAGGCAGGCAGCCCCAGGGGTGTGGGGTGGCTGCGGCCTGCAGAGAATGCTGGACTAGGGGTCTGGAGTCTTGCCTCCTGCTGGGGCTGTCCTGTACAGTTGGGTAAATCATTCTCTCCCTGGGCTCAGCGCCTTGTATACGAGACAAGGGAGTTGACCTTTGCAAGTGATAGAATCCCAGCTCTGGTCAGAACGTCTCTGGAAGGAATGGAACGGCTTATATAATGGACAAGTCTAGAGGTGTGAGGCCCATCGGATCCGGGGCTCGCTGTCACCAGAGCCCTCTGTTTCTGCCCCTCTGCTCGGCCTCCTTTGCCAGAGGCTTGTTCTTAGGCAGCTGCAGATTAGGCCCCGGCAGCTGTGGGATTTTGTCTAATCAGCTCATAGCTCACAAGGAAAGAGGCGGCCGCCTCCTTTCCATGAGTTCTGGCCCTGCCTGCTCCCCCCTCCCTGCCTGTCGGCTTCGTTGTTGGTACCCAGGCTCGGGAGAGACTGTGGGCTGACCCAGGGTCCCCTTTGTCCCCTCAGATGCTGGCCAAACACGTCATCACTCTGCATGTGAGTGCACTGACCCAGACCCAGGCCGTGGAGGGTGAGGTCGACCTGGCCAAGCTGAAAAAGTTCATTGCCTACTGCCGAGCGTGAGTCCTGCACGCGGGCCCTGTGGAAGTGGGGTGGCCTGGCTTTCCTGGGGTGGGAGAGAACCCTGAAGCCTGGGCCTGCTTCTCACTCAGGGTGCCTGAGATGAGGCCCTTCTTAGGGTTTTGGCTTTGCTCCTTTCTGACCTTGCACAGGTCACTCTGTGGCTCTTGGCCTCAGTTTCACCATTACTAAAACGAGGGTGTAGGACCTAGAAGGTCTTGCAGACCTCTGGGACTCTCCCGTGCGGGGAGACAGTGCAGTGCGGGCATCGTGGACATGGGCTCTGGGTAATGTCCACCGCCACTGTGTGACCTAGGGCAAGTCGGTTGACCTCTGAGCCTCGCTTTCCCTGGACTGGTGTGGCCTAGGGTTTTCGTGAGGACTGCACAGGTGATTGAGAGCTTGGCAGAGCCCTGCACCGAGGAGACATTCAGGAAATGGCAGCTGTGCCTTCTAGTCTTGTTTCTCTCACAGAAAGCCAATAATAGTCATCACGTGTATAGTCACTGCTCTGTGCCAGGCGTTCCTGAGTGTTTCATGTGCAAATGAGCTTTCGCCCTGTCCCGATCGATGCCTTTGCGGGTGCTGTAGTAAGCAGCAGGTGGGACTGAGGCAGAGAAGCGGAGGGAAAGTAGGGTTAGGTGACGCGTCCAAGGTCCTAAGTGGGAGGTAGCAGAGCGAGGATTTGAACTCAAGTACCTGGCTCTAGGGGCTGTGCTGTTAAGTCTGGTGCTAAGAACCTGCACGTGGCCTCAGTTTCTCTTGGAGGTAAAACCTGAGAGCGGGGGAGTCTTCGCGGGCCCCTCCATGGGGAAGGGAGGCGCTGTAGTCAGATGGGTCTCGAACTCACCCCTCCATTGGTGTGCTGAGCAGTGCAGTGCCCAGCAGTCCTGGGTCCTCGTCACGGTTCTGAGCTCCTTCTGGCCCCGTCGTCCGGGGCTTGGCCCCAGGTGTGTCTTGCCCCACCTCGATGCCAGGTCCTGGGCGGCCTTGGGGAGTAGCTTCCCTCCTCTGGCCTCTGTCCTCTCATCCTCAGGATGAGGGTGAGATTAGGTGATACAAGCATTTCCCTGAATCAAAGACTGTCTCTCGGCCGGGGGACACAGTGGGTGCCCCCAGATTCCTTCCTGGCCTCACGCCAGCTGCTCCTTACCGTCCTGCAGGAGATGTGGCCCCCGGCTGTCGGCAGAGGCTGCAGAGAAGCTGAAGAACCGGTATATCATCATGCGGAGCGGAGCCCGTCAGCATGAGAGGGACAGCGACCGCCGCTCCAACATCCCCATCACCGTGCGGTGAGCGGGCGCGGGAGGGCCGGGCGCGGGAGGGCCGGACGGGCTTCGGTTTACAAAGCAGGGTGTGCCCAGCCAGCCCGGGCCCAGGGTCGCCCCTTGCTGACCACAGTGCAGGCCCGTAGTATGGGCTATTAGTCAGGGAGGCTTTTGGGAGTAGAAACAGTGGCCTCCCTGATTCTGTGTATTTCTTGGCTCGTTTTAAGGTTGGGAAAACTTGGAATCCTGTTTTGTGAATTTTGTCTGGCTTCCCTCATTGCAGGGAAGGCTGCGAGTGCAGGAAGGGTCCAGTCATGGGAGTTTACGAGACCTGGGTCCTAGACTCTGGCCCACTGTGTGACTGCAGGGAAATTGCTTTCCTTCTCTGGGCCTCCACTTTTCAGAGTTCTTATCTCCTCATTCTTGTGAGTTTATACAGTGGAGAATAGTGATTAGGGGCTTGGCCCTACCTGGGCTGCCTCCTGCCTCTAGCACTGAGGAGTTAGAAGTGAATTTGGCTGTGTGTAATGGAAAACCCAAATAAAGTAGAGTAAGCAAATTGGGAGTTTATTTCTCTCTCATGTAAAAATGTTTGAGGGTAGGTGGTCCAGGACTGATGTGACGGCTCCTCAGTCATTGGCAACTCAGGCTCATCCTCATAGTCCAAGATGGCTGCTGGAACTTCAGCCCTCACCTCTGCATTCCAGGTGACAGGAGAGGAAGGAGAAGGAGGGCCTCTCTTTGTAGGACATTTCCTGAAATCCCCACAAAACATTTGAGCTTAGACCTAAGGCCACACCTTAGTCGCATAGACACATCTAGATGTAGGAGAGGCTGGGAAATGCCTTTAGCTGGGTGCCACATGCTGGAGCCAACATCGGTTCCATGACTGAGGAGTAAAGGGAGGTGGATCGTGGGGACCGCAGGCAGTCTCCCCCGTGGCTTTCCTACGTTGGGCAGGCACCTCCCTGACATGGCGCGGGGCGGGACGTGAGCTGAGGCCGCCCCATCGGCCCCATGCAGGCAGCTGGAGGCCATCGTGCGCATCGCGGAGGCCCTCAGCAAGATGAGGCTGCAGCCCTTCGCCACGGAGGCCGATGTGGAGGAGGCTCTGCGGCTCTTCCAGGTGTCTACGCTGGACGCGGCCTTGTCCGGTACTCTGTCAGGTAAGCATGCGCGGGCACGTGGGCTTGGTGGGCTGAGGGGCCCGGCAGCATCCCGGAGGCCTGGAGCGTTCGTCGCTTCTGTGCGGTTGTGCGGCGTCTCTGAGCTTCCTCTGGGCGGTCAGCCGCCTTCCCCGTTCTCCCTGCCCAGCCATCTTCCTCGCAGATGAGAACCAGCAGCTTCTCTTCCAGAGGCTCGAACACAGCCCTCGTGACCCCATTAATTGTTAAGGACTGTAACTTTGTCATTGTCTGTGAACGGTAGCACTCCTGCTTGTGAGCTCAGCCATTCTGAGCTCTTCCAAAGCTCTTTCCCTCATGGACTTCCAGCTGCCGTCCAGAAGCCAGCTGGGCCTTTAGAAATAAGACGGACACTCAGAGGCCTTCTCGTGGTGCCAGCCTGGCCGGTCGCGTAGCTGGAATGCAGTTCTCTTGACCCGTAGCCACTGTGGGTCATACTGCTGTCAGTCCCACTGCCTGTTTCAGCCTCAGTCCTCCAGCAGATTGTTCTGGAGCACAGACTGTGTGCCAGGGTCTCCTGGGATAGATTCATTCCTTCCCCCGGTGGGGTGTGGTATTTACCAGATGCTGTTCCAGGTGTTGGGGTGTAAGAGGGAACAGATTTCCCTGTCCCTGCCTTGTGGGCCTCTCCTAAGTGGGGGGAGACAGCAAAGGCAGGTAGATCAGGTTTAGGCAGTCAAAAGTCGGGGGGGCGGCAGGGGGATTCTGGCAGGCCCGATATATTGGAGGATAGGATGCCTCCCCACTGGGGGTGGTCAGGACGGCCTCTCTGAGGAGGTGACATTATAGAGGCAGCGGTGTGAGAGAACATAAGGCTCTGTGTGTTGGGGAGGTGGTGGTAGAGAACTCTCTAGGTAGAGGGAAGGCTCAGTGCCGTGCCTCTAAGGAGGGAGCAGGTTTGGCGGGTTCGAGGGCCAGTGGGGCTGGTACCTGGGGTGGTGGAAGGGGCCTGATCACCCCCACCCTCCCTTTGGCGAAGGCCGTCTCTGCCTAGGAGGGGATTTCTGTCCCGTGAGACATTTGCTAATGGAGAGCTCTCTGGGATGCTGATGCATGGAGGTCAGGTGTGATTTGGGACAGTGGAATTGGAGTTGGGCCTTGTAGGCTGTGTAGACCCCTTTCAACCTGGAGCCTTGAAAGCCGTCCCAGTGGCTTTGCTGACCATGCCCCACCCTCTCCTTAGCTGAAACCCCAAGGCATCTGTGGGCCTTGGTCTGCAGGAGAGACTCACCCGGCAATAGGAGGGGAAAGTCAGGAGCCTCCCGCTTGCCTGGCTTCCCTCCTACGTCGCTGGTGGCTTCAGCTCTCTGAGCTCTGCTTCTCCTGGAACTTTGTCCCTGCTGCCTGACCAGCCAGATGGGGTCCACGTGTAACCGGTGTTCTCACAAAGTCAGCTTCTGTCCCTCCTCAGAGCCCTCCATGGGCCTCTCCTCCAGAATCAAAGCAAAACTCGTGCCATGGCCTGCGGCTCTGACCTGACCCCTGGTCTCTGGCCTGGCCACGTCCCTAGCCCCTGGGCTGGGTTTTGAGCGAAGTCGGGTTTCTACCTCAACGCCTTTGCACCTGCCATTCCCTCTGGCTGGAGCATCCTTCCACACAGGTGTGCCTCGGCCCCTGGCTTCAGGGCTCTGCTGAGCCATCCCCTCAGGCCTGCACTGTCCCCGCATGCTGTTCCCCTTCTTCGGGCTGTTTCTTCTTCTTCTTTTTTTCTTTTTTTTTTTTAAGTTTTTCTGGTCCATCTTCCTTGGCTCAGGGGCCTTGTCTGCCCATCCCTCCGTCCCACCAAGGGCAGACTGAGATCCTTGGCACCCTGTTCCCACCCAGCTGTCCCCCTCTGCCCACAGGGGTGGAGGGCTTTACCAGCCAGGAGGACCAGGAGCTGCTGAGCCGCATCGAGAAGCAGCTGAAACGCCGCTTTGCCATCGGCTCCCAGGTGTCCGAGCACAGCATCATCCAGGACTTCACCAAGCAGGTGGGCCTTCCCTGGGGCCTGGCAGCAGGGCCGGGGGCGCTCTTGCTGGCTCCCGTAGCCTGCTTCCCACGCGCCCGGCAGCTGTGGCCTGTGGCTCAGCAGACGGGCCTGGAAAGGGGACGGGGCAGCTGTTCCTTGTCCTGGACCTGTTCCTGTCATTTGTCCCCTAGGGACTGCCTCAATCTGGGGAGGGGGTGGTTTTCTGTCCCGTTAGGGGAGAGGACGGGGGGGGGGGGGGGGGTGTTTGGTGTTCTGGTAGAACCACAGCCAGGCTCCCCCAGCCCTTACCATTGATCCCTTCCCCCACTGCCTGGCTTTTATAGGGTTGGGGGCGGGGGCGGAGCCAGGAGGCTGAGTCGTCCTGCTCATGGAGGACAATGCTCTTGACAGGGAGGATAGGAGGGCCGGGCGGGTGAGCCAGCGGGGTGCTCTGGGGTCCCCTCAGGAGGCGTGCTCCTGCATCTGGCATTCTGTCTGCAGAAATACCCGGAGCACGCCATCCACAAGGTCCTGCAGCTCATGTTACGGCGGGGCGAGATCCAGCACCGCATGCAGCGCAAGGTCCTGTACCGCCTCAAGTGACGCGCCCGGGGCCTTTTGCGCCTCCCGCCCTGCACTCTGCCGTGCCCCCCCCCCCCCCCCGCCTCACTGCCTCCGGGCATCTGCTTCTGCTCTGGGGCCAGGAAATGTGCTTTGGAGGATTGGGGAAATAATAAAGCCGTGGTGTGTGTGTGTACGCTGTGGCTCTGTGCTGGGGAGTCTGCCGCCGCCCCCCAGTCTTGCTGTCACAGCAGAGCAGGTGTGGGGACAGGACCAGCCTTGCAGCCGGATGGAGCGGGGCTTTTGACCTGCAGCTGCCACTTGGGCTCTTGGGCGAGGCGCTTACGTTCCGGGCTCCAGGTTCTCGAATTGGTCGGTGGGGACAGTATGGCCAGTTTCTCGCCCCCGACGGTGAGAATGCCGGTGCACCCGGCATGCGTGGAAGGGCCCTGGAGAGCATGGAAGGTTGGCCGCCTCCGCTGTGCCTCAGGGGCCTGGTCAGGGGGGGCAGGGGCTGTGGATTTGCCTTGGACTTGCTGATTCAGCAAACCTTTCTGTGCCTCGGTTTCCCGATCCATAAAGGGACGGGGCTCCTGCTTTACAAGGTTGTGTTTAGGATAAGTGGCAGCAAAGTGCCCAGGAAGGACGGGGCAGAGTGGTGAGACTCCGGTGGCGTGTGGGATTTGGGGCATGCATTCCCCCAGGCCTTCGAGCAAAGTCGCTAAGAGCGAAGGTTCTGGGATTCTGTGGACCGGTTTGCTCCTGTGGGCCACCCACAGCTGGGTGGCCTTCGCTCCGGCACTAGACAGACTTCTCTGGGCTTGAGGATAGGCCTTCGTTTGTTTTGCTGTTTCCTTTTTTTTTTTTTTTTTTGGTCTAGTTAACATCCGTCAGCAGTTTTTTTCCTTGCGATAGGAACTTTTAAGTTTCTCTTAGCAACTTTCCAATATTCAGTACAGTATTATGAACCATAGTCACCACGTGGGGCGTTGCATGCCCACGGCTGACGTATCTAACGGCAAGGGTGCACCTTCTGACCCCCTTCACCCACTTTGCCCACTCCCCACCCCCACCCGGCAACCGCCCATGTGTTTCTATCTGTTGAGGGTTGTTTTCTTTTCTTTTTTTAAGATTCCATATGTAAGTGAGATCATAAGATATTTTTCTTCCTCTGACGTGTTTCATTTTTTTTCAAAGATTTATTTATTTATTTGAGAATGAGCGAGAGCACAGTGGGGGAGGGTGAGAGCAAGAGGAGGAAGCAGGGTCCCCGCCGGGCAGGGGGGCCGACGCAGGGCTCCATCCCTGGACCCTGGGATTGTGACCTGAGCCAGAGGCAGATGCCCCCCCAGACTGAGCCACCAGGCGCCCTCTGACCTATGTCAGCACCTTGCCCTCCAGCTGTACCTGTGTTGTAAGTGGCAGGCTTTCTTTTTCTATAGCTGGATAATATCTATGTGTGTGTCTCTCAGTTTCTTTATCCATTTATCCCTCATGGATGCTTAGGTGGTTTCCATGTCTTGTAAATAATGTTGCAGCGAATCTGCTAGTGCCTGGTTTCTTTTCAAATTAGCGTCTTCATTTTCTTTGCGGAAATACCGAGACCCTAGAAGGGGAGTTGCCAGGTCACATGGTAGTTGTATTTCTCGTTATTCGAGGCCCCTCTGTGCTGTCTTCTGCTGCGGCTGCACCAGCTTGCACTCCAACACTGCACGAGGCTCCCTTTTCTCCCTGTCCCCACCGACACCTGTTCCTTCTTGTCTTTTCGATACTAGCCGTTCTGATGGTGTGAGGTGGTAGCTCATGGTAGTTTTGATTTGATTTCCCTGGTGGTGAGCGGTGGTGAGCATCTTTTCACATGTCTGTTGGCCGACTGTAGGCCTCTGGAGAAATGTCTCTTCCCATCCCCTGCTCATATTTTAATTGTATTGCTGTCTTGTGGTTCAGTTACATGAGTTCATTTATTTTGGATATCAGCCCCTTGTTACTATGTGGTTTGCGAATACTTTCTCCCCTTCTGTGGGCTGGCTTTCATTTTGTTGATGGTTCCCTTTTCTGTGCAGAAGCTTTTTATTTTGAGGTAGTCCCTTTGCTTGTTTGTGTTCCCTTTTTGCCTTTGGTGTCAGATTCAAAAAGTCGCTGCCCAGACCCATGTCCAGGAGTTTTCCCCCCGTTTTCTTCTAGGGGTTTTATGGTTTGAGGTCTTACGTTCGTCTCTGATCCATTTTGAGTTTTTGTGTACGGTGTGAGGTTGTGGTCCAGTTTCTTTTGCATGTGGCTCTCCAGCTTTTCAGCACCACTTACTGGAGAGACTGGCCTGTCCCCAGTGCGTATTTTCATCTCCCGGGTCGTAAATTAATTATCATATACATGCATGGGTTTATTTCTGGGCTCTGTTCTGTCCCGTTGATCTGTGGGCATGTGAGTTTATCATCAGCAAGCTGGATGTTGTGGCATTTAGCGCCATAGGTCACAAGGTTCAAGTGGTAGGAAGTGCTAGTAATGGCAGTATCAGAGAAAATCAGGAGTACTGTTTTTTGTCATGGTTTTGCCTAATATTTTTTTTAAAGGTTTTTAATTTTTATTTATTTGAGAGAGAGAGCAGAGCAAGTGAGAACACGGGTGGTTGGGGGGGGGGCAAAGGGAGAGGGAGAAGCCAACTCCGGGCTGAGCCGGGAGCCCGACGACACAGGGCTGAAGCCCAGGATCCTGGGATCATGGCCTGAGCCAAAGGCAGAGGCTTAACCAACTGAGCCACCCAGACGCCCCTCTTTTGCCTAATGTGAAATACCAGTATGGGGGTAGAATTCATAAAATTAAAGAAAAGTCAGTGAAATAAAATATTTGGTGTTTAAGGTGCATTTAGAAATACAGAAGCTCAAGCAAAACATGAGCATTCAGACGAATGTATTAAACATTTTATTCCAATAAATTATGAGCAAAGTGTTTATAAATAACCACCACGTAAAAATGAAGCCAGCCACGACCTCAGCGTGAGCTTCTGTGATCTTCCTCCAAATGCTGGCAGGAAACCCGGGTGCATGAGTGCAGTCACTGTTGTCACAAGAGTATGTGTGCGTGGCAATTTCCAGCTACTTCAAGCTCTTTCCGACTCCCCGGTTCCAGGAAATGGAGACACGAGAGGAGATGAATCAGTTTTCCTCTGATGCACTCATGCTCAAAGTCCTTTCTTCTTCGGTCATTTGGAGAAGTTTGGAACAGCTCTTGGTGGCCTTGTCTGGCTGCGCGTCTCCCCGAGAGCGTCGTGAGCCCTTCTGGACCCTCTGCACCTTTCATCTCGTGCAGGCGGAGATGTGAGCGGCGGCCGTGTCCGCTGCAGGCCGGGCTTTCTGTGCCTCTGTTTGGGGGGTGCTGGAAGGAGAGGGAGCTTGAACCCCGCAGCCGAGCTGGCGTGTCTTGAAGGCGGAGAGGGGATCTTTCTCCAGGGAGTGTGTTCACCTGAGGTCGTATCTGCGATGGTTGGTGCCCCACCTGTGGAGACTGCAAAACGGTGGCTCGTCTTCCCACATCCCACCAGCTGGGATGTACTTAACACTCCAGCAATCGTCGGTGTGCGGCCTGCGGTCACCTCCATTTTACAGATGGGGAATGAGGCTCAGAGAGGCACGTGCCACAGTGAGTGGAGGCCAGGGTCCGGATTAAAACCTGGTTGTGCTCTGAACCCCCATGCCCTCTGCCTCCTGCAGCATGCTCCCACCAGGCAGGCGCTGTGCTCTGGCTGAGCTGGCTGCTGGGGTAGACGCCTGTCCGGCCTGGGAGGAGGTGCTGGTGCAGTGGGAAGACTGCCCTGGCATCGTCCCTGTCTCCCCAGGTAGCTGGTGCTGTTGGCAGGCCCACTGTGGAGGGACCAGAGGGGCACTTGTTTGGCTGTGACTGGTGAGGGCGGGAGCAGGGCTCACAGCAGAGGCCACTGCACTCGGGCGGGTGAGCACCGAGGGCCTTCCCGCAGAGGGAGCAGCAGGGCCTGGCGCCGTGAGAATACTCTGGCATCTGGGGGCCCACTGAACCTCCACAAAGACCATGCGAAGAGCAAGAGGGAGGCCGCCCAGCCTTTTCTGCGGCCTGGAAAGGAGCGCCTGGGCTGGGAATCGGTGGGGTGAGGCCGGGCTTCATGAGCTTCTAGGAGAAGTATCCTAAGCTGGGTGGCGGTTCAGCTCCCACCTGCTGCTGTGGGTGTGGCCTGCTGCACACTGCTCTGTGGACCCGCCCTGTGTGGTGCAAGTGGCTTCAGCTCCCTTTTCTGCTTCCCTTTTCTCATCCGTGGAAAGGAGATGCCAGTAGCGCTTCCCCCCTGCCCCCCTGCCCCAGGAAGGCTCCAGGGTAGTGGAGGCGATAGGTGTCCAGGCAGCCCCTTCGGCCCCGGGCACTGAGCCCCTCCTGGGAAGGCCAAGCTTGTCTGTATTCTCACTGTTCACCTTTCCCACCCAGGGGACTCCAGGCCTCTCCGGACGCCCGTCCCCCATCTCCATGTAGGGAGACTAGGTGAGCTTGCTCCTCGTTTAGCCCTTCTGCCTGTTGGTTTGGACACTTACACCGTTTTCATTGTCCTTAGGCACGTGTGGTTGAGTTTCTATCCACAGTGGGCCGGGGGCTCCGACAGGAGGCCAGGCAGCCCGGCTCGGGGGACCCGAGGTCCTCGAAGGCCGCCTTCACCAGGCCCGCCCCATTGCGCCCCCAGAGCAGAAGTCTCAGGGAACCCATGTATTGAAAAACCCAGTATTACAAAGAAAGGTGTCGTGAGAATGGTACAAGGTTGGGTTTTTATTCATTGGAAACAAAGATGACCCACACTTGAAGTGGGTTATTTCGGAGAAGGGCCTGCAGATAGCTGCCTAAAGCCCGTTCTCTTGTGTGAAAGAAACAAAACCACAAAACTCTGAATTTAAAAAATGCAGAAGATAAGCTTTCCAAATGTCAGCTCACAAAAGAAGAAGTTTTTATAGTTTTGGGTGTCGTAACAACTATTTTTCATCTATATTTGAGCACGAATGTAAAAATAGATTGGACAAGCACTGAAGTGAACGGAAGCTTCAAGTCTGGATGAGCAGAGCTAGACGTTTGTTTCCCAGCAGTTTGGTGAGGCCAAAGGTACGTCATGATGATTTCGAACACAACTTTTGGTAATGTGCGGTTCAAAAATAAGCACTTTTCACTTAAAATATGAGGCAATCCAGCGCGGTGGTTAAGCGCATCGTCTCAGAGCCAGATGGCCGTGGTTCCAACTGCAGCCCGCTGCTCTCCAGCTTAGGCCCTGGGGCAGCTCATCCCCCCTCTCTGTGTCTTCATTTCCTCCCCTGGAAAGTAGGGATCATAGAGCCCATCTCATAAGGAGGGATGTGAGGGCGACATGGGTTAATGTTTATAAATCAATAAGGAGGGATGTGAGGGCGACATGGGTTAATGTTTATAAGTCACAGTAGGCGTGTGCTGGGTACATCGCGTTCTGAGCGAGTGCTCGTGCTGAAGTCCTAACCGGTGTTTCAAGGGCTCAGAACTCTGGGTGCCTGTTCTTTTGAGTCAAGAAAGCAGGGCTGGGGGCGGGGGGCGGTGTGGCAGGCCCCAGGGCCAGGGGTCCAGCTACCTGGTCTGAGCGGTTAGAACACCCAGCACAAAGCATTGGTGGACAAAGGTGTTTGGAGACCGAATTCTTTGCAAGAGGCAATTTATGATCCCCCCCCTGCATTTTTGGGAGTTTTTAGAACTATTTTAGTGGGAAGTTGAAATTGGCTGGGGGTAGTAGACTGGTAACCTTCTACCAGAATTCAGCAAAGGCCAGTTTGGATGAGCCTGCAGTGTGCCCTTTGGATTTAGGGGGTAGGGGGGTCCTCTGCTCGGGCCGTCATAACAGAGTACTTCAGGTTGCGGGGCTTGGACAGCAGACCTTCATGTCCTCCTAGCTCTGGAAGCTGGAGGTCCCAGATCCGGGCGTCGGCAAGGTTGGTTTCCTCTGAGGCCTCTGTCCGAGTCCTCACGAGGTCGTTCTATGTGTGTCCCGATCTCTTAAAAGAACACCAATTTTATTGGATCAGGGCCTGTCCCAACATAATCCTCTTTCAAGGGCTTATCTCCACACAGTGGCATTCTGAGGTCCTGGTGGTTAAGGCTCCGACAGGATTCTCAGGTGGGGGACACAACTGAGCCCACCACAAAGGGGATGTGAGTGGGGGAAGAGAATGGAGACCATCCCGTTTCCCTGCGGTGTGTTCTCATGGGTGCCGCAGTGGCATGAGGCCAGTGGGGGGCCTCCTGGGTGGTCCCCACCCTTCTTCCTTCATGAGGGAAGGGGGAAGAAGGGAAGGCCTTGCAGACAGAGGGAGCCGTGGGGCATTGTGTTCAAGGGAGAGCCAAGTCCCCTGTTACAGCACAAGGGACTGGGGAGTTGGGGGGAGGTTTGGAGACCAGGATGAAGGGCTTTTGGGGAACAGATTGCATGCGGAGTGCCAGGGCCTTCTGGGGCTTTCGTTTGCTCTAGGCTGCCCCCTCACAGTTCATGGGCAGGTTGAGTCGAGTTCCCCAGCCCAGTGCTTGGCGGACGGATGGATGGAAGAAGGATGGATGGTAATGGCACTGGTACATTCTGTGATTTCCTTCCATAAGATCCCGAGGTAGTGGTTTATTACCCTCATGTTAGCGATGAGGAAACAGCACAGAGTAGGTACCATCCCTAAGGTCACACAGCGAGTGAACAGTAGTGGTGGGATCAGAGAAAGGACTCTGACTCTCAGGGACAAATCAGGGGCCCAGAAGGGGGTGAGAGTCTGGTGTTTACATCTTCCATAATGTCTGAAGATCCCCACTCCTGGGACCTTTGCTGGGGTTTCTTCTCAAACAGGCCCCTGTGCTCTGGGGAGGACTGTGTCCTGGCTTTCACCCTTCTTTGGGGGCATAGATGGGGTGTGAGGCCCTTGGGGCCAGGAGGACCTCCAACTGGAGGGGCCTGGAGCCACTGCTCCCAGGAAGGCCTGAACCTCAGCTTGCCCTCAAGGAAAATGCCTCCTGGGTCCCTGTGGAGAGGGGTGGGTGGGCTGGGAGCGAAGGTACTAAGGGGGAGGCTGCTCACAGCCAGGCCCCACCTCCTAAGGGAGCCCTGGGGGCAGGAAGGTGCTGCTAGGGCTGGGGTGGGGGTGGGGGAGGTGAGCCAGTTGAATCTTCCCCTGAGGAAGCGGATCAGGAATCCAGGGGGCCGGGTAAGGGAGAGGCGGATGGAGGGTGGGGTCTGCATCTGAAATCAGTTGGAAAGCTTCTTAGGGAGAGGCGGATGGAGGGTGGGGTCTGCATCTGAAATCAGTTGGAAAGCTGCTTCTGTGCTGGCGGAGTATTCCAGCCCATCCTCCTGTCCAGATGTGGAGGGTGACAGCAAGGAATAAAAGGAATTAGTATGTTGAAAGCACTCAGGACGGTGCCCTCCAGAGAGAAGAGGCTTATTACAAAATGTTCGCAGGCAAGTTACAGACAGGAGCTGTGCACATTGGCTTGTGCTAAACGGATGCGTCCTGGGAGGTCGTAAGCTCCCTGTCTCTATAGGCAATCAAGCATCATTGGCAGGCTTGGTCTTCCAGGTCTGGAGAGTCTAGGATTCTCCCTGGCTACTCTTCAGGGCTTACCACCAGCCATTAATTATGCACGTTATTATGTTAAGCTTCTCTCTCTAATGCCAGGCCCATGGTAGGTATTAGGAAATGCTGCTTGAACGGATGAACTTATTGTCCCAGTTCACAGCTGAGGAATTGAGGCTCAGAGATTTTAAGGGACTGACTCAATGTCAGTCCACAAGTGGAGGATCCAGGTTACCAACCCAGGGTGGTCTTATCAGGAGACACTCTTAGAACCTCCAGGAGAGCCTGGCTTCTCCTCTCCTACCATTTCTTCCCTCTGCTTCCGGCCTTTTGTTCTGTTCTTCCGGATGGAGCCCACTCAGCTGTCGTGTTTCAGCCCAGTTGACCTGTCCCATTCCAGGGCCAGACTTCCAACCTCGGAGCGTGACAGCTGTGTGATCTGTCACTCCTGCTGAATCTCAGTTTCCTAGTCTGTAAAACGGGTAGGGCGATTCTGGTGTTAATGATCAGTCCTGGGAAAACCAGGACAGTTGGTCACCGTAAAAGGGGAAACACAAACCCATTTTGCGGACTTGTGGCCAGAGTCGGAGGACACATACGAAAAGCCATCAGATCGGGACCCATCACAGGACCCACACTTGGGAAGTGGAAGGGGCAGTTACTGACCCTTACAGAGTGAGTCTGAGTCTGAATTCCAAGGGCCTCCTTCCTGGCTGTGTGCCCTGAGTTCAGAGTTCAGTTTATCTCCCTGGGCGTCCGTTTGTTTCCCCAGGTTTCAAAAGGGGTTAATAGTAGTGCAGACTGAGAGCGGTGTGGGGAGGGCAAGGTGAAATAATGCGGGTAGATCATGTCATTCAGAGTGGGCACCAAGCCCGCTTGGCACGTGTGCCCGTGGCTAGTGACGGGGTCACTAAGGCATGGGGAGGGCTGCTGCACGTTTACCAGGCGCTGTACCCCCCGGGGTCCAAAGCAGCCAGTGGGCCTCTTGGTCCTGAGCCTTCTTGGTGGTTTTTTTTAACCTCGAGCAATCGGGAGATTTTAAAAAGAAAAGTTCAGGGCGTGTGAGGAGGAGAGTGTCCACGAGGGGGCGCCAGAGCGCCAGCCAAGGCAGCCGCCGTCCGCCGCCTCCCTCCCTGCAGGGGCCGGGCGTGCCTGGCTGCCCCGCGGGGCTCTTGCCGGGGGCTTCCCAGGGACCTCCTGCCCCGACCCCGGGAATCTGGAAATTCCCTGGCTCAGACTCAGCCTGGAGAATCCTGTAGGCTCTGGGTATTCACCACTTGTTTGGTTAGACAAAGCTTTGGCAGGTACCAGACCCTGGGGGACGCCTGAAGTGGATATCCGTGGTGATCACAGACGGGAAACTGAGGCACTGAGGGATCAAGTCACACAGCAATGGGGAAAGCCTGGATCCAAACTCGGGGACATCTGACCTGCAAATCTTTGCCAACAGCCTCTGAGAATCACAGAATCTTAGTAATAGAAGGATCTTACAGACTTAGAGGCTTAAAAGGCTAGACTCAAATTTTGATTTGTCAAATATTTTATCTATTTTAATAATATTTATTATTATTATTATTATTTGCACTTAAGTTGCCTGGGAGGCAACCACAGTTAGTTTCTGATTTCCCCCAGATACAGACTGATCAAATATTAGAATTAGATGGCATTTCTGGGAGACCCAGCTGCTTGTAGCCCCTGTCACCCTCAGGCTCCTGCTGGTGTCACTGTTGCAGGCTGCCTGAGTTTGAGGATCTTAATTGGCTCTTGGGGTCCCCCACCTTCAAGCCCACCTGTCCCTGCACTGGGTTTGGTGGCACTAAAATGGGTGTCCCCTTCAGTGTAGGGGGGGCCTGTGTTTCCTCTGGGCATGCCCTCCTGTGGGGGGCCCTGGTCTCAGAAAGGGGAGAGTGGAAGTGCCACCACTCGTGGGGTGGGCGTCGAGTGCTGAGGGAGACCCCTTTCCCCGTGGAAGGCCTCCCCTCTCTCCACCTGGGAGGGCAAGGGCCCCCAAACCCTGGGTTTTGGCCCCTAAACCCTTCCTCCGCTGGCAGATCTCCTTTTTCAGAAGCCCTTCCTGTTCTCTTGGGCCAGGTCAGGGGGCCTCCGAGCACCCCTCTCCTCTGGGGGAGTTCTGATCTGCCTGGATTGTACTCTTGTTCTCTTCATCTGTTTCCCTGTGAGAAGGTGCACTCTGGAAGGACAAGGCTCTGCTGAATTTTGTATTGCTTTCTCAGTGCTCAGCCCAGAGCATCCACTCGGTAAATGACTCAGTGAACCCTATATTCCCACCCACATCCACAGTTCCTGCTTCTGGGCCTGCCATAGACGACACATCTCTGCCCCTTGAGTTAGCCATGTGACACAGGAGCTAAAGTGACATGTCTGTTCTAGGTAGGAACCTTGTGCGGCTGTCACCAGCTCCTGTCATCCTGAGCAGCGGCTGGGGAAATGGCAGGCAGGTTCCTCTGTGGGGACACCGGGGAGCAGAGCCCTCTCCCCGCCCCCCAAGTTGTTGTGTTGCTTGAGTGCGAAAGAAACCTTGGCCGTGTTAAGCCACTGAGATTCAGAGATTGTTCGTTACGCAGCCTCATCTTTCCTCTCCTGGCTGCTACAGAGCAGGAAAACGGGGATGGTGGCAGAATTTTTGCTCCTTCTACCTGCCTGGGGAGGTGTGATCATCAAAGATGGAGGTGGTAGGGAACTGGGTATCGCTCCCCTCGCACCTTCTCAGGCTTCATAACCTGTGAGGTCGGCTATCCCAGGTCAACACCTTCTCCTGAAAGAATGCCGTTCACTCAGTCACCCGTGTTGCGGAGATGTTCATGGGACCTCAGTGTAGGGTTGCGGTGAGGTTGGAAGGCGTCAGTGTGCGCAGAGTTCCTGGGCAAGTCCTTGGCACATGGTCCGTGCTATGGAAGTGTTTCTGTTACTATTCGTGATTTTTTCTATTTCATTCAACTACATTTCCTGGGCATCCACTATGTTTCCTAGACACCAGGAATATGGAGAACAAAGCTTGTTTCTTCCTGCCTCGGGGCAGAAAGGCCCAGAGGAGAATGTCTGGGCAGTGCAGAGGACCTCATTTGAGGACATTGGTGCTGTGGCACCTTCCAAGAGGAGGGACTCCACTGTGGGGGGTGGAGCAGTGGGTGGCCTTGTGCCTTGAGGTGGAGTCGGAGGGGAGGCGGCTGGGGTGGGGGTGACGACCACCAGTTATGTAAGCCCCCAGCCTGCGAGCCAGACGCGGCTTTGACGGCCCTGTTCACAGCCCCCTACGAGGACCCTGCCCTCTGAAGCAGAGCTGGGGTGTGGAGGGGAGGGGAGTCCCCCACCCTGAGAGCAGCTGCTCCGCGTCTGGAAGCATCTTTCTTCACTTTCCTTGGGGAGGAAGACAAGAGGCCAGTCTCCAGTGCCAACACCTGGTGACAGGTGAACGGCCTGTGGCTTCTGTCTAGTCCCTGGCTCTTGACATCTACTATGCCTCGTCCTCAAGCCCAGTCCGGCCTCCTTGGCTCTGTGTGGGGAGGGGCTGGGGGTCGGGGACTGGCTGGGCTGCAGGGGCACAGAGATGGCAGGTCAGGAGGGAGACCCAGGAATCAGGTGCTGGGCAGAGGGCGGGGGTGGGGGCTGCTGGGGCAGGTGCCCCAGGGGCAGGTGATGGAGGCCCCGGCCAAGCCCTCAGGTTGCCTCCATCCAGCTGAGATCCGCTTTGTGCAGAGGAGAACTTTGACCTTTGGAGTACAAGAGGACCTTGGCAATATCAGACCACCCTTCTGTGTTATAGCTGGAGGTGCTGGGGCTCAGAGAGGCCTGTGGCTGTGCTCACAGACACAGCCAGTTAGGGGCTTGCCCAGGGCCGGAACCCGGACCTCTTTGCTCTTGGTTCAGTGCTCCTGCGGGACATCATGCTGCCTTTTGGGGCCTTAGAGTCTCGTGTTCTACTGGCAAAGTCTGACTGACCTAAGGGGAGGCCCCGCTGCTGCCATTGCTGAGGTGCAAAACCCGCCCTCCTTCGTCCTCCCCCGACTCCAGGGGGCTGGCCTTGCTGGGGAAGGGCAGTGGCCAAGGGTGGCTTCACTGCAGCCTCTCCACCTGCAGGACCCAGGGCTGGCGCGTTGGGTGCAAAGGAGCTGGAGGACAGCCGCCCCTACTGGCCCAGCCCACTCCTCTTCTCACAGCCTGGGGGTGGGATCCGGTGGCCCGCGGTCACTCAGAGGGCCACGAATGACCCCTCCTCCTGGGAGAGATTCTCTTGCATCATCCTCTCCCCTTGAGTGCGGGCTGATTTTGAGACTTGAATCTAGTAGCTAAAATACAGCAGAAGTGATGGGATGTCCCTTCTGAGATCTGTGGGTCTGTGTCCTGGGGGCTCCCTCTCTCTGCTCCCTTTGCTTGCTAGAAAGCCAGCTGCTGTGTTGTGAGCTGTCAGCCTCTGGCCCACAGCCAGCTAGGACCTGCAGCCAACCAACAGTCATGACAGTGAGCTTGGGAGAGAAAACCCCCCCCCCCAGATGAGGCTTCAGATCAGACCACAGCCCTGGCCGATTCCGCTGCCAGCAACGCACGACAGAGCCTGAGCCAGAGAACGCATAGACTGAGATCACGGATGTCTGTCGTTTGAAGCCACTAAGTTTTGGGGAAATGTGTTTTCCAGCCACAGATAACTTAATATAACCCACCACCAGCTCCTCCTGGAGCCATGCCCCCTCCCCCGGCTCCCCCTGTCCCCCACTCCCCTGAGACCTCTGGAGGAAGTCCCAGGCTTATGTCCTAGTCTTCTGCATTTTATTGCCTGAAGGCCTGACCTGGGGGAAGGCATTTCACCCTCTTTGGGTTCCTCTTCCTCTTGGTTAAGGCCACTTTCCCAGGTGCACAGGTCTTTCTCACTATTCTTTCACCTTGACCTTCATAATCGCTCAGAGATGTATTTGGGACAGGTCCCCACGTCCCCCAGTGACAGCAGAACAGATGTGGGGCAGTTTTGGACTTTGTGACAGCATCATCTAGGATGGCAGTGATGACAGTGAGGGTCAGGCTGTCTGTGGCTCGTGCCTTGCTGGCACAGCCTGCACGTAGCTCGCCTCCTGTGCTGCAGAAGCCGAGGGACCCAACAACTGTTTCCCCGGACTCGCCTGCAGCTGGCCATTCGCGGGCCACATCAGGCCCCCACGAAGAGCACTCACGTGGGCGCGAATTTGGAACCGGGTTTCAGGGGGAGAGAGACAGTGCACTGAGCACACATGTCGCCATGTGGATCGGAGCCGAGCAGGCGGGGTTCTGGGGCTGGCAGCCGAGCGCTGACCTCCCAATTCCTTCCCCAGCTTTCTGATGGAGGCAGGAGCCATGGGGGCCCTGGGTGGTCTTCGTTCGGAATCTGCTCCTGGACGTTCTGCTTAGTATGCTTAAAAAATCGTTTAAAATTAATTAACTAATTATTTAAGATTTAGAATAGATTCTGTTGTTGGTCACTGAAGCTTGTCTGATACACCTTCTCCAGAGCGTTCGGGACAAAGTCCCAGGAGGTCTCGTCTCAGCATCCTCCTCCTGGTGGCCGTGGCCGTGGCATCAGTTCCCTGGGAGTAATCCGGTTGGTTCTGGTGGGTCAGCCCCCAGAGAGATGGGGAGTGAATGACGGGGTCATTTCCTACCACGGCAGCCAGGGCTGGGGGGGGGCGCGTGGACAGGGCCAGTCTCTCGAAGAGGGGCTGAGAAGGTGTGGAGCGCCGCGCAGAGAGCACGGGCTGCCGCGTCTGTGTGACATGACCCGCCACGGGGAAGTGCTATTAGCGATTCCCACGAGAGACAGCAGTAATGAAGCCCAGAGCACGGGAGATTATTACAGGAGTCCCAAGGCCCTGGCTTGTGGGGGATCATGCCTGTCTCCCAACCCTACCGCCACGGAGGATGCAGAACCCCCCATCTGCCCCTGACAGTGGGGAGGGGGACGTGGAGGCTCGGAAGGGCCGGGGTGCCTGGGAGGCTGGGAGACACGGGGGAGATGGGGGTTCGGATCTAGGCCTTCTGATGACCATGACTGTGGCGGGCCTCTGTGGGACGGTGTGTTGGAAAAGTGCTAACACCCCTGCCCCCGGGGGCCTGGCCCCAGGAGGCACCTCCTGGAGGTGGTGACAGGCCGGAGTGCTTGGTTCGGCTTCTGCAGGGCAGCTTTCCCGTTGCCATGGTGACAGACTCCTGGGGAGCTGGGCTTCGATTAGAACTTGGTCCACACACAGCAGCAGCTGTATCCCCAGGCCCTCCTGTTCTGTGAGCCTGTCCCCTGGCACCGGGGCCAGAACGGGCAAGCCAAGGGAGAGGGGGAGCCCACCAGGCCTCTCCACCTTGGTCCTCCCTGCTCCCTCTGCCATCTGCCAGCCTCCCTCCCTGGACTCGACCTCTCTGGCCTGGCCTGAAGGCTGAGGTCTGGGTTCAAGTCCTGCCTCTGTTACCTCCTGGAGAGTGACGAGGGGCTTGGGTTTCGGCTCAGCTTCCCAAAATGGAAGGAAAATATTGAGCACCTACGTGGGCCGGATGTCGACTGGGCCCCCGGCCTTGCAGATCCTGACACCAGCTCCACCAGCTTCCACTCCCCAAGGGCCTGTGGTCCTCCAGCCTCGGGCCCTTGCTCCTTTTCCCGGTGTTCCTCCAGCTCACGTGGGTCTTCTGCCCAGCGTGACGCCAGCTTGGGTGTGGAATCCAGCCCCTCCCTCAGTTTCCACAAAACCCCTGTCTCCTGCGTGGTGCAGTGGAATGTAGTGAATGGTGGGGGGTGACCCCAAACCCACGGCTTCACGTTCTCTCTGGAAGCGCCTGGCCTTCTGTCTTGCTCTTTCCCCCACGCCTGCACGACCCCCTTCTCTCCCTGATGCAGAGCCAGCCCTGACTGACTGTGGCCCCCGCCCCCTCTCCTGTCCCCCTCCCAACCCAGCGGGGCAGAAGCACAGGCCTGTGTGTATCCCCGCTTCTTGCAATCTTCACAAACAAAAGAGATCTGGGGAACCGCCCTGCAGATTGTGGGGTGCAGGGAAGACTCCCATCTCTGGGAACTAGCAGCTGGATCTCTGTCTCGCTGGAGAGGGTCCTTCTGCAAGCACCAAGGGCAACTTCCACAGCCAGACGGGAGGTGGCCCAAGACTGGGCACTGAGCCAGTGTCACTAGCACCACCTCCTCTTCAGGATGTACAAAGGCGGTCTGCTTGTATCTGCTGGAAGTTTCCTGAAACTGCCACAGCCCCGACTCCCAGACATGTGATTGCTAAGGGACAGCAGTTTTGAGTGATCATGTCACCTGACACCTGTTCACGCAGGTCAACCCCTGGAGGACGCTAGGCTATCCTGTCCACTTCCACAAAGTCTCTGTGGCTAGGCTTCAGCCAGGGCCATATGCAGAGGAAATGGGGAGCACAGCAGACATACTGTTTTTCTGCCTTGATGGACTGGCTTGGGTCATGTGACTCTGGCTGGCCAATCAGAAAGCCTCATCCCCTGGCAGAGCGATTGGTTCATGGTGGGCACGTGACTCAGGCAGAGCCAATCAGAGTCTTCCCTGAGATTTGATGCATGGACACCAAAGGCAGAGGGTCTCTTGCTTTCTCCTGGCTTGGGGGATGACATGAATGGGGTGGAGTGGCCAGGAGCCATTGCCCTGCCACGTAGAGACAGAGCCTACCAGAAAATAAAACCAACACACTGAGGAAATAAGAACTTCTGAAAGATGACGTGATGAACCTTGAAGATGTTTGAGTTCCTGGATCCATCTGGGCCTGAAGGCAGCCCCACTTATGAATTTATTTGCTGAATTATGTCAGCAAATAAATTCCCTACAGCTGCTGTGGATTGTTTTTGACATTGTAATTGAAAGGATCCTGACTATCAGAAAGGGGAGATGGGAAGATAAAGAGGGAGATTACAGGAAAGTTGATGGGTCAGAGGGTGTCCCAACTGGGACCACAGAGATCTTTTAGTCCCTCATCCCCAAATCTGACCTATTGTGAGGTCACCTGGGCGGTCTGTTAAAGTAGATGCTGGTTCAGTAGGCTGGGGACCTGGGACCTGCATTTCCACAAGCTTCCCAGGGAATTCTGGTATCAGTCAGGTGGGAAACTGCTGACCTAGTCCTATCCTAGTCCTATCCCCTCACTTTGTCATTAGGGAAACTGAGGCCAGAGCGAGAAGCACACAGCAAGTTAGTGGTAATTCCCCATCTGTTCTTTACCCTCTTTCCTGCCTTCCTGTTCCCTGCTCCTGCAGTGAGGGCAAGGAAGGGGAAGGTTTAAGACCCTCCACAGAGGGGGCCCGGCTCACACCATTCTTGTTCCCCCACCTCTCAGTCAGAAGCCGAGAGACTGTACAGAAATGACCGTGCTGTTAGTCTCAGAACTGCTGCTTGCCCGACGTCCATCCGTCCATCCATCTACCCATCCAGTACTAAGCACTNACTAAGCACTGTGTGTGCCCAGGACAAACCAGTGAATGTAGCCTATGTAGGTTATTTTTGCCTTCCCTCCCTCCCCCCTCCCCTCTATCCTCCCCTCCTTCCTCCCCCTCTCCTTCCTCCCCCTCACCTCCCTCCCCTTTTTCCTCCCTCCCTCCCTCAGTCCTATCTTCCCTGACTCTCCAACTCTCCCCCTTTAGGGGAAGAGCGCTAGACTTGGTATTAGAAGTCACATTCAGTAGCTACGTGAACTAGGCACTCAATTTCTTGAAACCTCTCGGCACCCCACCTTTCTCATTTTGAGAAGCGGGGATGACAGAACTTTCCAGGATCGTTGTAGCCATACAGCCGAACTGTGGGAGTGGGCTCTGTGGGGACTTTGGTGGCACCGTCCTTCCTTATGCCTTGATTTCAGAGCCACGTGGAAATGTTAAAATGAAAAGGAAGGAAGAAAACAGAAGCCCTAGAATCCCAGCCATCTTCGTAGGTTGCCCACCGTCAATGTTGCACGTCTCCCTCCAGGCCTGACTGCACGCAGACGTTGTCCTCATGCAGTTGTGATCAGCCTGGGGATGCAGTCTGGGGTCCTGGCTCTTCCCCTCACACCCCGTCGCAGTGCTTAGATAGCTCAGAGTCTTTGACAAGGCCCCGTGATAAAGGATGTTAGTGAAAAAAGTCGTGAGAAAGGGGGATTTGGCTTGGGGCAGGAGCCTGAGTGAGATAAACAGGCCCCACTGGGGATGAGAGAAGCATGCAGAGGGCCCCTTGGGGAGTCACACTGGAAATGGCTGTGAACCAGCCATGTGAGCTCTCNCAAGGAAGGGGAAGGTTTAAGACCCTCCACAGAGGGGGCCCGGCTCACACCATTCTTGTTCCCCCACCTCTCAGTCAGAAGCCGAGAGACTGTACAGAAATGACCGTGCTGTTAGTCTCAGAACTGCTGCTTGCCCGACGTCCATCCGTCCATCCATCTACCCATCCAGTACTAAGCACTGTGTGTGCCCAGGACAAACCAGTGAATGTAGCCTATGTAGGTTATTTTTGCCTTCCCTCCCTCCCCCCTCCCCTCTTTCCTCCCCTGCCTNCACTAGGGGGGATAAGATGGGAGGAAGCGTGGGCCCTGCCCTTGGCGACCTTACAGTCCAGTTGGAGGCACAGAGCCAGGCCGCAAAACCCAATTCAAGAACCATCGTTCAAGAATTATATGAAAGAAAAGTCGGGGCGCCTGGGTGGCACAGCGGTTGGGCGTCTGCCTTCGGCTCAGGGCGTGATCCCGGCGTCGTGGGGTCGAGCCCCACATCAGGCTCTTCCTCTATGGGCCTGCTTCTTCCTCTCCCACTCCCCCTGCTTGTGTTCCCTCTCTCGCTGGCTGTCTCTATCTCTGTCGAATAAAGAAATTAAAAAAATCTTTAAAAAAAAAAAAGAATTATATGAAAGAAAAGTATAGAATTTCAATCACAGCAGCACAAACAGCTTGAACTTGATCTTGTCCCAGGTGCTGGGAGAAGGACTCCTGCTTCCAGAGGCTCTGAGGAAGGCAAGAGCTGCTTTGGAGGCAGGGATGGCCCCAGCACAAAGCAGGGGCCCAGGGAGCACTGACGAGGGGACCTTGGATCTGAGAGAGCCCTCCCCTGGAATGTGCTAGGGAAAGGGCTGTGCAGAAGGGCCTGGANATCTTCGTAGGTTGCCCACCGTCAATGTTGCACGTCTCCCTCCAGGCCTGACTGCACGCAGACGTTGTCCTCATGCAGTTGTGATCAGCCTGGGGATGCAGTCTGGGGTCCTGGCTCTTCCCCTCACACCCCGTCGCAGTGCTTAGATAGCTCAGAGTCTTTGACAAGGCCCCGTGATAAAGGATGTTAGTGAAAAAAGTCGTGAGAAAGGGGGATTTGGCTTGGGGCAGGAGCCTGAGTGAGATAAACAGGCCCCACTCGGGCTGAGAGAAGCATGCAGAGGGCCCCTTGGGGAGTCACACTGGAAATGGCTGTGAACCAGCCATGTGAGCTCTCTGGACCTCAGCTCCCCCATCTGTGAAATGGGAGCATTGAGCTGGCTGGTCCCTGGGACCCCTTGAAGCTCTGAGTTTCTGGGCGCCTGTGACACACGAACTGACTGGAGTATTTTTGGCACACTAGGCACTAGGGGGGATAAGATGGGAGGAAGCGTGGGCCCTGCCCTTGGCGACCTTACAGTCCAGTTGGAGGCACAGAGCCAGGCCGCAAAACCCAATTCAAGAACCATCGTTCAAGAATTATATGAAAGAAAAGTCGGGGCGCCTGGGTGGCACAGCGGTTGGGCGTCTGCCTTCGGCTCAGGGCGTGATCCCGGCGTCGTGGGGTCGAGCCCCACATCAGGCTCTTCCTCTATGGGCCTGCTTCTTCCTCTCCCACTCCCCCTGCTTGTGTTCCCTCTCTCGCTGGCTGTCTCTATCTCTGTCGAATAAAGAAATTAAAAAAATCTTTAAAAAAAAAAAAGAATTATATGAAAGAAAAGTATAGAATTTCAATCACAGCAGCACAAACAGCTTGAACTTGATCTTGTCCCAGGTGCTGGGAGAAGGACTCCTGCTTCCAGAGGCTCCGAGGAAGGCAAGAGCTGCTTTGGAGGCAGGGATGGCCCCAGCACAAAGCAGGGGCCCAGGGAGCACTGACGAGGGGACCTTGGATCTGAGAGAGCCCTCCCCTGGAATGTGCTAGGGAAAGGGCTGTGCAGAAGGGCCTGGAAACCTCACTGTGGGAGGGGTGGGGGGAGGGACTGGGCTGCTTGGTCAGGAGGCAGGAAAGCTCAGGGGACTGATCCCTGCCTTCAGATATTCACAGGCGCATGTGGACGATGGGCTGGATGTGTGCTGGTGGCCCTGGGGGGCAGGGCTGGTGCCAGGGGTAGCAGGGAGGACTCCCTCCGTTCGGGAGATATGACAGCACCGGCTCACGCCCGCTGGCTGCTTACCACGCGCCTACAGGCCCTGCGCCAAGTGAGCTCTGCACGTAGCTGTTTATTTCCCGTTACAACCCTGCCAAGTAGTTGGTGCTGCAGTCCTCAGTTTATAGATGAGGACATCGAGGCACAGAGAGGGTAAGTCACGTGCCAGGAAGGGGAGGGAGGGAGATTTGAACTCAGGCGGTGGGCTCCCTGGCAGTGGGGATGTGTGAGCAGAGGCGAAGAAGGTTGGAAGAGAGCAGGGCAAGGGCTGGGTAAGATGGCTCCCGAGGCCACTATGGCTTCCGAGGCCCATCAGGGAGGGCTCTCTGGAAGAGGTGCCCTTGAACTGAAATGGAAGTCTGGGAACGCTCACTGGAGAGGAGTGTCAGGCCAGGGAAGTGGTCAGTGCAAAGGCATGGAGGGCGGAAGGGGGTGTGGTGTGAAGGTGGGGAGGGGGACCCATGGGCGTGGCCAGGACTGTGCAAAGCAGACCCAAAGCCACACGCTGGGCCCCTTGCTTGTGTCTGGAGGGCCCTTCTGGTTGGCTGGCCAGCGTATCCCAGCAGCATCCTCTGCCTTTCCAGCCTCCCCACTTCTGTCCAGTCCCTCAGAGGTCTGGTTAACCTACACCGGATCAAGCTGCTCCCTGTGCAGAAGCTCCCATGGCTCCCCACGGCCTGAGCGCAGAGTCCAAGCTCCAACCCTCTGGTGATGTTTCAAGGCCTCTCCGGCAACCCCCTCCCCCCACGCCTGGTTAGTGGCCTTTTCCCTTCCGGTCCTGCAGCCACCAGCACAGCGGTGGCCAGAGGGGGTGCCCATGTCCGAGCCATGGAGCCCTTGCTGCTGGACAGTGAACTCAAGAGCAGCCACTGCTCTCTGTTCGGGCCCGTGTCCCTGGTCCCTTGAGCCCAGCGCAGGCCCTCTGGGAGAGCACCAGGCCACAGACTTAGAGGCGGAGAAGCCAGAACACCGGGGCTTGAATCCCTGCTCTGCTGTTACTAGGCCAGCAGTGAAGGATCAGTGTGAGTTAGTATCAGTGCCCTGCTCATTGCTGGGGACTCCAGGAATGTTGGGTGGATGTCCTAGAACCAGGAGACAGGAGGGAGGGAGAGAGAGAGGGAGAGGGAGAAAGAGGGGGAGAGAGGGAGACAGAGAGAAAGGGAGATGAGGGTGGGGGGAGAGGGAGAAAGAGAGGGAGGGAGGAAGAGGTAGAGAGGGGTAGGAGAGGGAGAGGGAAAGAGATGGGGAGAAGAAGGTTGGGGAGGGGGTTATGGGTGGAAGAGAGGAAGGGGGGCATGAGGTTGGGAGAGAAGGCTGCCGGGTGGAGGGGGGAGGCAAAGAGAGAGCAGAGGGCATCAGCCAGGGTCTGTCTGGCTCAAGTGAGAGCTGCTCCATCACGAGGTGCCACCTGCCAGCCAGCTGCTCTCAAAATAGCTGTCCCTGCTGGGGCCGCGCCGGTGGAGGGCGGGGCTGGGAGCCCCGTCTGGACGTGTGCTGGGGCCCGTGGCTCTTGTGGTCTCCAGCCTGGCAAGAAGCCTCTGCGACCTGTGTCTTGAGGGGCTGCGGCGGGGGCTCAGGGGTCCCCTCCTGTGGGTCTGTGTGCGCGTGCGTGTCTGGTGGCCTGGGGTCGGGGCTGGAGGGTGTGCTGGCGACGGGCAGGGAATGGCCAGACTGGTAGAAATGATAATCATTATAGGGGTCATCATCCCCATCATAAAAAATGATGCAAAGTTGCCCTCTTCGCCCTTTGGCAAGGACCCAAGGACGTTTGGGTGGGCCAGTGGATGCACCCACCTCCCAGACTCCCTTGCAGCTAGACCGACCAGGGCACTTCTGGCCGCTGAGATGTAAGGGCGAGTCGGCAAGGAGGGCCCCGAGAAGGCTGTTGTGCTCCTGTGCTCCCACCTCGTGGCCCGTCTCTGAGCTGGCCTCCTTCCCTCCAGCTGCACACAGCCCTTCCCCAGCAGGCGAGAAGCCCTGGCTGGGAGCGCCCAGGCTGCTGGGAAGAACATCGACCCTTGCCCCACACTGAGTATGCGTCATGGCTGGGCCGTCGCCCAGATGCGTGCCCTTCCTCGGCCTCGGTCATCTCAGCTGTGAGATGGGAAGAAGAGAGAGTGACCAGTGCTGAGACCCTGCGGTGTCTCCCAGGCGTGTCACACCTGGGCCACCNCCTGGGCCACCAGGGGACAATGCAATACTTACGTACATGCATTTGAACGTGTGCTGGACATGTTTTTGGCATTTGGTCCAGTCCAGTTTGGCAGATACTTTTTTTTTTTTTTTTAAGATTTATTTATTTGAGAGAGAGATTGCGGGGGCGGGGTGGCAGAGGGGGAATCTTANGGGCCACCAGAGGACAATGCAATACTTACGTACATGCATTTGAACGTGTGCTGGACCTGTTTTTGGCATTTGGTCCAGTCCAGTTTGGCAGATACTTTTTTTTTTTTTTAAGATTTATTTATTTGAGAGAGAGATTGCGGGGGCGGGGTGGCAGAGGGGGAATCTTAGGTAGACTCATGCTGAGTGTGGAGCCTGCCGCGGGGCTCGGTCTCACGCCCCTGAGATCACGACCTGAGCGGCAACCAAGAGTCAGCCGCTCAACCCACTGCTCCACCCAGGCGCCCCCAGTTTGGCAGATACTGTAACGATCGCTGCTTCTTGGACAATTGGGGTGACCTCACAGCAGGTGTTTCTTCATTGCCTTGTGTGGCCACCGTCTGCTCTGTGCCCGTGGAGGCCGGTGACGGGGTGTCTGGCTCATTTTCAGCTCCTGGGGGCCGGGCCCGGCCCGGTGCCTGGCACACTGCAGCCAACCCCTGGGATCTCTGCCGAATGAAGGAAGGCATCCGTGACCACTCAGCAAGAACTTCCACGGTGACTTTTGGGGGGGGGTGGTGCCAGGCTCTGTACTAGGCACGGGACCAAATAAAACCAAGGACAAGCTAGGCGTCCCTGATGGACGAGGACCGTGTGTTCGCCTTCGGTGGGTGGACCAGAGTGTAACAGGAAGCAACATCTGGAGCAAAAGGAAGAGGGTCCTGGCTGTGGCAGGAGAGGAGGTGGGCCATGGAAACGAGTTCTTGGCTGGAACATTCTAGCCTCTGGACTCCGCGGCGAGAAAGCCAGGTGTCCCGTGTGGGGCCAAAGGAAAGCCCTCCCTCCTGACCCTCGTTCTGCCTCTCCCACCAGCCGTGCATGAGACCTTGTCCCTCACTCCTGTTGCTCTACCACCAGCACCCAGAACCCCCCGGACACTACCATGTGTGCAGAAGAGGGTCCAAGGAGGGGGTGGCTGCTGGTCTGAGGGAGGAGGAAGAAGTCAGGAGCCTGAGGCTTCTCTGGGCTCTGCCGGTGGAATTTTCCAGACTGGCTTCTCCTCCGGTCCCAGCCTGAGCAGCTCTGTGGCACGGCACGACCTCAGCCCTCCCCTTCCTCACCTCACTTCACTGAGCATCTCCGTCAGCCACATTCTTTCTGACAGTCTTTCTGCACGTGAGTTTCATTCTAAGGATTCTGGCTCCTTCCGTGGGCACAAATCCGTGGGGGCACCGACCTCCCACCCGGTGAGTCCCCAGGCCTCTGCGTGGGCCGATCCCACACCCTGGTGACGTCAGCCTGGTTCACACCTCCAAGTCCTAGACATGACCCCTGCATCACTCGGGGGGCAGAGCAAGCAGGGGGTGGCTGTTAGCCCGGGGTCCCATCCAGCTCCGGTCCCTCCAGGTGTGTGTGCTGGGAAGTCAGCAAGCCTCCGTCGGGTCCTGCGAGGCTGCCACGGGGATCAGCCATGGGAAAGTGCTTTGTAAACTGCAATGAGCAGGCAGATGTGAGGGGTCCCAACCGCACCTCCCCCCACCAGCTGGGGGTTCCACCCAGAGGAGTTTGGGGGCCCGCACAGAGACTCCCTCCTCCTGGGTTGGTCTCCTGGCCTCTCACCGGGGCCTGAGGTTCTGTCACTAAGGCGTTCTCTCTCTGCTTTGTCTCTAACCCCAGCTGAAGCGTGTGGGTGGTCCATACATGGGTCATTAACTCTGGGATGAACCATCCACCTAGTCTTCCCAGGGTGGGGCAAGCAAGCGAGAGGGACCGGGGAAAGCCTATAGTCTGCTGAAGCTCCCTCTCCGTGTTCGCAGATCCTGCCTCCCGCCCCCCGTCCCCAGGGTAAAGGGGGCCTGGGGGGGGCCTGACTTGTGAGCCCAATACACAATCCAAAGCATGACCCAGGGGCTTGAATTAAATGGCAAAAAGCAGGGGGCGCCTGGGTGGCACAGCGGTTAAGCGGCTGCCTTTGGCTCAGGGCGTGACCCTGGCGTTCTGGGATCGAGCCCCACATCAGGCTCTTCCGCTATGAGCCTGCTTCTTCCTCTCCCACTCTCCCTGCTTGTGTTCCCTCTCTCGCTGGCTGTCTCTCTGTCGAATAAATAAATAAAATCTTTAAAAAAAAAATAAATGGCAAAAAGCAGCCACACACTTTCCCTGGGATCCCCCGGTGGTGAGCCATCCCCTCCTCCCACATGTGCTGGGGGTGAATTTCTCTGCCCCCTCATGCCACGGGTATCTCCGAACACCCCGATGTTGCTCTGAAATGTGAGACTGGAACGCAAGGGTGTGGTGGAGGGGGTCGGCGTGAGGACCCCAGGGCTGGGCTGCCTCGATTGGCAGCCATTGCTCACTCGCTGCATGACCTGGGAAGGTTATGACCCTCTCTGTGCCTCGGTTTCTTCTTCTTGAAAACGGGGATGATCACAGTATCCACCCCATGTGGTGGTTTGAGGATTTAACAAAGTGGGGTGTAGGGAGAGCCTGGCCTGCAGAACAGGCTGAATCGGCCTCAGCTTTCTGGTCACTCATCCCAGGTCTGTCGGCTTCTCTGTTCTTTCTGGAGTCCTGGCCACCTGCGTCTCCTTCTGGACCACCGAGCTTCCTCACTGGATCTCCTGCCAGTGCCACCCCCCCACCAGAGTCTGTTTCCTCCCACAGCAGCCAGCAGCCAGCTGTCTTCCTCACCCACAGGTCTGCTCCCACCCCTCCCATGCTTCCGACCCTTTAAGACACTATATCCATTCATTCACTGGCTCAACGCATCTTCCACGTTCTCTAGCCGTCAGCCCCTGTCCGGTACCGCCTACAGTAGGTGGGGAGGGCCCTGGCCTCCTGGAGCCCGTGGGCTAGCGTGTGCCGAGACCATGGTGACTGCCCAGGGAGATAAATGAGAGCATGTTGAGTTCTGCAGGCCAGTCATCGGTCGTCAGCATCACGCCACCTGACAAGCCCAAACCTGGGGGCTTCCACAACAATCATTCGTTCTCGCTCACAAGTCTGCAGATCGGCTGGGGATCGTGGATCCAGCTGGGCTGCTCAACAGGCCACTCATCCTTGGACTTCTGGGACGTGTGTGTCCCGTGGGGACGGCAGGGGGCCAGGGTGCAAAGAGAAAGCTGTCTTAGTGCTTCTGGAAAATCAGACTTGCCGAAGCTTGTCTCGCAGTCAAGTCCACCATCAGCGTGCTGGGAAACTATACCCCACCTGCAGGGGGACACCCTGCAAAGCCACAGGATGGAAGGTGTGCATTCAGGGCTGGCTGGATAACTGAGATCAGGAAAGCCACCTATCACCCGCTCCCTCTGCAGGAAACAGAGGGTGCTATGCAGATGATCCCTGAGTGTCTGCTCCTGAGGGCTGCTCAGGGTCGGCCTCTCTGTACAGCCCACACTCATGCTTAGATCCGAAGGAGGAGGAGAGCAGGGAAGAGCTTTCTAGGCAAAGGGAACAAGCGTAAAAACTCAGAAGTGGACGTGAATTGCTGTGTCGCTGGAACAGACAGGAGGCAGGTGGGACAGGTGTGGCCCGCGCGCTCCATCTCCAGCCTCAGCAAAGGCTCAGGCTCCCCTGCTTGCCCACTTCCACACTCTGGTCCATGCTGAGCGCCCCCCTCAGGCCCTCTGCCTGAGCTGCAGTCCCCTGTCCCCGTGCCCCCTGCGTCTGGGCCCCGCGGTGGCCCAACAGGTACATCGTGTGATGCCAGGTGGAGTTAAATACGAGGGTGACAGGAGAGAGACAGGTGGAGGGAATGTTGATTTTTATTTATTTATTTGAGAGAGAGAGTGCTTGAGTTGGGGGGAGGGGCACAGGGAGAGGGACAAGCAGACTTGGATCACAGAGCCTGATGCAGGACTCAAACTCACACCCCTGAGATCAGGACCTGAGCTGAAATCAAGAGTGGGACGCTTAACGCACTGAGCCACCCAGGTGCCTTGGGAATGTTGATTGTATAATTCATTATTTAGGGGCGCCTGGCAGGACATGCCGCTGAAGGTCTGCTGCCAGGGGCTGCACGGCCGCATGCGGGGAGAGGAGGAGAATCCCCAGAAACAGAAGTGGCCCCTCGGCAGCCACGGGTCCACAGGTCTGGTCTGGGGCTCAGATCTGCCTGTCCTTCGGTCATTGTGAGCCTTGGATGCGTCACTTAACATTTCTTTTTTTTTTTTTTAANGAGAGAGGGAACACAAGCAGGGGGAGTGGGAGAGGAAGAAGCAGGCTCATAGCAGAGGAGCCCGATGTGGGGCTCGATCCCACAACGCCGGGATCACGCCCCGAGCTGAAGGCAGACGCCCAACCGCTGTGCCACCCAGGCGCCCCATCATTTAACATTTCTGAACTTTGGTTTCCTCCTCTGGAAGCGGGGGAGACACAACTCCGCACCTCCCAGGGTCACCTCCTCCTTGTCCCCTCCCCCATCTATGGTCCTCACTCTTTCAAGGGGCGTCTGGTATTGGCAATGCTGGTGAAGGAGCAGGAAACGGAGCTGTCCTGTCCCAGCTGCCTGCCTGGTCTCCCAGCCTGTTGTCCACCCTCCATGTGGCCACAGGACCTCGGTGGGTCCTCCACTGCCCCTACCAATCCTGCACCCTGACCAGTGGCCATGCCCAGGTCCTGGAGAAGTGGGTGTTGGAGGTTGAGGGTAGAGCAGAAGTAATGGATTTCTGTTGGTTCCCCGCCTGTCCCCCTTCCCAGGGGTGACTTCGCCGGGACAGCAGGGCGCAGACTCTGGCCCCAGGTCTGGGCGTTTGGGTGGAGGGGTTGGGGAGCAGCATGGAGGAGCTCTGTGATGTCAGGTGAGCTGCCTAACCTCGTTTAGCTCCGCGTTCTGCATCAGCGAGCAGGATAATGGAATCCGCCTCCTAGGACGCGGTGAGGATTTTCTGAGGGGTTTTGGAAGGAACGCGGCCCACGGGTGAATTCTGAATCAACTTGCTTACTCTCTGGGTGACCTCACTCCACCTCTCTGAGCCTCAGTTTCCTAATCTGCTAAAGAGAGGGAAAGAGAACAGCCTCATGGGGTCGCTGGGAGACGGGGAGACGGTGCCTAGAAGCCCTGGCAGGGAGGCCTCCTGGAATGTCACCCGCTTCCCTCCCCCGGCCTCCCCCACTTTCTTCTTGGGGGGACCTCAGGGGAGGAGGCAGGTGAGGACCTTCCCAGCCTGGCCCAGTCCCAGTTTCCACACTGTCCCCCCAGCTTCCCCTGGGGAGCAGCGCCCCCCCACCCCACTGGAGAAGTCCCCGGATGGGAGCGGGGGCAGGGCAGCTGCCCACACGGACCTGAGGAGTGGGAGGCCTGTTTCAGCACGTGGTTATGGGGGGACTCAGGTGCTTTGCTGCTCACAGTACCTTCTGAAGCAGGTTCGAGTCTAAGGCTGTCACAGATAAATGAGGAGAGTCAGGAATCTGAATGAACATCCATGTCTGTCTGACTCCAAAGCCAGTACTCTTTCTGTTCCTGCTTTTCCATGTGGGCTGAGCGTGTGTGTGTGTGTGTGTGCGTGTGTGTGTATGCGTGTGTGCGTGCGTGTGTGTGTGTGTGGGGGGGTCCTGCATCCGCCCAAGCCTGCAGGAAACAAGAGTCAGAAAACAGAACAGAGGCTCGTGTGGTAGAGTGTGTAGGTGAGCGAATGAATGAATGAATGACTTACAGACCAGTGAAGGAGGGAATGAATGAGTGCCTTTGTGGCGGCCCATCGTCCTCTTTTTCTGGACCCCCCTTCCCCGCCATGTTCTACCCCAAACTTATTCACCTCACCCCACCCCATTGCCCGGGACCCCTCCTCTGCCCACCGGCAGAGGGCCCCCCAGAGACAGGTCCCCGCCCCCACCCGCAGCCCACCTGCACCCTCAGGGTGCTTTAAGGGAGTTGCCTTGGCAACCATGCGTAAGTTTCCAGTTGAAGAAAAAAGTTGCAACCAGGGTTTGCTGCGATGGAGAATGACATGGGGAGGACCAGTGGAGAAGGTTGCCATGGCAACCGAATATTTAAGTCAAACTTCCTCGTGGGTCTCAGTGTGGGGAGATTACTCTCAGCAAGTCAGACTCGGCCCCCTCGCCAGGCAGTTCTGCCAAAGCCAAGCCGCGGCTGATGGGGAGGGAGGCGGCCCAGCCTGCTTCTGCGCTGTGTGCTAAGCCCCAGGCGTCTTCACGCAGTGCAGACTCCAGGCCAACAGCTTTTGTGTCCTTCGTTCATCTCCGTGCTGGGTTGTGCTTTTTGTCACCGAGTCACTTTGCACCCCCCCCACCACGCTTTTGTTAATCAGGCTGTCCTTTGTCCCCCTGCAGAAGCCCGGAGGGCTCTGGGCACTGGTGAAAGCGGCTCCCGGCTTTGTCGGTAGCAGTTGCGGTGTGGGATGAAAGAATGAGCGCCTCTCTCTCGGGAGGAGTGAGGCTGCTTGAAGGGAATGGCCCGTTGGCTTCCTTGGACGTCCCCTTTCAGGGACAGGGCCATCGGGAGGGGCTGGCTGAGCAGGGGTCTGCCCTCTGCCTCTCCCACCTGCCCTGATCCAGCTTCAACCCTTGCATAAGGACCGCGGCGACTCCCATCACGGTGAGCCCGGCACCTGCCTGACTCACGGGGGCCCTGGAGGGGGGGGCGCATTTCACCCTGCCCCGCCACAGTCCCCTGGGCTCCAGGTGCCCCTCTCCCTGGACCCCACCGCCCTCCTCCCTGAGTTGTGCGGAGAGTGAGAAGGAAGTGCCTGGAGTAGACGCCGGACTGGGCTTCCCAGTTTGTGCTTAGTCCTGTGTGTGTTTGCGTTAAAGAGTAACTCCCGCCCCGCCCTCTGGGCCTGCGGTGCCGGCATGGCTAGCTCTTGTGCAAATAAGACGTCTTTAAACTGTTCTGCCACTCGTGGGAGGGATTCATTCTCTCTCGGCAAATGTTTATGTGTGATTTCTCCCCTCCTGTTCGCTTTCCTTCACGGCCTCTCCTGCCCCCCTCTGCGCCGCCTTGGGGGCTGGGGTGACCTCACCTCCGTCCAGGACCGGCCTTCCTACCACTCTTGATGGGTAAATATTTACACCTGCAGCGTGTCCTGGGGAATGTTGTTACCCTCCTTCTTTCAACAAGCAGATATCACTGAAGGAAAAAAGGGTCCCCTGAGCCTCTCCCTTCTCCCCCCTCCTCTTTACTGCCTCAGCCTAGAGCAGGGTGCGGGGCCACAGGAGCCGAGGGGTCTCGTCTGCTGCCTGAGCAAGGCCCCTTCCCCATCCACTCAGTCCTCACAAGGACCTGAAGGCCTTGGTGTTATGGCTCCTTTGGAGCTCAGAGAAGGTGAACAGTTCGGCCAGAGCAGCACAGCTCGTCATGGTAGAGATGTAACTTGAACTCGGGTCTGCCGGTCACACTTGAATGGATGTTCTTTCTTGGAAACCAGGTTGGGGCATAGGACAGAGAGAGGCTGGACAGACAGCGGCTGCCCGCGGGACAGTGAGCCCCAGGAACCGTGAACAATTCATGAGCAGGTATTGGGTGCCTAAGGAGACACCCATCGGAGGCTCTGGGTTCTTCTATCAATGTGGGCAGTCTGCCCACCCCTCTCATATTCTGGAGGGGAGTGGTAGCCACCCTGTCCTGACGGCAGCTCGTTCCAGGGCTTTGTATGTGGGAGGGAGAAGACAACGCCAGGGCCATGCCAGCAGACCTGGGGAGCGGGGGCTGGGTGGTACCCCTTGAACCAGGATTCTGGTCTCCTTGGAGAAGGTGTCCAGTGGCAGCCACGAGCCCTCTGTTGCAGGAAACCATGGCACGGTAGCAGGGACCGGGGAAGGCCCTGGAGCTCTTGTGCTGAGCAAAGTGAGTCAAGCTCGCTGTTTCATGTGATCCAAATCTTATCCACCAGAGAAACTAGCTCCTTCGACCCATCCATACATGAAAGGGGGCTTCAGATACTCCTTGGGAACATGGAGAATTGGAACCAGGAGTCCAAAGATTGAACTCCCATGGTGCCCTTGTCTCGTTCTGTGACTTGGGGGCGGCGAGCACATCCCTTCTCTCAACCTGTTTCCCCGCCTGTACAGTGGGGTGAACATGATGTACCCGACAGGTCACTAGACTCCACGTGGTCCAGCCTTGCCTTGGGGACACATGCAGAGAATCACAGACGAGCCACCAGGGCGTAATAAAAGGAACTTTAAGTCTTTACTTTGGCCTTTCCCCAAAGCGGGCAGGAGGCTTGGGGTCAGGGAGAAGTTTATTCCTAATTCATAGCACAATTTTGGAGTCTCCCCTCTCCAGTATTCTCCACAAAACTGTAGCTGCTTCTTCCCTCCCTGCCCCCCCACTCCTATCCAAACTCCCCCAGACTCGGAGACCAAACCACCTGTCAGCGTCTCTCCTCTTGGATTTTAACATGTTGATCCAAACGAGTTTCTCCTTTATGATTCTTCTCACACCAGGGAGGGCAGGGAAGCTGACTGGACCCTCAGAGAATGTGGGGGGCGGTGGAGAGGGAGGGAGGCGAGGAGGGTCCCACATCTGTGCTGACCTGTCCCTGCTTCTGGTCACAGGTCACGATGCTGGAGCTAATGTTTATGGCATGTGTCCCAGGCACTGCGCAAATCTAACAACGACCCCAAAGGGGAGACGTGATGGCCCCCATTGCACGGTGAGGGGTCTGAGGCCCTGGGAGATCACCTTGCCCAGGACTTCACAGCCAGTGGGTGAGGAGGGCCGAGTTTCGAGCTGAGGCCCTCTGACTTCAGAGCCCACACTTGGAAGCATCCTGCATGCCAGTATCTGCCTCCTCCAGTGTGTGGACCACAGAGTCCAAAGGGTCTGTGAAAGCGTGTTCAGAGGCTGGGACGTGGAGCGCAGTAGAACTTGACTGACGAACCCACTAGCTGAATGACGTACTTTATAAACCATGGAGTGCTTTTTTGGTGATATCTTTGAAAAGCCAAACTTTTCTATGCAATATTTTTGTTCTTAGAGCGGAGGGCGCCCACGGGCAAGGTGGGGGCTCAGATCCGATGAGGAAAGCCTGGGTGCCAGGGCCTTCATCTGCAAGGGGTTCCCGTAGGTGCTGAGCCCAGCTGCGTGCACCCCCACATACGCCTTCCCCCATAATCTGCGGAAGGTAGACACGTCAGAAGGGCCCTCCCTGCCTCTGAGAGCACTCAGGGGAGTCTCGTGAGGAGTCCTGGCAAGACCTCTTTCAAGCTGTGTGATTTAGGACAAGTTCCCTAACCTTTCTGAGCCTGGATTCTGTCTTCTGGATGTTAATGTTACCTTGCAAAGTCCTCGCAAGGTGGACAGCTCCTGATACAAGATCTCTAGAACTGGCCTAGGACACGGTGAGCATGTGAGTGACAGGCTTTCTCAGGCTCGGCCCTACTGGCATCGGAGGTGGGATAATTCTCCATCGTGGGCTTGTCCCATGCATGGTCCATGCACTCAGCACCATCCCTGGCCTCTACCCACTAGGTGCCAGCAGCTCCTTCCAGTTACCACAACCCCACATGTCTCCAGACCTTGACAAATGTCCCTTGGGGACAAAATCAACCCTGCTTGAGAACCACTAGAATAATCCTAACCGTTTTTTCTTAATTTGAAGGTCTAATTGGCTTTATTAAGCGATTCACGAATCGGGTAGCCTCCCAGCTAGCGAGGAGAGGGCAGCTCCAGGAGTAACCGTAGCTACTGTGACCAATGATAAGAATGATTTCTTTTTTTTAAGGGCCGTGATGAAGACAGCCCCATCCCTGGGGTGCTGCTGACCGCTGGTGTGCATTGCCGGGCCCTACTTATAGAATGATTAGGGGCATGCGGAATCCAGATGGCGGTTGGAATGTTTCAATCTGGAGAAGCTGGAGAAGCTAGAATGTGGGAAGAGGGCTAGTATCAGTCTTCGTACAGGTGATGATGCTGCCTCCCGGGGGGTGAGGGACAGGGGACTCACACTGTGACCAGCATCCCTCGCCTCCCACGATAAGCCCTGAGGCTGGCTTCTGGTACTTTCGGTGGGGGAGGGGGGTTCAGACTCACCGAAGGGCCCGGGAACCGGGTGATTTTGGCCCCTGGAGTGGTTTTCTCTGTCTGGGTGTGTTGCTTCCTACGGCTGCTGGAACACATCACCACTCACTTAGTGGCTCCAACAGTCCCCGTTTATTGACGTACCACTCTGCGGGTCAGAAGTCTCCTGCGGATGTTGCGGGGCAGGGCTGGTTCCGTGTTCGCTCCGAGGCTCTGGGGACAGTCTGTTTCCCTGCCTTTTGCAGCCTCCCATCTTCCTTGGCACCCAGCCTCTCCCGTCTGCAGAGCCAGCAGGGCAGTCAGGACCTTCTTGGCCTCCCTCTTCCCTGTGAGTACGCTGCCCACACCCCAGATAATCCAGGATCGTCTCCCTATTTTAAGGTCAGCTGATGGGTAAACTCAATTCCCTTTTGTCGTGGGACAATGTATATCTGCTGGTTCCAGGGGTTAGGGTTTCTCTGGGGAGCCATCATTTGGCCTGTTGCACAGGGAGTCAGAGCCATGGAGAAGGTTTCTCAGGGGAGGGGGTGGCAGATCAGTTCATCTGGAGCTGAGGGTCTGTAAAGGGAGGAAGGAGAGATCAGATACTATAGGCGAGAAGAGCCGGATGCTCGAGAGGCATTTTGTGCCTGGCTGGGGATTTCTGAGTCAATTCTTAGAAGTAATGGGGAGCCATGGCAGGTTCTTGAGCAAGGTTAGACCTGAAACACAAGGCAAGCTTTTGGTGGGAGAAGCACGTCTGCAGATGGGTCAGGGATGGAGCAATGTGGAGGGAGGTGGGGACAAGACGCCACCTAGGTGAGGGGGCAGGAAACCCAGAAGCCAAGAGGGGTTAGAGGAGGGGACAACTGGAGGACACGGAGGCCTTGTGCAGTAAAGGTACCGAGCAACGGCTTTGCAGGTTGGATGTGTAGTTCTGCTCATTCCTAGCTGTGTGCACGGGGCACGCTGAGCTTTACTTTTCCAAACCTCCGGTTCCTTCTGGAAACAGAGACCATGGGCATGAGAGTCCCTCTGGGCAGGAGCTTGTGGGCACAGTCCTGCCACTCTGCTCCTTCCCCGTGCTCATGTGACACAGGCATCTTCAGATGCCTTGACATCAGCATTGTGCTCTCTGCGCCCACAGTGTCACTGAGTGTGGGCGCTGGGGGGGTGCAGGGTGCTGGAGGGCGCACAGGGCGGGTCACAAAAGAAGCAAGTGACAGTGCCTGTCCCGGGACCGAGAGGGGGGCTCCTTACCGTCTCTCCCAAGCTCCTTTGATCATTGTCTCAGCGGCCCTCGCCCTCAGGGGGGCTCCTTCCAACCTCAGCCCCCAGAGTGCAGACACTGGAGTTTAGGGACCTGTTAGTCCCAGGGGTCAACCAGTTCTCCTAATGAGGTTAGAGTGAGCTTCTGCCAGCTGCAAGAGTCCTGAGGCTGCAGGAGGTAAGGAAGGGAGGAGGGGGAGGGAGGGCAAGGAGGCTGAGGAAGGTGCTTCATGGTATGTAACCCTCGTGGAGGTGTTCCGACGGAAGGATGCGTCCTGGCCAGGCCTTCATATTTTTTTTTTAAGATTTTATTTATTTATTTGAGAGAGAGAGGGTAGAGCAAGAGAGAGAGGGAGAGAGAGAGTGTGAGTGCAGAAGCAGGGGCAGGGGCAGAGGCAGAGGGAGAAGCAGACTCCCCACTGAGCAGGGAGCCCTGGATCCCAGGACCTCCGGATCTTAACCTGAGCGGAAGGCAGACGCTTCACTGACTGAGCCCCCCAGGCGCCCCTTGGCCTTTGTATTTTGAAGGCAGCATGACAGCTTCTTTGCTCTCCTGGGCTGACAAAGAGAGGCTGTCGCAGAAGGTGGTTACCCCGAAGGCCTTGTTGTCGGAGGCCTAGGCTATGGAGGGACTGAGCGGGATTGTTCAGTGGGGGTGGAGGATGTGGGGAGCTTGATGCTTCCAGGGTTGAGGGGAGGCCCCGACTCCAGGACAGGCAGGGGGCAGAGGGGCTGTGGCTCCCTTCAGGCCTGGGGCACAACCAAGGGTGAGGGGCTGGGAAGGGGACGGCCAGGGCTCAGGACCCTCTGGGCCAGAGCTGGTCCTCCTGTGGCCGCACTTGGTGGCGGGGATCGAAGGTGCTGGTGGAGGGAGCCGCGGTCCTGTAGGAGACCGCCGGGGTCGTGCAGCAGGGAAATACCCCATGCTGGGCTCACACACCAGAAAGGAGGCTGGGGGTCTGAAATCACGTTGCGGGGGGGGGGGGGTGGGAAAAAAAAAAAAAAAAAAAAAGGGGGGGGGGTTAGTTTCTTCAGAGGCCCATCTCCTGGCTGGTAGAGGGCCGTCTTCTCCCTGCGTCCTCACGTGGCCTTCTCTCTGTGCGTGAGCTGGCGCCTGTCTGTGGCCATGTCCCCTCTTCTTAGAGGGACACCAGTCTTATTGGACTAGGGTCCCCCCTTAAGACCTCATTTTCACCTGACTCACCTCTCTCAAGCCCCGTCTCCAAACACAGTCACATTCTGAGGTGCTGGGGTTAGGACTTCAACAGATGAATTCTGGGGGCGGGGGCACAATTCAGCCCACGGAAGTGCCAGAGCCACCTCCATGTCTGGGGGACGCGGTGACCTTGTTCCTGTGGAGTCCAGGGGAAGGAGAAGCACCTGTAGGGGCTGCCACGGAGGACTTCCCACCAGTCTGGGGGCGGGCGGTGCTGGATTTAATTCCCTTTGTTGTTTATTATTATTATTATTTTCTCTTTCAATACATAGTGCCCAGGGGTATGCAGAGGAACATTCTCCACCTTCCTGCACCACCCCCTCAGGCCCCCTTGGGCCTCTGGCCACCAGGTTGCCCTCCCCAAAGGCACTGCCCACTGTGACCAGTTCTGGGGCTCTGTCACAGTCCCTGCCTAACTCCCACGCATCTGCTCAGACCCGAGCTGCTCCGTTCCGGCTGCACACCAGCCGGGGCCGCACATCCAGGAGACCTGTCTCTGGGGGCAGGCCCTGCACTGGTCCGAGATGCCTCCCGCTGATTCCTGAGCAAGCAGGGCGGAGAAACACAGCTCTGCCCACACCTGGACTCGGTGGGCACCTCGTGGTCCATCTGGGGTGGGTAGAGGGAGGAAGGGAAGACGCCGGCCCTGTCTGGGTACCAGACCCCCTCACATGCGCTCTAGCTTCCTCATCGTGACCTCCCCGCTAGGCAGCATCCTGGTCGCCCCTGTTTTACAGGTGAGGAAGGTGACACTCAGAGGGGCCACCCAGCCCTTGGAGGTCCTCCAGCTGGGGATGGGGAGCAGGATCCTGGCTCGGGGGGGCCCTGCTCCGACGTCTTCTCTCCCAGGGCAGAGCTAATAGAAGGCTAATAAGGAAGCCGCTGCCGGGATGCGGGATGTAGTGAGACTGAGCTGGCTGATGGAGAGGAAGGGTTCGGGGAGTCACAGGCTGACAGTGACTCAGGGGGCGCACTGCCCCAATTGCCTTTCCTTTGATCAAGTTCTTTTTTTTTTTTAAAGATTTTATTTATTTATTTGACAGAGACAGAGACAGCCAGCGAGAGAGGAAACACAAGCAGGGGGAGTGGGAGAGGAAGGAGCAGGCTCCTAGCAGAAGAGCCTGATGTGGGGCTCGATCCCACAACGCCGGGATTACGCCCTGAGCCGAAGGCAGACGCTTAACCGCTGTGCCACCCAGGCGCCCTGTGATCAAGTTCTTCCTCCACCTCCAACTTTGGTTTTGCTCCCCCATTTCTTCTCCACCTGAGAAACAGTTTTCTGTCCTTTCACAGACCTTTATTCCAGCTGCTCCGCCCCGACCCCTCATCCCCTGCTCCGCCCCGACCCCTCATCCCCTGCTCCCTAGCTCCTGTCACCTTTATCTTCTGTCACATCTTGTTCTTTAGTCTGCTCTCTCCTTGCCTGGGTTGCTCAGGGACTGACTCACTGATCGTAGGGATCAAGTTTCCTGACGGGACCACAAGCTCTCAACCCTGAGGAGCAGGAGAGGAGACGAGTGGTTTCCCTGAGCCCCACCCCCAGCCTTTACTGGGTTTTTGCCCCATCTACCCATCCGCTCATCCATCCATCCATCTATCCATCCATCCATCCACTCGTCCACTTGTCCATCCATCCATCCACCCATCCACCCATCCACTTGTCCATCCATCTATCCATCTATCAATCAATCCATCCACCCATCCATCTACCTACCGATCCATCCATCCATCCCCCCGCCCATCCACCCACCCACCCGTCCATCCATCCTCACTTGCCATGTAGATACAGCCGTGAACAAGAGAAACACAGACTCTCTCCTCATTCCAACTGGAAGTTGGCCATTAAATATTGCACTAAACCAAATGCTGCAGGACGACACTCTGCTCTGGAGAACGTAATAATAATGCCTTTGTAATAATGCTCATGGTCAAGGAGAAGACAGACGCTGTTTTAGCCCAGCACGAGACCAGTGATGGAGCGGCAAGTCTGGCTGTCTTAGAGGGAAACCACCCTGGGAGCTGACGTTGGTGCTGGCCTTGCTGCCTCCCCTTCCCCAGCTGCAGGGTCTGAAGTCTCCCAGCCCTCCCCTCCCTCATCCGTCTAGCGGCAGAAGAAATGGACGGACAGACAGCACAAAGGAGGAGCGCCGAGACGGATGTGGGGTGGTTGTCACAGGTGAGACCCAGGGTCTGGCTCTGAGACCCTGCCTTTTTAATGGGGACAAGTTGACAAGACAAGAACAATGCCCTCTCCCTGTGGGGAGGAACCATCGCTGGGGCCTACAGGGTGGGCAAACATTCCTTGGGATTCTGCTGCAGTTGGACCATGTTGTTTTGGTCTGTACCTTCCCTCCTTTGCGCCGTAATGAAAGTGCTAGTGGGGGCACACGGGGTAACCCTTCTGGAGCTGTGTGTGCGTGTGCACGCATCAGAGGCTCACGGCAGCCTGTGGGGGTGGTGCTACCATCGTCCCCTAAACATGGAGGCCCCAGGCGCAGAGGGGTGAGGCGACTTCCTAATGTCACAGGTCACAGCGCCGAGGCAGACCAAGTGCGGTGCGTCCAGTGGGGCCCATGCCGGAGGAGCCACGGGACAGTGCTGTCCAGAGCTGCTATGTGGCACCTGCCCTGGGACTGCGCCAAGGCCCGCCCCCCATCAGCCGGGCTCCTAGCAGAAGGCGCCTGGGGCCAGGGTGCACCAGCAAGGACGGGGACAGCTCCGAGCGCGCACTATAGGGGACAGGGGCAAGGGAGAGGATGCCCACCGTCTTCGGGGGAAGAGAGAATGGTGGCAACGGTGGGGGAGGGGGCTGGTCCTTGGGGCCACTCTCTCGGGTTCGAGCTCCAGGGATTTTTCTCCTTTCGAAATCACAAGTCTATTCTTGTGTTTGTATTCGTGCCTGTGACTTTTGGTCAGGTTTCGTGAGGTGTAGTCTGCTTTCTGTACAGGCCAGCCTTGGTAGTGCGCAGTCCTGCGAGTTTGGACCAGCGCCCCCCCCCCGCCCCCTGTTGTGTTACCACTGCAACCCAAAACGCGGACCATTACTCCCAGGTTCTGGAATCTGTTCTGGAATCTCAGCCTCCAAGCGTCTGTACATGCTGAACTTAAGAAGCGAACATTCCAGGCCCCTGGAGCAGCCTGAGGCCGGCTGCTTCCTCCCCGGTTGACCCTCCGGCTGCTGCGGGGGGATGCGGGGCCTGCAGCCTCCACAGGGACCGGGCATGTTCCTGGGCCTGGTCTTGCTGCCTCTTCGAACATGGCCTTCGCGTATCTAGGGGTACTCCGCGGATCCGGGCACGGCCTTGGGCTGCTGGGCAACTGAGCCAGCTCAGGAACGCAGTGCTCTGCCTCACCTAGGGCCCGGGGGTGCCCATGAACACCATTTGTAATGAAGGAGGCAGGTGGAAAGGAGCCAGCTGCAGCTACTTTGTGCTTTGAAGAGCCCTACCGGGCCGGCCTGACTCCGCTCGTGGGCGCTGAATGAATGCTGCTAGGGTCCTAGCATCGGATACTTCAGGGTCAAGGCATTCGGTGAATGTGCTGGACGCCGGGGCCAGAACTCCTTGGGTTCAAATCCTCACTTTACCACTGACAGGCTCTGTGGCGTTGGGAAAATTATTTATCCTCTCTGGGCTTCAGTTCTCTCATCTGTAAGTGGGGCTTAGTCTTCTTGTGCTCCCTTCCCTCCCTCCTCCCAGACCATGTTTTAGAAACTGAGATGGAAAATATGTGAATTGGAATCTTGGTTTCACATCTGTTATTATTTATGCAGTATTGGGCAAATCCCCAGGCTATGCTGTGCCTCCATGGATTAAGAAAAAAGCCAATTATACTCTGACACCCAATGATTATTATAAGATACATCTTGATTTCAAAGATGTAACAATGTGAAAATATGTTGTATCTTAGAGTTGCTAAATTTTGCTATCCCGAGTGCCTGCTTTTTAGCCTGTGCTTTATCACCTCATGGTCTCAGAATAGCTGCCAAGCATCATGCCCTCACACCAATATCCCCACAAGGAAGGGTAAAGAGGGCCAGCCAGCAGTGGCTAGGTGGGGTGTGGGGAGGACACAAGATCTTTTCTAGAAGCTGCTTAGCAGACCTGCTCTTGCATGCTGTCAGCCAGAAGTCGGTCATATGGCTACTACTACTGCAAAGCAAGTTGGGAAAGGGTCTGGCAAAACAGAATGGGAGAGTCATCAGTGGCCGAGAACAATCCTTTCTGGCCCCTGTTTTGGGCATTTTGATGTTCCCTCCTGCATGGGAGTTCTGTTAGCAAGGCCAAAGTAAGTCATATGTTGGTCAGGCAAATCCCAGTCTCGGCTGCAGATGGGGCCTTAAAACTCAGCTAACACCACTTGCCACCCAGCCCTCTGATCGATTTGTTTTTCCAGCATCCTTAATAGACGATCATCCAGCCTCAACTCAAACCCCCCTTACAGGGGACCCACTTCATGAGCTAGCTCCCAGGCTTTCCAGCCGCTGAACTGTTGAAATGTTCTTGCTTAAACTGAGCCAAATGGGTCCCCTCCAATGATCCTGGCTTTGCCCCTCGGGGTGCCCAGGTCCGGTTGGTTTCCTCTTCCCGGTGAGTGCCTCCCAGGTTTTGAAGACCGAGCTCATCCTCTCCCACTGCCCCCCAGTCCCCATGAACCTTCAGCAGCCCCAACCCTATCAATTTCTTTTTTTACATCCTTCCTGACATTATTCTTGGAGGTATCAGTCTTTTGTCATAGAGCTTCCAGTTTGACAAATCATTTCAGCTGTTCTTTCTTGAGAGTTCACTTTTGCTGGGCATAGTCCTCGATCCCAGGGAGATAGCAGTGAACAAGAGAGACCTTCCTCTGTCTGAGCCCACTGAAGAGCCACTTTATATGTGCCCTCCTCCAGGAAGATTTCCCTGATTTCTGGTTAGGCTAGGTTCCCTCCTTTAGGCTCCCATAGCCCCCCAGGCCCCTCTGCCATGACACTCGGTGTACACTGGGCCGGCCTCTGTCTCCTGCTCTGGACCATGAGCCCCGGGAGGGCAGGGGTGGTGCTGGGCATGATGGTTATGCCTGTCTCACAGCCGGCACATGGTAAGTGCCGGATGCATGCAGTTTCCTCCATGAATGGGCAGTTACAAAGGTGGTTGTAGAACCAGGAGGAAGGGGACCTCTTTGCCATTTCTGGGAGTGAGAATGGCTCACGGGATTAGCCTCTGCTTATGATGGGCTCCATCCTCTCCAGCCTTAAGTGTCCTTCTTGCTCCCCATCTCGGTGTTGAGAATAGCGGACGTCAGACTGACTTGGAATCTTGGCTCAGCCACTCACTGACCCTCTTACTGACTTGGGCAAGTGACTTAACTTCTCTGAGCCTCAGTTTCCTTACTTATAGAATGAAAATATTAACCTTCCTCATTGGGTTATTGTGAGGGTGAAGGACTTGACACCTGCCAAGAACCAGGCACACAGCCCATGGCAGGTGCGCCACGAACTTCGGTTCTTGCTTCCCACCAAATGGGACACTGCCAGCCTTTGCCTTTGCCTTGGGGTTGTAGGACAGGGTGGGGGAGGGGGTGGGACGTGTCAGCTAGCTTGGATGTGGCCTTGAAGAAAGTTGGGCTTGGCATTCCCATGCAGCAAGTCCCAGGGGACGGGGAGAAATCTGGGAAGTGACCTGCGTGGGGACCCAGGACAACCATCCCCGACCACAAGGCTTGGTTTCCCAGGCCAGATGGGTAAGTGATGATTGATCAGCCTCTCCCTCTCCCCTCAAACTACACACAACACAAGATGAAACTGACGGCCAGAGAGGTCAGGTGACCGGTCCAAGGTCACACAGCAGCTAGTCCCAGATCTCCAGATTCATGGCCCAGGTTTTTTTTTTTTTTTTCTTCCTTTTTCTTCTTTCTCTCCTCCTTGCCCAGGAATGTCTGCCTAATGGTTTCTCCTTGGAGATGACCAGGCCACGAGTCACTTCTTTATTTCCCTCGTGAAACCGAGCTGCTACCTCTGGCCAGTTCCCTAAGCTGCATTGGACGAATCTGGGAGAGGGTAAGGAGGCCTGTAGGGGACAGACACGCCAGAAAGGGGATGTCCTTTCTCCGTGCCATGCTCTGCCTCTGTACCCCTGCACACACAATCCGTCTCTGCTGCTAAGCGGGTTGGCGTTTCCTGCCTGTTACCGCCAGCTCCTGGAGGGCAAGCACACTGTTGTCACTAACATCGTCTTGAGAGGGCCCCCGCCGTGCCAGCCGCTGTGTTCAGTGCCACGAAGCGACGTGAGGACTGTACCCATTTAACAGGTGGAGGAATACCGTTGCCGGCTGGGTCGGCTGTGCCCTACCTCCTGGTTAGCTGAGCTGAGAATGAAGCCTGGCCCAGCCCCTGGTGCCCACCATCAAGGACCAGCGCTTACCGTGTTCCAGGCATGTTTCAGACACACTTCCAAGCACTTCGTATGTCCTAACTTCTTTCCTTGGCACAACCGCCCTATGTAGGAGGGCCTGCTATCGTCCCCATCTGCCTGATGGAACACTGAGGCCAAGGGAACGGCCAGTTCTTGCCTGAGGTCATGTAGACGAGAGGCAGGGGATGAAGCATGTGCCATAGGGGCTGCTCTGTTCCTGTCACGCTGTGAGCATCCCTTGGGGATGCTGATGTGGAGGCCTATGGTGCGCCGGCAGGTGAGGAGGGGAGAGGCAGGGGTCAGCGTCGGGACTCACAGGCAAGGCCTGGGCAGGGTGCAAGCTCTGGGGTGGGACAGGACAACATTTGCTCCTCATTTGGTCCTGCCCGGGCTCAAGAGAAAGTAAAGGCATGGGGTGGAAGGGAGACACAAGAATCTTCCTTTCCACCTGGCACAAGCCCAGATCTAGACTTTCTTTCTCTTTGAGGTTTTCAAGAAGCCTGGGTGGTGGAGGGCAAGACAGAAGGCAGATGGCTCCCCTGACGGCCGCCACTCCCACGTGCCCACCACCGCTGCCCAGCAGTGCAGGGGAAGCAGAAGGGAGCGCGCAGTCTGGGATCAGGGACCGGGTCTCCACCGGCTGTCCCCTCCGTGGCTGGGCCGGGAGCCCACAGTGGTGAGGAGTGTGGGCTCTGGAGTCTGACTGTCTTGCTTTCAATCCTAGTTCTGCCACATGCGCAAGTGGACCCAGTGGAGAGGAGGCCCCGGGTGCTAGTGAGGGGGACTTAGAGCCATCCGGGGAAGGACGGAGGGAAGGGAGCTGGGCTGTGAGTCCAGGGGGAAGTGGGGCTGGATGGGGGCAGGAGGAGGTCTTGAAAGCCTGTGTGCCAAGGCCGGGTTGTCTGACCTTGTCCTTTGGGTGGGAGGAGGGGTTGGTGGAAGGCTGGTTGGATTACATCCAATCCCCATAGACTCTGCCATGTGACTTCAAACAAGTGTACCCTCCTCTCCTCTATCCAACAAGGCAAAAATAAAATAATACGAAGACAGAGAGGGAGACAAACCATAAGAGACTCTTCACTCTAGGAAACAGAGGGTTGCTGGAGGGGAAGTGGGTGGGGGGATGCTATAACCGGGTGATGGGCATTAAGGAGGGCACGTGATGTGATGAGCACTGGGTGTTATATGCAACTAATGAATCTCTAAATTCTACCCCGAAACTAATCATACACTACATGTTAATTAAATTGTATTTATTCTATTTTTCTAAGATTTTATTTATTTAAGAGAGAGAGAGAGGGAGAGAAAGCCAAAGCAGGGCAGAGGGAGAGGGAGTGGCAGACTCCCTGCTGAACAGGGAGCCCGACGTGGGGCTCCATCCAGGACCTGGGATCATGACCTGAGCCGAAGGCAGACGCTTAACAGGCTGAGCCACCCAGGTGCCCCTAATTAAATTGAGTTTAAATTAAAAAAAAAAAAACTGGAAAAAAACCCAAAATTACGACGCAGCTGGCCTTGTAAGTTCTGGGGTTCCATTGAATTCCCGTGTTGGGTTAGGGTGCGGAGCCTGGACATGGGGTTGGCAGAACCGCCAGTCACCTCGGAGGGATCTCGTGGGCACAGGAAGGCCCTGGTCCCCAAATCACTCCCAATGCAGTCTCCACAGGGCCTGCCGAGAAGGTGCCGAGCCGGTGTGGACCTCACCTTGACCAGTCTCCTTCATTCCCAGCCACGCTCTGGCCTCTCTGGTCTGCGTCAGTCCTGCGGCCGCATGATTCTTCGTGCAGAGGGAACAGCCTCTGCTGAGTGCTTGTGGAGACCATGGGGTGGCAGGTCTGGGGTGCAGCGGGACAGAGGGGCCTGAGGGGAGGGGCTGCTCTGGGAAGATGTCTCTACTGTTAGCCCCAGAGGGAGGGGCAGAGAGAGAGGACAGGAGAGGGACAGTGGCAGGAGACCAGAGTTGGGGGTGGGGAGGATTTTTTTTAAAAACTTCATGAAAATATGTGTTTGACCCATATTACTCTTTTTTCCCTTCAAAAATAATAAGCGTGTAATTCGGTGGCCATACTTAATTGAAAGTAAGAGAAAACCCATCCAGAAAGATAGAGAAACTTATCAAGCTGTTTTCGTTAGTGTAGAGTGGTTGAGGGCATACTGTGTAGGATGGTTGTAAATTCACGCAAATACCCAAGTGACTGAACTTGACAATGGAGCATGATTTTGCAAACAAGGTGGAAGAGAGACGTGCCCTTAGCTTTTCTGTTGCCTGGCCACCCGAGTCTCTGCGCACCGCTGCAAAACCCCCGGGCACCACGCACGCCCCTCCTAAGCCCCCTCAGGTTCAAAATCGCCAGCAGGGGTCATGTTCTTTCTCCCTGCGGCAGGAAGGGGAGTATTTGCTGGGCATTACGCGGGTATCTCGGCAAGATGCATTTTTAATTTTTGTGGTGATTTGATGTTTCCTTATGGGAATTACCAACTGTAACCAGAGGTAGAACGGGGAGTGGACAGGAAGGGGGAGGCTTTTGTGCTGCGATGGCATTTAGCCGGGGGGGTCTCTGGGATCACAAACCCCTGGGCCGTTGGAGCTCCTGGTGGCCCCTCACGGGATAGAGAAGGGAACTGAGGCCTGGCAGGGCACCCATCTTGCTCGAAGCCATGTACTGAATCAGCCAGGGGCTGTTCCCTGCCTGGTGTCCATGCGGTGTTTAAGGAGCTCCTGCTGTATACACAGAGCTACCAGACACCCCGGGTGTCGCAGAATACTGGGTAGGGGGCAGGGGACACAGGCACTCTGGGAAGGGTGGGAAGGTCCTTGGTGCAGCATCTCCAGCTGCCTGCCCCCCAGGAGTGGCTTGGGGACCCCAAGGCCTGCTCCCGACCCCGGGCATCCCCTGGGAGCACTCCAGGGCAGCTGAGGGGTTCTTGGGGAGGGTTTGCCTGGACCATGAGCCCCACTGCGAAGCCAGCACTGTTCCTTTTCTCTCTCACACAAACACACGTTCTGTGTTGCTTTTTCCTTAAATTCTCTGCTCCCTCCTCTCCCCTCCCTTTCAACCACACACACTCATCTCCCCGCCTCTTTCCTCACCACTCCCCTCCTTCTAGCTCATAAATTCTCCCCCTGGGGCCTTTTGCCAAGGGGTTGAATAAACAGGAAGGGAAAGAGGAAATAAATCACAGCTGAGTCTCCACAGGCTCTGGGAAGGTCTCTGGCTCTGGGGAACGTCAGGAAGGAGCCAGGAGGCCTCCGCCTTGGAACCACAGCCTGAGTCTGGGGGGCTGAGGAGAAGGGGCTGCTGAGCAGTGGGGATCAGTGTTATGTGGGGTCAGTATCGGGCTTGGGATCGACCCCATAGTCCTCGGAGTGAGGGAGGATAGAGCCCAGGCTGGGAGACCGGTTCTGCTGTGTGTCTCTGGGCAAATCTCCTCCCCTCTCTGAGCCTCAATCACCCCATCTGGAAGGTGGGGCAGGACTGGATGGACAGGAGAAGCCCTTCCAGCTCTGATGCTGTAAGTTTCTGAGGCTCCAATTTGTACACAATGTGGGGGGTCTGGGGGCGGGGCCTCGCTGAGCTGCCCGGATGGTGGAGCGCACGCAGACCCCCAGCTTCCCCTCCACCCCCAGAGGGCTTCTGTCAGAGCACCTAGCTGCCCCAGGACATCCTTGGGTCAGGGAGGGATGAGGGTCGGAGGAGGTGGCCCTAGCCGGAGGCCCTCAGTTTGGAGCCGGCTCTGGGTGAAACCCCACCCCATGGCCTCCTCACCTCCCCTCCAGGTGAGCTGGGACGCCAAGACCCTAGGCTGGGAACAGAAGTTTTGGCTTCTGGTTGTCACTAGGAGCTGACAACATCCCCCCTTATTCAAGTGACAACTGGGGACTTTGGGAGAACAGCCACAATGTGTGAGTGGTAGAGGGAGAGAGAGGATGAGAAGGGCGGAGAAGGCGGTGGGCTCCAGGAGGGGGCCTGGGGGCCTGGGGCATGAACGGCCTGGAGTGTACGTTCATGTGTATGTGTGCTTACGTGCTCGCGTGAGCTTAGCTTCTCAGCACACACGTGAAGGGGGGACATATTCGCTCATGCATCTGTCTGTGGTTTCCGTCTGCGTGTCCCTGGAGAGAGGGTGCGAGCTGCGTGGCAGCTCGGTCCCTCGATAGCGCATCTCCGAAGACGGTGAAGGAAAGTCCTTGCAGCCGTCCAGTCTTGGTGAGCTCAGTGACACGGCAGCAGCCCGGAAGCCAGGGTCCCGGCCTTGGACCGTCCCCAGACTCACTGCCAGCCTTGGGAAGCCACCGCCTGCCTCTGGCTCCAGGAGGCTCAGTGGTGAATGACGATGGCAGACCAACTCATCTTGAGCATTTCCCGCGTGGCAGGCCCCCTTCGGAGCACGTTACCAGGCCGAGTTATCCAAGGCATGTTCTTTTATCCTTCCCATTTTACAGATGTGGAAATGGACACATCGAGTCAGCGGAGGGGCTGAGATTCCGGAGGGAGGCTGGCTGGGAGCACTGAGACCCAGGGACCCCGCGCTGGAGGCAGAGGGTCCAACCAAGGGTGGTGGTGAGTCAGATCTCGGAGATTCTGGTGCAGCCCGAGGCCCTCCCTTCCCCTCTCTTGCTGGGCCAGGGTGTCTGGCGGGAGTGTGACTCCTAACCCTCGGGTGTTGGGCAGCCCGGCCTGATCTCTAAGGGTTCTTGGTGTTCCAGGATGCTAAGACTTGGCGTCTGAAACGTACAGTCCACAGCAATAAATGTCACAGGAGGAAGGATGTGACCAAGCTGCAGAGGGTAGAGACCTAAGACGTTCTGAGCCAATTCCCTCCCTTCTCCCCCTGCCTCTCTCCCCTCCTCCTGCCTTGCCTCTCCCTCTCCAATCTCTCTCTCTATCTCTCTCTGCCCCAAGAGCTGATTCACCCCAAGAGTTCCAAAACCAGCACCCACCTGTCCTCTGAGGGCAGGGGCCACGAGCTGCTGACGGGGACTCAGCCCCGCCGGGTGGTGGAGTCGCCACGTCCGGAAAAGCCCGAGGGCTGCTGGTGATGTGGGGGACTTTCGACGTCGCTTTAACATGCCCCCTTTCTGCCCTCCTCTCCTCTGCCCCCGGCCAGCCAGACTCAGCCACAGGAGGAGGAGAGGAGCCAGGAGGCAGCCAGGGCCAGGAAGAAGTCCAGCGTGGTGACATTAACAGGGAGATGGAACCGCCTGGCTTTTTGGTCCCTGGACACGGGCACCATCACACACCTGAGCGAAGCCCCATCTCCTGCTGTCCCCGCCGGTCCCGCCCCCCGCCTGCTGCATGAGCTGTTTCCTACCTCAGGACCTTCGGCAGGGTCATGGCACGGCCCGGGCACCTCCTGGCCCTGCTTAAATATCGCCTCCCCCAAAGCGCCTTCCTTGACGATTCTACCCAAGAGGGTCACCCTGACATTATCTATTTCAGCACCGCACTGTTGAATACATAAAATTCACCGCGATTTATAATCAATCCGATGGTCTATCTCATTATCATGTATTTCACTACTGTTCGTTGTAATAACGGCCCTCCTGCTACAGTGTCACCTAAAACCGAGCAGGGGCCATGTGGGTGCTCCACAGACGTTTGCTGATGGTCATCAAACATTTCTGGAAAAACCACATGAAGGAGAGAATGGTTCACCTGGCTTTGGGAGGAGGAGAAGGAACTAGAAAGGTGAAAGGACGTGTTCATCTGTATCAGCAGAAAACTCAACTGTCCGTAGCTGAACTTGTAAGGACAGCTGTGGCTGACTTAGCCAGGTGTCTGGATGGCGGATGGCCTGAGCATAATGATGTCAGCTGGCGCCCCAGTTCCTTCCATCTCTCCTGGTCAGATTGGGCTTCTATCACAGAGTGCCACAGACTGGGTGGCCAGAAGCCAGAAGTCCAAGACCGGGGTGCCAGCGTGGTCGGGAACCCGCCTCCGGGTTGCACACTGTCCACTTCTTGTATCCTGTCATGGCAGAAAGAGTGTGAGAGACTTTTGGGTGCCCCCATTTTTTTGGAGGGGGGAGGGGCAGAGGCAGAGGGAAAGAAAGAATCTTAAGCAGGCTCCATGGCCAGCTCGGAGCCTGATTCAGGGCTCAATCCCTCAACACTGAGATCATGACCTGAGCCAAAATCAAGAGTCCGACGCTTAACTGACTGAACCATCCAGGTGCCCCTTGGGTCCCTTTTGTATGGGCATAAATCCCATCCAAGAGGGCTCTGCCTTTGTGACCTAATGACCTCCCAAAGGCCACACCTGCCCACACCATGACCCTGAGGGTTAGGATTCCAACATGTGGAAGCTGGGGGGACACAAACATTCAGTCCACCGCACCATCTACCACTTTAGTACTCTCAGCAGGTTGGTCCTTATTCTTAGGCTTGAGGTCTCATGGTCACAAGATGGCTGCCACAGTTCCAGGCATCACAGCCTCACACAACAGTGTCCAAAATAGGAAGGGAGGGAAGGGAGCAAAGGAACCATCTCCTGTGGTTTTCTCTTCCATCGGAGAGGAAAATCTTTACCTTGAAGCATAGTGTCACTTACCAGGCCCTCCAGAGTTTCCTCCTTATGTTGTTATCACTCTAAAAGGGACCACATGTCCACCCAAGACTCATGAGTGGCAAAGCACACAGACTGCCACGATTACCTTAGACCAGCTGAGATTCATCCTGCAATCATCTGCGTTATACATAATTCACCAAGAACTTTCTGTAGCAGGGAGGAGAGCAGACAATGGCAGTGCCCCATTCACTGTCTCTTAGGAGCCTCCCAGTGTCCTATGGGATAGACAAGGTGACTCTTCCTGGTCTCTAGGACATTGTCCTCCTGGTCATTTGGGAAAGCAGGGCTCAGGGAGGTTACGGAGGGTGCTCAGCGGGCGCCTGGGTGGCTCAGACAGTGAAGCATCTGCCTTCGGCTCAGGTCATGATCTCAGGGTCCTGGGATCGAGCCTCACATCGGGCTCCCTGCTTAGTGGGGAGCCTGCTTCTCCCTCCACCATTCTCCCTGCTTGTGCTTTCTCACTCTCTATCAAATAAATAAAATATTAAAAGAAAAAAAGGACTGTCCTCAACATCACACAGAAAACAAGAAGGGAATGGAATTCAGCTCCCATCTCACCCTCTTCCCAGAAGCTGGGGTCCCCCCGGAGCACCTGTGCTGCCCCTCAGTCCCTTTCCACCCTTCAGTGCTGTTGCTTGTTTGGCTGGCATCTTTCCCACTAGACTGCAAACGCCCTAAGAGCAGGGCCCTTGGATCCGCCCGCCACCATGTCCCTGGCGCCTGGAACAGAGCCTGGCGCCTGGAACAGAGCCTGGCACTACAGACTGAGCGTCTGTAATAGTAAGCTCCCTTACCCACGCTGGAACATTCCTGGCAGCAAGCACTCCGCCCTCAGCGGCCACGGGGTGGTAAGGCTGATGGCGAGCCTCACCTGGGGAACTATGCCCCGTGGATGAGAGCAAGCGGACACGGAGGGCACAGCCGGCCCCGCAAGGGATAGAAGTTCCTAAGAAGGACTTCAGCTCTTAGAGATTTAAAAGCAGAACTGGCTGCTTTGTGAGGGGGTCCCCTCAGCTTTCAGAGGCAATAAACATCTCTTGTGCATGTTCTAGAAGAATCACCCACAGGGAGGAGTGAGGGAGAATAGAAAACCCCTTCAAGACTCCATAGCTTTCGATGGGGCAGTAACAGCATTCGCAGAGTCCTCACAACAATCCTTTGATGTTACGGCAGAGGAAGGTGAGAAACAGAGAAGTTAAGAAGCTTGCCCAAGGCCATACAGCTCATCCGCGGTGGAGACAGGATTGGAACCTGGGCGTGGAAGTACTAGCTCCTTCTCTTACGTGCTGAGCCAACCGCCTCTTTGTGTCCCTCAGAGACCCAAGGTGCTGAGACCCTAAGAATGTTGACCCTGGCACGGCAAGAGCGGGCTTCTGTAAGGTTCCATAAGCCGGAGCTGACTGTGGGACTCGAAGATGCTCTGCTCCCTGCAGAGCGCCCGTGCTGCTGCTCTGGGTGGCCGAGCGTGGCTCCTCTCATGGTCTGTCAAGTCTGGTTTCTTTAAAAAATGATTGGCTTGCTTGGATTTCTTTGATCCTTTGTGTGGAAATAAAAACCTGAACCCGCAGCCTCCGGCCCTGCCCCCCGCCTGCAGGCTTGCCAGCCATCCTGCACCTGGTGGCCAGCAGCCCGCTCAGGGTCTTCAGAGCCCCTCGGCCGCAGCGTTGTGAGGGACCTGCTGGGCCGTGAGCGAGGAGGGGTGCTGCTGGGCTGGTGAGGAAGGGGGCAGGAGGGAGAGGCCCGGAATAAGCAGGTCCAGAATAACGGAGGGGAGCTGGGGGGGTCCCTGGCAGGCCTCCCGGGAACCTCCTGGGCAGAAGCCCCCTTCACGTGCCTCCCAGGCAGCAGATGGACAACAGACGAATCCAGAAGCTTCTACGTGCCAGCACTGGGCCCCGTCCTTTACAAATATTGATCGTTCTTATTTTTTTAAAGATTTTATTTATTTGACACAGAGAGAGAGAAAGAGCGCACAAGCAGGGGGAGCGGGAGAGAGAGAGAAGCAGGCTTCCCGCTGAGCAGGGAGCCCGATGCGGGACTCGATCCCAGGACCCTGGGATCATGACCTGAGCCAAAGGCAGACGCTTCACCAACTGAGCCACCCAGGCGCCCCCAAATATTGATTATGTTAATCCACTGTCGTATTTCTAGGGTGGCAGGGCCCCATCCTCCCCCCTCCCTGCAAGGTAGCGGGGCCTCCACTCTACCCCGGGCGGCCCCCTCTGCCTCCTGCATCTTCAGCCCCCCCTTCTCTATGGGATGGTTCTCCCAGCACACTTAGGAGATCTACTCTCCCCCAGGGAGAGAGACAGAGTCAGGCAGAGACCTCTCGCCCTCAAGCTCCCCAGAGACTGCCCACCTTGTCCCCCGGCTTCTCGGCAACACGGCCCAGCAGCCCTACGACCCACCTCCTCACCTCCTCTCTCCAGCCTCTGCCCCTCGGGCGCGAGTGTCTGTGGGTCATCAGTGAGCTCCCGCTGTGGAATCCCGTGGCTCCTGTGGAAACAGCACCGAATGAGCCTCCTCTGCCCTCAAATACTTCCCTCTGTTGACTCGGGGGACCCCCTGCACCCTGGCTCGGTTCCCTCTCGGTCTCTCCCCCAGGGCCTCCTCCTCTGGTCGACCACTATGACCTCTACATGGGGGTGTTGCAGCGGCTCTGCTCCCCTCCGCCCTACACGCCCTCCCTTGGCGATTTCAGGCATCCTCATCTAAGCCGATGCTCTCACACTCCTGGCCCAGCCCAGCCCCCCGGGTTCCCAGTGTGGGGCGTGCAGCCGAGGACTTGCCATCTGCACCCTGGTGTCTCCCTGGCACCCCCAGCTCGGCTCGTGCAAGCCTGGGCCCCCGCTGCCCCCCAGCATCCACATCACACTGAATCCGTGTGCCGGCCAACCTGTCTGGAGACGGCAGCCGGAGGCCTCCCAACCTTAAGGAGACTCTTTTCTCAAGCGTTGGGATTAAAAGTAAAGCTTTAATGGAAAGCATCACTGAGCCAGCGACCTGCCGGTGTTATCCTATTATTATTTTTCTCCGTTAATGAATACTTGAGGTGGAACTGTTATCACGTGGGGGTCCATAAAGTCCTTTAAAATAATAAAGCGTTCTAAAACTGGAAACCTCTGGAAACAGCTCACCCCACCACTCACAGGTTCATTCGTTCACTAACTATTGATTGGTTCAAGTGCCAGCGTGGGGCCAGTGGTGAGCTGGTGAGCAAACTGGCTCAGCCCTGCCCTCCCAGAGCCCACAGCCCAGTGCCCAGACGGACAGTGGATGTCGATTAAGCTCCCCCAAGGACCAAGTGCTTTACTTCATGAAGCCGTTTCTCTCTCACAGCAGTGCCTCCACGTCCTCTTATTGGCCCATTGTACAGATGAAGAAACCGAGTGCAGAGAAGTGAAGTCGCTGGGCCAAGGCCACACAGCAGGTGCAAGGTAAATCCTCTTTGTAAGCTCAGGCGGTCACTCCTGGCCACAGCTCTCTAGAGGGAAGATGTGCGATGGTGAACTGTGGTAAGTGCTATGGGAGAAAAGCTGAGGATGCTGGGGGCACAAAGAGGGGACGCTCAGCCTCGTCAGAGGGGCCCGGGAGGCATCTTTGAGGAAGTGATGCTTTGGTGGAGACCGAGAGAATGAGTGGACATAATCCAGGCCAAGAGTTGAGGAGGGGGCATCACAGGCAAAGAATAAAGCCTGTGCAAAGGCCCTGTGGCAGGAGAGCTCAGGACAGGGTGGACAGTTGAAGCCAGTGTATCAAAAATAAAATAAAAGCATATGTGTGTGGTGGGCAGTGGGGGGCTTTGGGGAGCAGGGAGACCTGGGGAAGATGGGGCTGGAGCTGGTGGGCACCAGGATTTAGACTTTATCCATCCCACAGCAGGATCGGTTTATAGCAGGCCAGGGGCCAGGCGATAACCCGTGCCATGCCCCCGGGGGACACTGGCAGCTGCTAGCAGGGTAGGATGTAGGGGGCTTGTGGAGCCCCAGCTGGTCGACAGACACGTACATCTCTTTCTCACTCTCTGTCATTTGTTCTGGAAGCCCAGCCCTGCTGATTCTGTTCTTGGGGTTGCGAAAAGCAATTCCCGACTTCCAGTCTCCTGTGGAAAGTCAGACATCTCTGAGAGCAGGAAAGCCCGGAGCCTTTGTTGGCTGCTACCTCGCGACCCGCTTCTCCCTCAAAAATAAGCCCCTGCTCCGGCCAGACACCCTGCCAGTCACAGAGGCCCCGGGGGGCGGGTTTTGTCAGGATTTTTGTTCTCTTGACTGCACTGCATGGTGGGCAGGTGGCCAAGGGATCCTGTGCCGCTGGAGGCAGGCTGTGATCCAGGGGTGACTGGGTTCTAAGGGTGTTCCAGATTGGGGGTGATATGCCCCATGTGGAAACGTGAGGGTCGGGGAGGGCTTGCCAGTGGAGGTGCTGTTTGCACTGGAGCCCAGAGCTCCCCAGGTGACATGTCCGGAAGGCATGATAGCTAGAAGGCACAGCACAGGGAGGGCAATGCAAGAAAACCACAAGGTTCTGTATGCCCCAGAGACCCTGACCCAGGCATGGATCTGGGGACGTGGGCTTCTGAATCCCGGAGAGGACTCAGATCATCATCCCCATTTAACAGATGGGGAAAGTGAGCTGAGTTAACTCATTTTCCCAAGGGTCCTCTGAGTGGCAGAGCTGGGACTCAAACTCGGGTCCCCTGGCTCCGGAACTCCGAACCTCCAAGCTACACTGCTCCCCAGGTTATTGCAAACACCCCTGAGGAGCTGGACAGGTTTTGACAAGGCAGTGAAAGGGCGTTAGCTGGGGGAAATTGAAGGTTCTAGCCCCCAAACGGCTACTCTCTCTGTAGGTCTCTTCCCTGCTCAGGACCTCAGGTTGCTCGTCTGCAAACAGACCTCTGTTTCTCCACTGCAGGTTGCTGTGAGGGGCCGAGGGGACGACAGAGGCAGCAGGCCTTTGGGATGGAAATGGGCAGCACCCGGGAAGGCTGGCTCCTGTGCCCGGGAAGCCAGACTGGGTGGGCTGAAGGCTGAGACGGATGGGTGACTGCTGCTTTCCTGCCCCTGCCCCACCCCCGCCCTGGCCCGCCCACCAGGCCTGTGTAATCAGGGCTCTCCATCACCCTCTCTGGGGTGTTGGCAGCCTTCTCAGCAGCGACCGACCGTGCCAGCTCCTCCATATTTTATCAGCCGGAGAGAGAGGAGCGAGGGACCCAGGGAGGGGGAGACGAAGCCAAGGGGCACGTGTCATCCGCCAAAGCAGCCCCTTCACTCCCACCAGCCCCCCAACACAGACTCGGTCAACAGGCTCTGGCCACAGGCCAGGCACCCTTACTGGAGGCTCTGTAGTGTGGCTCAGGCAGATGAGGGGCAGGAGAAATAATGATGAGGTGATGATGGTGATGGTGGTGATGATGGTGATGATGGTGATGATGGTGGTGATGATGGTGATGGTGATGATGGTGATGGTGATGATGGTGGTGATGATGATGGTGATGATGGTGGTGATGATGGTGATGATGGTGATGGTGGTGGTGATGATGGTGATGGTGGTGATGGTGGTGATGATGGTGATGGTGATGATGGTGATGATGATGGTGGTGATGATGGTGGTGATGATGGTGATGGTGATGATGGTGATGGTGATGATGGTGGTGATGATGGTGATGGTGATGATGGTGATGGTGATGATGGTGGTGATGATGGTGATGATGATGGTGGTGGTGGTGATGATGATGGTGATGATGGTGATGATGGTGGTGGTGATGATGATGATGATGATGATGGTGATGACGGTGATGACAATGGTGGTGATGATGATGGTAATGGTGACGGTGACGATGGTGACGATTTGTTAACACTTTGGAGCCCTTGCCAGGTGCTAGGCACTGTGTAAGCCCTTATGTGCCTTGCATTGGCTCTGTCATCACCCCCGTGTCAGAGATGAGGACCCCGAGGTCCAGAGTGGTAAGGAGCCTGCCTGAGGTTCAGCTGAGATATGGCCAAGATGAAGTCTGGCTCTCGGGCATGCTTGCTCTGACCCCAACCACGACACTCCCTTGTGCGGGTTCAGAATCAGCAGACCTGGATTTGAATCCTGAGCCCGCCACTTGCGTGCAGAGCACCTGGGACCATAATTTGACCCTCTAAGCCTCATCTGTGAAAAAGCTGCCTCTCAGGGCTGCCGTGAGCTTCATGTAGATTCCTACAGCTCAGAGTCGGCCCCCCAAAGTCTGCCAAATCTTTGTTTCAGTGTCACCTTCTCAGCCAGGCCTGGCCTGATCACTCTATTTGTGATGGCAGCCACCCCGCTCCTCTTGCCCTGCGCTACTTTGTCCTGTCCTCTAGATCCCGTGTCCCCTTCTCGTCGATCCCATTCGTTGTCCATCTCTTTCACTGGCGTGCAAGCTCTGGTAGGCAGAGAGCCCTGCTCCTTTGTCTTCCAGAACAGTTCCAGAGTGGGCAGCTAACGTGTGCTGTCTGAGGGACTGAATACATGGGTGGGTGTTCTTGTCCCCTGTCTCAGGTACCCCGCGGAAGCAGGAGGACCCAGGGAATGAGCACTAGCTGGCAGTGTTGGGATGGGCTGGAGAGGCTGGGGGGAAGCTGTTCACAGAGCGTGAAAGAAAGCACATGGGATTCTGGGTCTGGACGACAGGCAGGCAGGGAGGGAGGCCCAGGGAGAGATGGGCTTCTCAGGGTGGGGGGTTGCCATTTCACATTTGTCTCCTGGTCACCCCATCCCCGCCGTGGCCCCTAAGCCCGGATTGGCTGGTCCAGAGCATGCCTCTACCTTCCTCCAGACTCCCCATTCCCTCCTCTCCTGGGGGTCCCGAGGCCACAAAGACAGGGCCCTTCCTGCCCCACACCCTGGCGTCCCCCTGGCCTCACACTCAGCCCCGCCCAGGGCCAGCACCCACACGCTCCTCAGTAACGGTACTGAGGAAAGGTCATTCCAACCCCGAGTCATAAATGTCAGAACTTCATGGACTTTTGGAGATTCCTATCCTTTGAGGAGGGAACAACGAGCTCAGAAAGGAAAAGTTATCGCTCAAATCAGACAGCAAGGTCAGCCAAATCCTCTGTTCCGGAGTGAGTGGATGAGAAGTCCTGTATACCACCCACACCACTCCCCTGCCCCCGCCCCAGATCCCGTCTTCTGTAAATGCAGCCTGGCCTACAAGCCTCTGTGAGAGGCCCCCCTCCGTGGTCTCCAGCCCCGACCCCCTCCCTGCCCCAGGAGAGCTCCCTGCCTCAGCTCTACCCTCTGTTCCAGCTATACTGTGCCCCAAGCGGTGCTCAGGAGCTCACTCTGCCCCTGGGCCTTTGCACATGTGATTTATCTGCCTGGGATGCCTGCTCTCCTCCAGCCAATTGTCACCCCGTTCCTAGGACCCAGAATGAGTCCCCACCTCCTTCAAGAAGCTTTTGCATCTGCTTTGTGGTTGAGCCTGCCAGCTTTGATTTACAGGACACTGCCTACTGCGTGTTTTCAGATCTCCTCTGAGTCTTAAGGGATCAGGAAGGGATGGAGAAGGAGACAATAGTTGGGCTTATATCTTCCTTCCTGTTCCTCCAAAGCTCTATGACCTTCGATCAGTGACTTGTCTCCTCTACGCTTCTAGAAGATGAGTCTAATCAGGGCGCCCTTCCCTGGCTAACTCACGGGCCCATGGGGAAGGGCTGGATACATGAGGAAGGACAGGGCACACGTGAGGGCTAGCCTCATTCTCGGGGGTCAGGGGCTGCAGTGTACCCCCGTGAGCCTCCAGCAGGGAGATAAGCCCCTTGGTTGGGTCCCGTGTCCTCCATCATCTCCCCTTGGGGCCTGGCCCTGGGCTGCACTCAGCTCATTGTACTGGCATCATCCCTAAAACTCTCTGTCCCCCACAGCCTGCACCCTCCTTGAGGGACCACACCTGCTTGGCTTCCTCTCCTCAGTGGCCGGCACTGGGCCGGGATGGAGCAGGCTCTGTGTTTCTGACCCTAGAATGAAAGAGCAGATTTGTTCGATGCTGGGAGCATTCTCCAAACCAGGACACGGCCTTAGAGATCATCTCACCAAACATCATTGTTGTACGGATGGGGAAACTGAGGCCCAGGAAGGGGGGAGGGACATGCTGAGCTCTGGTAGTGACACCTACTTTGGGGAGAGAGGAATCCGGGTTTGGATCAGTTCTTCAGCTTGCCGGGAGGGGGACCTTAGGCAAGTTACTTGTCTCTCTGGGCTTTGGTTTTCCCATGTGGACGTGGGGCTGATAGTGAGGGCTGTCGTGGGGATAAGGCGGGGTGGCGTCTCTGCCGGTGTGTGCACAGTGCCCCACGTGGGGCTAGACCTCCAGGAAGGTGTGTTCTTTCCTCTTGCCCACTGTCCTGCACCTTCAAGCAGATCTTGGTGGGGGTGGGGAGCAGAGCCAGGTCACCTGTTGCCCCCTCCACTTATTTTGCACCTGCTTCGATGAGAAGAAGCTGGCGGGTTTCCCTCCCTGGCCCGGCCCAGGCAGCCAATACCTGATCCCACCCCACTCAGCTTATCTATGGAAAGGCTCTCCTGGATCTTCCCAGGAGGTTCTCAGCAATGCAGCTACAGACAGCTCCTGCCAAGGTCTAGCTCTGGTTGCCACACCTTCTCCATTACACTGACTCTAGTCCTACCTCTCAAGTTGTTTCCAGCGCCGGAACTCTGCTCATTGACGATCAGGTCACCTCCCCACCCAAGGNGTGCTTGCTCTGACCCCAACCACGACACTCCCTTGTGCGGGTTCAGAATCAGCAGACCTGGATTCGAATCCTGAGCCCGCCACTTGCGTGCAGAGCACCTGGGACCATAATTTGACCCTCTAAGCGTCATCTGTGAAAAAGCTGCCTCTCGGGGCTGCCGTGAGCTTCATGTAGATTCCTACAGCTCAGAGTCGGCCCCCCAAAGTCTGCCAAATCTTTGTTTCAGTGTCACCTTCTCAGCCAGGCCTGGCCTGATCACTCTATTTGTGATGGCAGCCACCCCGCTCCTCTTGCCCTGCGCTACTTTGTCCTGTCCTCTAGATCCCATGTCCCCTTCTCGTCGATCCCATTCGTTGTCCATCTCTTTCACTGGCGTGCAAGCTCTGGTAGGCAGAGAGCCCTGCTCCTTTGTCTTCCAGAACAGTTCCAGAGTGGGCAGCTAACGTGTGCTGTCTGAGGGACTGAATACATGGGTGGGTGTTCTTGTCCCCTGTCTCAGGTACCCCGCGGAAGCAGGAGGACCCAGGGAATGAGCACTAGCTGGCAGTGTTGGGATGGGCTGGAGAGGCTGGGGGGAAGCTGTTCACAGAGCGTGAAAGAAAGCACATGGGATTCTGGGTCTGGACGACAGGCAGGCAGGGAGGGAGGCCCAGGGAGAGATGGGCTTCTCAGGGTGGGGGGTTGCCATTTCACATTTGTCTCCTGGTCACCCCATCCCCGCCGTGGCCCCTAAGCCCGGATTGGCTGGTCCAGAGCATGCCTCTACCTTCCTCCAGACTCCCCATTCCCTCCTCTCCTGGGGGTCCCGAGGCCACAAAGACAGGGCCCTTCCTGCCCCACACCCTGGCGTCCCCCTGGCCTCACACTCAGCCCCGCCCAGGGCCAGCACCCACACGCTCCTCAGTAACGGTACTGAGGAAAGGTCATTCCAACCCCGAGTCATAAATGTCAGAACTTCATGGACTTTTGGAGATTCCTATCCTTTGAGGAGGGAACAACGAGCTCAGAAAGGAAAAGTTATCGCTCAAATCAGACAGCAAGGTCAGCCAAATCCTCTGTTCCGGAGTGAGTGGATGAGAAGTCCTGTATACCACCCACACCACTCCCCTGCCCCCGCCCCAGATCCCGTCTTCTGTAAATGCAGCCTGGCCTACAAGCCTCTGTGAGAGGCCCCCCTCCGTGGTCTCCAGCCCCGACCCCCTCCCTGCCCCAGGAGAGCTCCCTGCCTCAGCTCTACCCTCTGTTCCAGCTATACTGTGCCCCAAGCGGTGCTCAGGAGCTCACTCTGCCCCTGGGCCTTTGCACATGTGATTTATCTGCCTGGGATGCCTGCTCTCCTCCAGCCAATTGTCACCCCGTTCCTAGGACCCAGAATGAGTCCCCACCTCCTTCAAGAAGCTTTTGCATCTGCTTTGTGGTTGAGCCTGCCAGCTTTGATTTACAGGACACTGCCTACTGCGTGTTTTCAGATCTCCTCTGAGTCTTAAGGGATCAGGAAGGGATGGAGAAGGAGACAATAGTTGGGCTTATATCTTCCTTCCTGTTCCTCCAAAGCTCTATGACCTTCGATCAGTGACTTGTCTCCTCTACGCTTCTAGAAGATGAGTCTAATCAGGGCGCCCTTCCCTGGCTAACTCACGGGCCCATGGGGAAGGGCTGGATACATGAGGAAGGACAGGGCACACGTGAGGGCTAGCCTCATTCTCGGGGGTCAGGGGCTGCAGTGCACCCCCGTGAGCCTCCAGCAGGGAGATAAGCCCCTTGGTTGGGTCCCGTGTCCTCCATCATCTCCCCTTGGGGCCTGGCCCTGGGCTGCACTCAGCTCATTGTACTGGCATCATCCCTAAAACTCTCTGTCCCCCACAGCCTGCACCCTCCTTGAGGGACCACACCTGCTTGGCTTCCTCTCCTCAGTGGCCGGCACTGGGCCGGGATGGAGCAGGCTCTGTGTTTCTGACCCTAGAACGAAAGAGCAGATTTGTTCGATGCTGGGAGCATTCTCCAAACCAGGACACGGCCTTAGAGATCATCTCACCAAACATCATTGTTGTACGGATGGGGAAACTGAGGCCCAGGAAGGGGGGAGGGACATGCTGAGCTCTGGTAGTGACACCTACTTTGGGGAGAGAGGAATCCGGGTTTGGATCAGTTCTTCAGCTTGCCGGGAGGGGGACCTTAGGCAAGTTACTTGTCTCTCTGGGCTTTGGTTTTCCCATGTGGATGTGGGGCTGATAGTGAGGGCTGTCGTGGGGATAAGGCGGGGTGGCGTCTCTGCCGGTGTGTGCACAGTGCCCCACGTGGGCTAGACCTCCAGGAAGGTGTGTTCTTTCCTCTTGCCCACTGTCCTGCACCTTCAAGCAGATCTTGGTGGGGGTGGGGAGCAGAGCCAGGTCACCTGTTGCCCCCTCCGCTTATTTTGCACCTGCTTCGATGAGAAGAAGCTGGCGGGTTTCCCTCCCTGGCCCGGCCCAGGCAGCCAATACCTAATCCCACCCCATGCAGCTTATCTATGGAAAGGCTCTCCTGGATCTTCCCAGGAGGTTCTCAGCAATGCAGCTACAGACAGCTCCTGCCAAGGTCTAGCTCTGGTTGCCACACCTTCTCCATTACACTGACTCTAGTCCTACCTCTCAAGTTGTTTCCAGCGCCGGAACTCTGCTCATTGACGATCAGGTCACCTCCCCACCCAAGGCAAATGGTTCCCTTCTCCCCTCCTTCCCAGAGAGGCCCCCTTCCCCTCTAGGCATCCCGGGAGGGGGAAGAGATACATTCCAGGGACCACAACTAGACCAGTCGATCCCAGAGGACAGTACCCAGCAGCGGACGCCACCTTCCGTGGGAGTGGCAATGTGGTGGGAGGGGCAGATGCTTTGCAGCCAGACAGACCTGGGTTCGAACCCGGGCTCTGCCCCTCACTGACTGCATCACCCCAAGCCAGTCACTCTGCCTCCCCCTGAATAGAGACCAGAATTTCTACTTTGTACTCTCGTAGAAAGGGCCAGCCTACACCTTCTTTCCTTTCAACGGCTTCTGTTTGGTATTTGGCAGCCCCACTCTCCTTCAAGGAGGTCCCCATTCCCTGGGCCCCATTCTCTCTGGCTGCCCCAGGCCCTACCTATACCAACTGCCTCCCCCTGCCTTTCCCATCCTATGTCCAAGCCCTCCAGGGCTGGGACTCCCCAGCACAGCGTCCTCCTCCCAGTGCTACAGCAACTCATTTAATTCTCACGGCAACCCTGTGAGAGTGGTGTTAGTATTATCATCCCCATTTTACAGATGGGAAATACTGAGGCATGGAGGGGTCAAATCACTTGCTCAAGGTCACACCATTAGTAGGAGGTAGAGCTGGGATTCCAATGCAAGCACGTGGCAGTTCCCACTGCCCCCACACTGTTCCCAAGCCTCCCACCACGCATCTCTCTCGTTGCCTGCTTATGCACCCCTCCTTCCATCGCGCCGTGGACACAGCCACCCATCTACCCACCCCATCATCAGTTACCCGTCTCTCCATCCATGCTTCCCTTGCTGACCACGACACTGCCACCTGATTTTTGCACTGACGGCCGTGGCTATGGTAGTGGCCACGGTCCTGCTCTCATGCACAACAATTCGGTTGGGAAGACCGACGGGTATTCAGATGAGGACAACTCATTGCAAGGAGTGTTGTAAAGGGCCTCGGACTCTGTGGGAGCACGAAGAGGCCCCTGATCCAGGCTGGGTGTCCAGAGAAGGTAACTGCTGGCTTGAGTCCTGAGGAGAGGGGTGCGGAGAGAGGAAGAGCATCCCTGAGAAGAGAAGGGCAAGTGCAGTCTTGGCCTCCCAGGAGATTGTGGGACATGACGGAAGCTTCCAGTAAGCCCTTGTGGCTAAAGATAGGGTTCCAGAAGCCAAAGACGAGGCTGGAAGGGAGGTTGAGGCGAGGTGATGCCGGGTGGTGACAACAGGCCAGCATATGGTAGGTGGTGACGGGACTCGCTGGAGGGTTTAAGTGGGGAATGATGTGGCCATAGGGCATCGATGGGTCCCTGAGCCTTCTGGCCACTGCAGGGTAAGGACAATGAGGGCCAGAGGCAGAGGGAGGGGGGAGCGGGCTGTTGTGGTGACCCAGTCCCTGATGTGATGAGCCCTGGACCAAGACGGCGGCCAATGAGGAGGAGAGAAGTGGGTGGATTAGAGGCATGTTCAGGACTTAGTCCCAATGGCCAAAGTGGTAGATTGGGTGTGAGGGCAGGGATGTCACCTCTTTAGAGATGACCCTCACTTCTTCCGGAGCTTCTTCAGTGGCCACCCTTTGGGGTTTATATCCCCAGGATTTGCACAGGCCACTCGTCCTGCCTAGGAGGCCCCGACTCTGACTCAAGTGAAAAATTTTAAGTTAGCCGGCAGGTAACCAGGAGCCAAGTTCAGCCTACAAGCAGGAGAGTGGCATGGTCAGGTGGGGGTGTTCGAGACACTTTGGCCCCAGAGGAGGCTCAGCACTGGGGATGGTCAGAGTCGGGTGGGGGAGGGAGGGGTGTGGGGTTGTGGGTGTCAGGCCTCCACAGAGCCATCCCTTCCTCAGAGCAGCCTTCTCTGACCCGCTCACCCCTCAAACTAAGCCAGGCCTTGCTCTTATAACCAATTTTTCCACTCTGGTTCCACAATTTGCAGTTTTATATTTACATGCATGATTATTTAGTTAATGTATATATTTCACTCTAAACTCTATGCTCTGTGAATATAGGGACATTATCTCCCTGTTTTCATTATATTCCAGCATCTAGCACAGTCCTTGGCACATTCTAGGTGCTTAGTAAACACTGAGCGGGTAACGCATAAAGGATCCTAGCTGGAGATAGGTCAGCACATCGGATCATTCGCTGCAAGGCTAAGAGGAAGGAGCTGCCAATCCGTGGGGCTTGAAAGCCAGGTTTAGCTGTTTAGATCAGAACCCCAACTTCCCGACACCAACACCGAGAAATATCCACAGCAGGATTATTTTTAGGAATTCTAAAATACTAAATGGGCTGAAAAAGACGTCCCAGAGGGAAGCTGGCAGGGCTCAGGGTCTGCCCATTTTTTGAAATTACTCATCCGGGCGCCGGCTCTTCATTGGCACAAAGAATTGAGCCACCGTCCTGGCTGTTTTGTACACAGGGCCTGGATCTGAACCACGGACTAAATAAAGGCTGGAACAAAATGTACCACATTTCCAACCCCGAACGCATCTCAGAGCTGACGATAATATATATATTTTTTTATTTTTTTATTTTTACCGAACTACAAAGTGCACATGATTTTCTCTTGAACACCCGGTGAAGCAGCTGAAACTCGAAGGCAGACGTCAGGGACAGAGCTCCGATCCAGAGTGGGGCTCGCGGGCATACTGGCTTCCCAGCGGCCGGCTCTGGGACCACGGGTCACTACGCTCTGCGAACCTCCGTTTTCTCACCAGTAAAACGAGGTGGGGCTGTCGGGTGTGAAAATGCATGGCAAACTGAATGGCATTGGATAAGCGGGAGGTATGGCTAAATTAGCCAAACCGAATCTCCTTCCAAAAGCTAGGAAACAGAAGCATCCACCTGTCCTTCCAACGTTTGTGGCGCGTGGGAACGCATCGCTGTTCCTGCTCCCATTCGCAGGGAATCTGGTGGCCCAGCTCAGCTTTTCGCCCCCGGCCAATGCGCCGGCTGCTTCTGTGTGGGCGCCCGACTCTCCTCCAATCAGCTGCGGCCGAGGGCTCACGCGACACGCAGGCAGCCGTGCTGTCTAACACGCCATTCAGCAGTCCTGGGCAGGTGCCGCTATTACGCCCATTTTACAGATGAGGAGGCTGAGGCACAGAGAGGTAACTTGGCCGGTGACCAAGAGCTAGTAAAATGCAGAATCATGGTTCGAATGCTGGGCTTTAAACCATTTCATTCCATCATCTTGTTCATCTCTGTATCTTCGGGGCTTAGCAGAGTGCCTGGCACATAATAAGCATTCTGCATGTTTGCCAAGTGAAAGTTTAGGAATAATAACGTTTATTCTACAGGCTTATTATGAAAATTAAGAAAGTTAGTATCAGTGAAAGCATCTGGCACAGACCCTGGGACTGAGTGGTGGTGAATAAATATTGGTTTAACTCATTCGTGGACCATTCATTCTTTCTCCCTTGTAGGCTGGGGCCACTGCTCCTGGCAAACGTGGGAAGAAGGTAAACCCTGTCTTCCCTCCGTCAGCCCTGCATTCTGCAGACCGCCAGGCCTTTAGAGACCTGGTGCTTTCTTCCCCTCTTTTCCCTCTGCCTCCCTCCTCTCCCAGGGGGTCTTCCCCGCCCCACCCCACCCCCCAACCACAGGGCTCACTCATCTTTCCCTCTCCTGTGTTTTGCTCACATCTGGCCCCGCTCCTGGTAGGCTTCCTGTCCAGCTTTCAAGGATCTTTTCTTCCAACCAGAAATCACCTCTCCCACTCACTACCCACCCCCGGGGGAGACTTTGTGCATCTCTCCTCAGTCACTTTGCACCGGGTGTGCTACGGATTGTCCTCAAAAGCGCATGGATGCTGGGGTGGGCAGGTGCGGCTGGGAGAGTCCTCACTGGCTGTGTGCTTGGCAAGTCAGGGATCCTCCACGAGCCCCTGTTTCCTGCACGCTAGGTGGTGAACCATCGCCACTTCTCAGGGCTGCTGTGAAGGTGAAATCAAATGATTTAAGTTAGAACAAATGAAAACCATTAGTTCCCTTCTACATATGGTGTCGAAAGTCAGGCCTGAAGGGGACTTTAAAGGAATACCGGATCCAGTGCTTTTCAAACTGCTGTTTCCCTAAGTGGAACCACCATTTCCCACCGGTAGCAGAAGGGCAGTGTTATACGCAACTAATGAATCATGGAACTTTACATCGGAAACCGGGGATGTACTGTATGGTGACTAATATAATAAAAAAAATTAAAAAAAAAAAAGAAGGGCTGTGTATAGAAACACGACAACCCCGGGGGCTCTGGGGGCGGGGCCTAGAGCTCCACACACCCGGCTCCTCCCTCAAGCCCCACCCCCAAAGGCCCCAAGGCAGCCCCAGAACCTCTCCTGGAGCGGTCACCTAATCACCTAATCACCGTGACAGTGGAGAGCTAGAACATTTCCATTTCCTTAGAAATTCTCTCACGCCCCTCTTCCCACCCCCAGGCCCTGGAAACCAGCAGTTTGAAGGAAGGTTTTGATTCCTGCCCCTATGGTTCTCTCTTCCAGAATGTCACAGGCAGACAATGGAGCGGTGATCAGCCTTTCACTTAACCCACTGTGTCTGGCACCAACCGTGTCGCCACGTGTGTCCCTGTTTGTTCCTGTGGATTGCCGGATACTAGTCCACCGTGTGGACACGCCACACGCGGAATTTATCTATCCGTTCGCCACTTGATGGACATTTGGGCTGTTTTCAGGGTTTGGTTGTTCCAAAGAAAGCTGCTCCGAACCTTCACACAAAAGTCCGTGTGGCGACCCCGTGCCGTTGCTCGGACACAAGCCCCCGAGTGTGCGCGTGTTGGGTCAGACGGCGAGTCTGTGTCTAACTTTATAACAAGAGGCCACACTGGACTCGCCTTTTGGTTAGTGAACCGTGTTCCTTTGTCTGTGGCCACGTGACTCACAGCTTTAGGAGGGTTGCTTTGTACTTTTGCTGAGTGAATTATAGCTTCCCGCGTTGTCTCTCTCAAGGACGTTTGCCTTTGAACCAAAAGTCAACTGTTCCGTTGAACAAACACTCCCCCAAAACCCTAACTCAAAGGATTAGCTTCTTCCTCCAGGAGGACATGTTTCCGTGAGCTAGCAGGTCAGATGCGATCACCCTAGGCCAGGGGAGGTGGGGCTGCCCCGTGGGACACCCGTGAACTGTGTGTCTGCAGGTGGGTCCCCTGTGTATCTGACTTCCAGAATTCTGCCGAGCAGGGTGACCAGTGTGGAAAACGTGCCAGAGAGAAGGGGGCTGCAGGATTGGACCTCCCCTCCTACACCATTCCTTGCTTTTATGCTCGGCTCCCAAGGTTCTCCCCCTCCGACTCTGCTCCTGCCACCAGGTACAAAAGGCCCAGCTTTTAGACAAAGGAGTGATGGAGGAGGGCTCCCCAGGGACGGGCTCTCCCAGTTCAGAGTCTCCTCTTCCCTTCGAACACTGACAGAATCAGAACAAGACGGGCTGTAGAAAGAATTCAGTTTTGCTCTGTGCACGTCTTTGAACTCCATCCCCTTCTCTGCACCTGCACAGCCCCGTTGCCGGCTCCCAGACGATGACTCACTGACCTGCTGACGTCTCCTCTTAGCCCATCGGCTCCTTTTTCCACAGCAGCTGGAGGAGCCGCTTTATTCGTGGAGTTTTGCTCTGTCTAGCCATCGATCTCTCTCCCTAAATCAAGAAACACATGGTTCAAAATGTAGAAGGCACAAAGGGTGTGCTGAGAAGTCTCCTTCCCGCCTCTTCCCTCTCGGGAGACAGCTCGAGCACATGTTCCTTAAGAATCGTTCCAGAGTGTTCTGTGAGTATATGACAATGCATACATGTACGTATTTATTCTCTTCCTGCTGTGTTTCACACAGATGGCAATTAAAATGAAAAACTTTTGAAAAATTTGAAAAATAAATAAAAAATAAAAATAAACCCTGTTTACCATGGGAGGCTTCCTGGAGGCAGTGGTTTTTAGGCCAAGAGCTGAAGGATGAGGGGGGGTTCACCAGGTGAAGTGGGGGGACATTTCAGGCGAAAGGAGCAGCCTTGTACAAACTGTGAAGTGGGTAAGCGAGCAGAGCTGAGAAACTTCAGGAAGGCCTGGGGGTCCGCACCCCTGAGTGAGGATGAGGATTCCCAGGGCCCGGGAGCGGTGCAGACCAGGCCTGAGCCTGAGGCCACATTGACTTGCTGGTATTTTATCCTCAGAGAAACGGGAAGCCACTAAACGGCTCTCGTCAGGCGAATAAGATGATCGCCGTGGCATTGTGAGAAGAAATCTCTCCAAATATTGGAGGCAACTTGGATATCCATCGATGAGGGACCAAGTAAGTAAATTACGGTACATCCATACAATGGAAAACTTAACGCTAGTTTTATTTTATTTATTTATGTATTTATGTATGTATGTATGTATTTATTTATTTACGGAGAGGGTGGGCAGAGGGAGAGGGAGAGAGGATCTGAAGCAGGCCCCATGCCCAGCTTGGAGTCCTGAGACCCTCACCTGAGCCGAAATCAAGAGTCTGCTGCTTAACCGACTGAGCCACCCAAGCGCCCTGTCTTACGCTATTTTTAAAAAGAGCAAGGGAGGGGCGCCTGGGTGGCTCAGTCCTTAAGCGTCTGCCTTCCGCTCAGGGCGTGATCCCGGTGTTCTGGGATCAAGCCCCGTATCAGGCTCCTCCTCTGGGAGCCTGCTGCTTCCTCTCCCACTCCCCCTGCTTGTGTTCCCTCTGTCGCTGGCTGTCTCTATCTCTGTCGAATAAATAAATAAAATCTTAAAAAAAAAAAGAGCAAGGGAACAATCTTCCTGCTCTGCCACCCCCCGAGCACCCCCGAGCACCCCTGAGTTGCAGGTGCAGCCCACGAAGGAAGCCACATCTCCACTCCCCGCGCCCCCCACCTTTCCAGTCCTTCACATTTTCCTCGTCTTCCCTTCAGCTCTGAAGCTTCTGTGTGATTCTGGGAGTTTCCTCCTTGGATTTATTCTACCAAAGAAGCTTTGTCTGTGTTAAGCACAAATGTCTCTTAGCAACATCTTGTAGCTCGTCTCTTCATGGAAGGTATTTCTCTGATGATCAGAGGTCTATTTTTACAGACCTTTTCCTTCTCAGGATTGCAAGAATAATGTTCCTGTCTCCTATCAGGGTTTTTACTCACTGTAGCCCACAGAAGCCTGTGGCAGCTAGGAAATATCCCCATTTTACAAATGAGGAACTACAGAGACCGCCCCTCAGGGGTGAATCCTGATTACCCAAACCAAGCCTGATGCGCTCATTCCCCTTTCCCAGTGACTGGTGTAGGGGTGCACATGGACCTGGTTCTGGCCGATGAGATGTACAAAAAGGGGTTTCCTTCCTCATTGAAGAGAGGGCTACCCCTGGAGAAGGCAAGCCTTTTTTAAAAAAATAATTTTAATTTTTTAAAATTTTCAGAAGTTTAAAATTTTTATTCCAGTGTAGTTAACATACCATGTTATATTAGTTTCGGGAGCACAGCATAGCGATTCCACACTTCCATTCATCATCGGGTGGGCATCACCGCAAACGCACTCTTAATCCCCAGCACCTGTTTCACGCCCCCCCCCCCACTGCCCTCTGGTGACCATCAGTCTGTTCTCTATAGTTAAGAGTCTGTTTCTTGGTTTGCTTCTCTCTCTCTCTCTTTTTTCCCCTTTGCTCATTTGTTTTGTTCCTTAAATTGCCCGTATGAATGACATCATATGGTATTTGTCTTTCTCTGACTTACTTCGCTTAGCATGATACTCTCCAGCTCCACCCATGTCGTTGCAAATGGCAAGATTCCATTCTTTTTTATGGCTGAATAGTATTCTGTTGTGTATATATAACACAGCTTCTTTATCCATTCACCTTGGGCTACTTCCATAGTCTGGCTATTGTAAATAACGCTGCGGTAAACATAGGGTGCATGTATCCTTTTGAAATAGTATTTTTGTGGCAGCCTTTAAAAATTTATTTATTTAAAAAATTTTTATTGGTGGCTCCTTCTAGCTTCGAATACATTTATGAGGACTTGATATCCTGAGCTGTGGCAACCATTTTGTGGCGTGAGGCAGTAAGCTTGAGGATGAAGTCCAAATGCCGTGAATGGCAGAGCGGAGAGCCAGGATCCTTGTTGACATGGCTGAGTCAGGGGCCCAGCCCCCTTGGTCTACCCCCTTAACTTTACTTACTCATTAGGTAAACACTAATGTCCCTACAACTGAGCAGTCACACTCCTTGGTTTTCTGTAACTTGAAACTGAAAGCATTCTTTACTGAGGCCTTCCCTGACCCCTCTGAAATGCCCGTGCCTTAGGGTGCGCCACGGGAATCGCAGACACAAGGCACAGGGCAGAAGCACCGACTTGGGAGCGAGCCAGAGCGTGAGCCCCAGGCCCTGCTCCACCACTAATTAGCAGTGTAGCTCAGGGCAAAGTCACCCCCTTCTTCCTCTCTTGTTCTGTCCTCAGTAAAGCGAGGGGTTGTGTTACATCCCAGGCATCTCCTAACAGCAACTCATGAGCCCTCGGAGCCACCCAGGCTTGCTTGAGCTTTTACTGCCCACGGTGATGAGTGGCTGGGGTCCATGCTCGGCTCAGTGGTGAGTGTTTGGAGGTGATTCTGAGGAGTCAGACGGCCTCAGAGTCTTTTCCTCATTCCTCTTCCTCATTTGTCAGCGATCCTTCATCGTGCCCCAGTTTCAGGGTGTATTTTTAGTGGAAATAAACTTGAACAGCTCAGGATGACACAATTTATTCAGGGGCTTTGGCATCATCCGCTCGCGGAGCCAAGCTGGGGAGCGGGGCATGTGGAGGTGGCGAGGCCCACTGACCCAGCAGGTCAGGCCGGTGGCTCATTAGGGAAATCATCAAATGGTGCCATAAAAATAAAGCCTCCAGGGGCTGCAAGCCTGGGTGAAGTGAGTGTCTTTGGCCTGGGACCCAGAACCAAGCCTGCAAGGTATTTACCATCTCGTGATGGCAACAGAGCTGCTATTTGAAACCCTGTTTGCTTCTAAATTCGGGGCTGGATCTTGCTTGTGTTTTGCTGAGCATGTTGATAAGTTTGGAAAAGCGTGTTTGGGAGTGGGCAACTGGGGGGAGTTTAAATCCTCCGCCTAAATAAGGGAGGAAGATTTAGTTTCTAGAGCCATGGAGAAGGCACAGGGTCATAGACATGTTGGTGACCTGCCCAGACCCCCTTTGCAGGACTGGTTTGCCCAGGTCCCTCCTGCCCTGGATGTTGACTATACCCTTCAGCTGAGAACCACCTCCCACCCTCAGAAGCCCGGGAGGCCACCCCACCTGCCCGCAGCCTAGGAATGACCAAAACCAGGGTCTAAAAGCCACCTTGCCCACCCCCAGCTCAAAGTAGGGTAAATCTGTGGCACCCTTCTCTCCAGGGGTCGGGTGAGGCTAAGCTTCCACTGAACCCCATTCTGAGTAACCTCTTCTCCCCCATTCTGCTTCCCTCTTTCCCTTACATGGTCCTTTGGCAGGTGCTCCCTCAACAGGGCATTTGCACAAAGTTGCTTGTCTCAGACTCTGCTCTACCAAACCAGAAAGGGCTGAACGAAGCCCCTCCAATGGGACAAAATGGCGAAAGTCCAAAGCCTCTTTTACATGAATATTTAACGTTCCGTTTGAACTGCTACTTATTAGATGGGCGGACACAGGAAGTGTTTTTAAATCTCTTGCTGCGATGTAACCTCTTAATCCATTCCCTTCAATCTTGAGTATAGCCTGACACACAGGAATGCCTTGCAAGTGTGTGTGTGTGTGTGTGTGTGTGTGTGAGCACGAAACACAGGGTAAGGTGTTGGGCTCCCTGGCTGGATTGACCTGAGACAGAGACAGAAGCGCAGCACAAGTAGGTGATTAAGAAATGGAATTAACTCGGCAGAAACAGGAGCCAGAGGTGGCCATGAGAGTGTAAATTCTCTGGGAATTTGCATAAATGTTGGGAAGGGCTTGGGACTTCCTTGGGGGAATAGAATGGACCAGATCTTAAGTACCAGAAAGACTCCAGGCGGGGTGGAGGATACTACCAGTTATATACACAACATGCATTCTCTTTTCCTTCCTTGATAACAGAGCATTGGTTTACCCTGGACAACCATGTGCCCAGTTAAAGGAATAAATTTTTCTAGAGCAGCTGGGTGGCCAATGGGATGAAGAAAAAAATTTTTTTGAGTCGAACCGCTCAGAAGTATCCTTAGAAAGAGAACAGCATGGGCTCTTTTTGTCTTTTCCTTCTTCCTCCTCCTTCTTGCCTGGAACATAGTTGTGATGACTGGATTTCCAGCAGCCTTCTGGAGCCATGATTTGACCCTGAGGGTATAAGCCATACATTGAGGAGAGCAGAGCAGAAAAATCCAAGATTCCTGAGTCTCTGAAGACCTCATGAAGGTGTCATGCCAGCCCCTTTTGGTTTAAACTACTGAAGTTGGAACTCTAGTATTCGTGGCTGCACCCGGTTCCTGAGGAATGTAGGCTTTCATCCATAGAGTACCTTTGCCAGGTACTTTTCTCAGAATTATCGTTATTCATTACCATGTTCTCCTTGGAAGCAACTTTGGGAAGCAGCCTCGTGAAAGGGATAGAGCACGAGCTGTGCAGTCAGACCGAGCTGGGTTTGGATGTCATGTCTCCTGCTTCCCACCTGCATGCCTTTTGACGTCAGTCTCCTTGATTGTCATTTCATCCTGTAAAATGGGTATAATAGAGTTTTCACATGTCCCCAGATTTCTGTTCATTAAATGGAACTGCAGGTTTGCTGTAGGGATCATAGGGGATTGAATATGTAGAAAGCACTGAGCTTATGGTCTGGCACATAGTAGGTGCTCAAAAATGTTAGGTAACTTGACTCTATGGGTCCTTCCATCAGTCTGCCTTGACGAAGTTTGAATGAAACAGACTGACAGCCCTGAATGAAAACAGTGTCCAGACCATGGGGCTTGGGGTTAGAGTTGGGTTAAGCAGAGTGCTTTTTAAGACCCCTTTGGTTCTAACGTGATGAGAACCACACCTGTAGGGTGGAGTGGGGGAAAGAAGGTGGGACTGATGTTCCTCCCTTCACATCGTAAATATGGCTCCTGGCTTTACTTGTTCAGGGGCTGAAGCCACAGTAAATGGAGAATTCTCCCTCTTGGCTCCAGGTGTCTGGGCCACAAACACATGGCCCTTCCGCTGACCGTGCCCTGAGTGTGCTGATGTAAAGTGGGGAGGGGGCGCCCTTCTCCAGGGAAGTGGGGTGAGAAGCCCAAGGGTTGTAGCCACCCCTTGGGTTTAGTCTAAGTCTGGCCGGGCTCAGGTGATCCTCATGTGTTCCCCAACTCTTGAATTGGTAACAGCAGGGCGGGACCATATCAAACCCTTATACGAAAATGAGAGGAAGATTTACCTGTAGTGCTAGACACACACGATGCTTTATAAGTATTAATTCATTTAATCCACGATAATCCTATGCAATAGGCTCTGCCATTTTATAAGGGGGTCAGTCGATTAAGAGTGGCTGTGACTCACCCAAGGTCAGCAGCTCTGAGTGCTGCAGCCGGCTCCCTTCTTCCGGGCCCCGTGCCGTCCTCTCGCAGAGCTGGAAGGGGCGCTCTGGAGAGTACGCACGTTAGGCATGGGGAGAGCTGGCTGAATGAGTCTCCCTTCTCAGGTAACTTGCTCAGGTAAGAAACTCAGCAAAAGGTCAGACTTAGGAATAGTCAGATGGCCCTTGCCATTTCTTTAGGCTGTTGCTCGGCGGCCGCAGAGACTGTCTCCCATCGGACCAGCATGGCCCGTTTCTCTCCTGTGCCGGCCCTGATACCCATCCTTCACCTCTGTCCAGAGGGAGGAGCTGCTGTGTGTTTAGGGTCCCTGGAAAACATGGGCCTTGAAAGCCTGGGTTGCAGCCAGGAGGGGCACAGAAGCAGAGATGCAGGGGTGGGTGGTGATGGTTGCGGTGGGGGTGGTGAGGGGGGGATGCTCACTCACCTGGGGGGAGTTCTTGGTTGCAGGAGGGGCTGTGGCCTTTGAGGCGGGCAGCTCTTAGTTTGGCTGCTCCCACCCCCTATGTGGCAGTAACACCCTCTCATGGGACAACACAGATGTCCTCACATACTTCTAACTGTGCCCTGGGGCTGGGAGTTCGGGCAGAGGACCAGCGAGCTGGGACCTCTGCTCGTTGAATGACATGGGGCAGAATTGCCAGGAATTGTGATCTTTCCCCCTCTCTGTCTCCCTTTTTGCCCATAGGGTTAAGTGTTATAACTCCATCCAACCTTGGGGATGCCTGCTGTGAGCTCCACATACAATAAAAAGGAACATTTATCTTCCTTTCCAAGGACTAATTTGTACCTCTTGTTTGTGCAGTTTTTATAATATTTTTATTTTAAAATTTGTTCTTCCTTAAGGAAGAACCCTTCCGAATGTTGAAGAGAACAGCAGGTTACTTCACACAATTCCACACATACTCCATGTGGGTCTTTGGTCCACGTGTCATTCGTCATGCTGAGAATTAATTCTATACCAGCATTTGGGATGGGACATTAGTGCCCCCAAACAAAGTACTGTCACCCGTCGAGTTCGAAGCCAATAACCTGAACTGTGTAGGTCTCAAACATGAGCGTGCATCCGAATCAGCCGGGGATTCGTCAGCACACAGACTGCTGCCCACCCCCCCACGGCTCCGGATTCTGCAGGTCCGAGGGGGCGCCTGTGAATCTGCATTTCTAACAAGCTTCCGAGGGATGCTGCTGGTCTGGGGACCACATCACCCTCCCAACCTCCGCACTACCCTGACGATAAAGTCTCTTTCCTGTCAATACTTTTAAAACTGGGTACTTAATACGTGTATTCATTTTAGTGCAATTCATTCGTTCACTGGGCAAGTAATGGTGGAACAGCTACTGGGTGCCAAGGTCTAGGCACTGGGGCCTCAGCCGTGGAGAAACCAAAGCCCACTGACATCAACGAGGAAGCTAACATCCCAGCGGGGAGAGGATGGCGAGTCAAAGCACCACTTAGAAACATAACAAAGTGGCTGGCAGTGATGAGCGCTGGGAAGAAAAATAAAACAGGGAAAGAAGGGGGAGCGTGATGGCAAGTGCTGCTTTAGAGAGAATGGCCAGCAAAGCACTTTGTAAAGAGGGGGCATTTGCAAAGTACTCAAATGAAAAGAATGTGAGCCACGTGGACATCTAGGGGAAGGACATTCCACCAAGTACAGAGGCCTGGATGGGGGGGTGGAGAGACAGGTTTGTTGTGTTGGGAGACCAGCTGGGACATCTGCAGGGCTGGAAGAAAGGAGCAAGGAGGGAAGAGGGAGACAAGAGGGCAGAAAGGTAGGTGGGGCCGACACACGGAGGGGCTGCTAGGGCACAGTAGGGACTTGAGGATTTAGCTGATGGAGAAAGGAAGCCAGTGGAGAGTGTGACACAATCTGATTTCTGTTTTAAAAGGAGTGCTCTGACTGCAGTCAGGGAGAGAGAATGTAGAATGTCAAGGGCAGAGGCAGGGAAACCAGATAGGATGTTACTACTGTCACCCAGGCAAGAAATGATGGTGGCTAGGCGAGGACAGGAGGTGGCTAGGCAATGGAGGTGGTGGCGAGTGGACAGATTTGGGGAGGGTTTAGGTGGACAGAGCCAGTGGGGTTTGCTAACAACTCGGACATATGGAAGGAGAGGCAGATTAAGGGCCACTCGTAGGTTTTTAGCTTGCGAAGCCAGGTAAATATGGGTTTTTTTCAGCAATGCTTTACCAGTGGGGCTGGTGCCTGGAAAGGCACCCAGGAAAGAGACGATGAAGACGTGACGTCCGGCCTCGATATTGTACATCTAGTAAGATACTCCATAAACATCGAGGGTCTGGGTGAGATGAATCCCCAGAGCAAGGGCCGTTCCATTTGGGCCCCTTTGGTCAGTTTATCGGATTGGCGATGTCCCTTTCCAGGCTCTGCTGTGGAGCAGGGGTCATGAGAGGAGCTGCCCTGACAGCTGGTTGGGCAGCCCCGTAGGTTAGAGACGTCTGGTTTATAAACTTGCTGGACTTAGAAAGAACCAGGGAAATGAGTTGAGGAGAATCCAAGCATATAGGTTCCCTCAAAGCCCTCAGCGCGTGCAGGACTGATGACACAGGTATGGTTCGCTCTAACAGATTCGTACTCCGCCAGCCACGGGCAGCCGGAAGTGATGTTTCAGTCTTGATGTTTCCTCGGGGGCTAGCTGGCAGGAAAAAGGATGGGGACCTCAGATTTTCTTGGCATTTTTTCTAGTAGTCGATTATTTCTAGGTAATTCAAATAGCAGATGGAGCCTTCCTATCCCCTGAGAGCTTCAAAGATAGCAGTTTGGACTCCCCAGTTTCACGGCCTGTGGAAGTCAAAAATCACAATTTCTGCAAACTTGAGGGAAAGGTAGAGACTCCTGTCATCAAAATCACTGCGATCTCCGGGCTCTTGTGTCCCCTAGTATCTGTCTTTGTCTCACCCCAAACCGGTGAGACAGGAAGCTCATTTCTCCTCCCTTGTTTCCCACTGTAACCCGATGATAAGTGAGGGTCCCATACTGCCTGGTCTTGGCGTGGACCTGTATCCAGGATGCCCAGGTCCCCCAAGCAAAGGTAGTTAAAAAGTAACTCCAACCCCAGTTTTCCTCTTTCCAATCAAACTGAAAAGGATCTCAGGCAGATGTCAGAATTTCATTTCTCGAGACTCTACTTGGCCTTGGAGGTTCCGATGCACTTTTCCATGTGCTTGTATGCTTTGTCACCTGCCAAACTTCCCCAGCTTCTCCCATGTCCTCCCCCTGCCCTTTGACAGCCAGAGTCCCTGTTCCTTTATTTCTGACCATTCTTCAAATGAAGCCTTGCAGAGGGCCTTACAATAGGATGCTTTAGGGGGTGAGCACACGTGTGCCTGTGTGTGTGGGAGAGGCAAACTTTATTAATGGTTTTTATACCCACCCCCTTTTCCCTAATCTGCCCACTGAAGCACTAAAGACAGTTTTCTCCATGCACTTAACCTCTCCCCTCTCCTGCCACACTCACACAAAGCAGTCATTAGTGTGGAACACTTCACTGGAGATTTCGGGAGAGAAGGGAACGAGCAGAAAGTGAGGGTTTCCATCACAGAAATGCAAATACCTTTAAAATCGCATTAGGCTTCTGGGCTCTTCGCAGACCTTCCGGCCACCTGCCACTGGAGGTTTGCCCCACATTAGCCTGTCTCGGCCCACTGTGGTGGCGTCTCTGTATCACCTGTCTACACTGACCTCCCATGTCTCTCCTCCCATGGATTTCCACCCCTCCTCTTTTGTGAAACAGTTCAGCCTGTTGGCAAAGGGGTTGAAAGCATGGGCACCGGAGTCAGTCTGCCTGGGTCTGAATCTCGCCTCTGGAAAGAGCTTCATAACGACTCACTCGCCCTTAGTTTTTTCATCTCCCAGATGAAACTAGCGCCCTCACCTTCCTCGGGGTTGTTGGCAGGACCAACTTGAGTCATCGATCTTAAAGTACTTGGGAAACACCCGGGGGGGGGGGCAGGTACCCACGAAGCTCCCTCTCTTGTGACTTTGTTTTCTGGTCCTTGGGCTCATGTGTCACTTTTCAACAGAGAGACTTGTCGAAGTCTTTTCCAAACAAAGGCCATTTCCTCCCCACGAGATTTCGGTGCCATCTCTTACGGCTGTTTTGCCTTGTCGCCTTTGTAAAGGGCTTTGGGTTCGAATCCTGACTCTTCGGTTTTCTAGTTTTGTGGCCTTGGGCAGATCCTTTAACCTCTGTGAGTCTCGGTTTCCTCATATTTAAAATGGGAATAACAGTGGTACCTATTTGCTGGGATTGTTGGGATTAAAGGAGTATGTATGGGAAGCTTCTATGATAAGAATGGTCTATCGAGTATTGTCTGGGTCCTGGGTGCTTTTCTGTGTATTAATTCTCAGCACAATGAATGGTACCCAGGACACGGTCAAGTGTTCTTGCAGTTAGCTCCGAAGAGCTGTGGAATGGTGGTTCTGTAGAAGGACAGGTGCTCCCAGGTAACATAGTTAGAGCTGGGAGCAAGGAACAAGGTGAACTCGGGGGAGGGCAAGATCCCTGGGGGCTGGGAAGGTTCCCCAAGGGACAGGGACGGAGTCCTTGAGTTGGGCCTCATGACCAAGGGAGGATTCGAACAGGAGAAAATGTGGAAGGACCTTCAGAGGGGCGGTGCTGAGCTCGAGTGCGATGCTGGCCCCCTGGGACCACCGCGCCCTTCTGATCCAGCTAGTGTCACAGCCAGGGAGCTGTGCCAAAGGTTCTCGTGGTGGCGTGTGAGAGACAAGAGCCAAACAGAGGGCTGCAGAAGGTGCCCTGCCAGGGAGAGGTGTTGGGACTTTGATGTTATAATTAATAATAATAACGAAGCCGTAAGAATGAGCATCATTCATTGTGCTCTGAGATACCAAGCTCTGCGCCCTGGGACTGGGTTCTCTTCTTTCTCCCATTTTCTGGATGAATCAACACAAGCCCAGACAGAGGCCACGTGTCAAATCATTGCCAGGGTGTGGACTGATACTCAGGTCTGCCTGACCCCTGGGGTTAAGCCCTAGGCTGCACATCCTGGTGTCCCCAGCAGCCTGTGTGCTGACAGGGGCCAGTCTTTACAGACAGTCTTCTCCCAGGATGGAGGTGTGCGTGAGTCTTGCCTCCTCACCTTTCCCCTCCCTTTCTCTCCCCAACTCCTTCTGTGCATCCTCAGGCCATCCTCAGCCCCTGGTGGGTCTGTCATCCTAAGGGTAGAGTTTAATGGCCTTTGTGGGTCCAAGTGTCCCAGGGCCCCTCCCCCCAATTTCCCTGTCTGGATGGGACCAAGCAAGGTGGAGATGGTGGGGGTGGGAGAGGGAGGAGAGCCGCCTCTCCAGTGAGGGAGGGGGCTGCACCTCTCCAACCCTGGTTTGGCATTTTCTGTGCGGGGAATGAGAAACCCAGCGTTGCTATGGAAACTGCCATCCCCTGCTCCCTGTGTCATTCTCTGTGGGAAGTTCCCGCGTGTAAGGGGTGGGGGAGGTGTGCAGGGGACACTCCTGCTGCACGGGGTGCTGGAATGCAGAAGGGCCAGCTCTGGGGGGGGAGGGGGGATGCAGGGGCAGATGGCAGCTGGGACAGGGGTCCCTGGGTGGCCCTGCTCCCAGGACGGGCTGCAGGGCTTCTGACTTGAGGGTGAAGGGCAGCCATGGAGCTCAGGCTGCTTCTCTGGAACCATCCCGGGGATGGTCACTCACACTTGAAAGGCAAAGAACAGTTTGCAAAACCCTATCATGTGGGCTCTGGAAAGAGCTTGGGACCAACAGTGACTGAGACTCAGGCTTGAATACCCACATAGCCGGCTTCCCCATGCCTCAGTTTCTCCACATCTACAAGATGTGCCAAGGGACAGCAACCTCATAGAGTGGTGACAGGGAGCTGTGACTCCATGCACCTGTCCCCTGCCTGGTGTCTATACTGGAGGCAGCTTCTAATTAAGTGGGGTCCCCTTCTCACTTGACCCCATTCAGGCCAGCAGTACGAGCCCCACTTTACAGATGGGGAGACCAAGGCCCAGTCAGGGGAAGGAAGGGGCTCCCAGTTCACAGGGAGTCGGGGCAGGGCCCCTTCCTGGTAGGCCCTCTAGCTCGTGGCTGCTACCTGGAGCTGATCTTAACTGCTGGGCAAGTGACCTGGAGGACTCCCTCTCCTTGAGCCACATGGTAAGCCCCAGTGCCTCCTGCCACTGTCATCAGAGGGACCAGGCCCGTGGCGAAACAACTCTTTTTTAGCTTATAATATTGAAGTAGAATAAAGGGCTTTGCTGTCTCTGTGGAAACAGACGATGGGGGTGGGGAGAAAAAGAACCCCCAAGCCCCAACATCAACACCCGACACCCCCCTCCACACAAGCACCCCTCTCAGTTCCCAGAACGGAAAGGAACCTTCCAGGTGACTTGTTAGCTCTTTCTGGGGCAGAAGAAGGTGGAAAACTAATTTTAACTTCTCGGGGATTTTTTTTTTTTTTAGCTTTTATGTTTTTCAGACCTGGGGTAGGACATCAGGTGCCCCCTAAGTTCACAGAGTCAGGGGAAGAATGAAAGAAAGTGGTAATTTTGCTTCTACCAGACAGATCCTGCAAATCGCAGTGGGTAGGGATGCCAAGAAGGTCAGGGTCCTGCGGTGCTCACCTTCTCCCCTCCCCAGAAAAGCTCCTGCTTGTTCCTCCCCCAAATCCGAGGAAAGTATCACCCAGGGAATTAGGAGGCTGAAGTCAGATGCGTGAATTTGTGAAACCCAGATTTGCTGTGTGGCCTTGGGCAAGTCACTTCCCTTCTCTGGGCCTCAATCGCCTCATCTGTTGCAAGGAGACAGTAATTGCTGTCTTGCCCGCCTCCCACGGTAGCCGTGGAGGCTCAAAGCAGTGCTGGGCTGATTTCTTGGCCCCAGCGTTGAGAAGGAAATAGCAAAACTAGGGAAGTTCCCACAATGATTGGAATGGGGCAGGGACCCCCAGTCTACCCACTGGAGAAGGAGGACCAAGAGCTCAGGCTCTATTTTATACCCAGCCCAGTGCTTGACACATGGTGGGTCTCTAATGCACTTTTATGAATGATAATCAATGAGGGTTCCCACAGGGGATGGTGAACAAGGTCAGCCTGGAGAAGAGTTTATGGGAAATTGGCTAATTGATCTCCAAGCAGGGGAAAGGCTGTCATGTGGCCTGGGGAAGAAAGGGTTAGAGGCAGATCCTGGGGACAAATGAGTAGATGCTATAAGGGGACAGATTTCAATTCCATACGAGGGCCGTGGGCTAGCAGTGGGGTAAATGAGCTCCCCTTACTCCCAAACTTTTTTTTTGGCACGCTCCCTGCCCAACTTGGGACTTGAACTCACAACCTTGAGATCAAGAGTCCCATGCTCTACAGACTGCGCTGGGAGGCGCCCCTTGGAAATGAGTTCCCATTAAGCATTTGCAATGGGTTGGGGAACTGAATAGAAATCACTAACCTTTACTGAGCCCCAGCTGGGAGGCTGTAAAAGTTCTCCTGAACTCCTGTGAGTGCTGGCACTGGGACCCCTGTAGCAGGCAGCCCCCCCTGCAGCAGCACACCCTGACCCCGCAGCAGGCACATCCCTGCAGTAGGCAACCCCTACCCCCGGGGCAGGCACACCCCTGCAGCAGGGAGGGCTCGTCACCAGGCGAGGTGGACACATCTCCCACCACTGCCACCCCCCAGCTAAAGGTAGAGGAAGCTTCTCCCCCTGGGCTGGCCTGTCTCCCACACCCTTCTGCCCCGGTCACCCCAAGAGACGGGCGTGTGTACCCAGAACGAAGCCTGGAGAGTGACCAAGCCCAGTGCTGTCCCGGCTGCAGGTGTCCGCTCCTGCTGAATAAATCATTATCGGGCCCATCAAGCATCTTACCCCAGAGGAGTGTTCTCTGCCTCCCAGATGCTATCTTCCCCCCTGGAAGCCAGGTGGCACTTACGTGCCCCTTCTTCAACAGATGGCGAGCAGGGTGAGCCTTCCACCTGGTCAGGCTTACGTTTCCCAAGCTGGAACCAGCCCTCCCAGCGATCCGGGCGAGGTCCGGCTGACTGCCGTGCTCAGAAGCCCCCGGGGCTCCCCAGCACCTGCTGAAGGGGGCCTCCCACATCTTCACTAAGCCCTGCACCTGCCGCTCCCCCAAACGAACCTCTGCTAGAGTCACCCCAGCATTCTTACACGCTCTGCGTCGGGCCACCTCCACGACTTTGCTCACGCCATCCCCTCCCGCAGCGGCCTCCCTTCCCATCTCTAAGGCACGCCCTGGTTCCCGGCCATTCTGAGGGCCGCACCGGCAGGGCTGGGTTTTGTTAGCTGAACCCCATGTGCTGACTCTAAGCCTCTCCAGGGCAGTGCCCATGTCCCCAGTGTTTCACCCAGGGTGAGCACACGGGCCCCTCCGCATGCTCCGTGCTAACTGCCCGCTCACCTGCCTTGGCCTCCCCCAGACCCAAAGTTCCAGAAGGGCAGGGATGTGTCCTTGTTGCCACCAGTGTCTAGTTCTACCTCCTTTGTATTCCCAGGATCTGGAATAGAGCCTACCCTCGCTCCAGAAAGAAAGAAAGAAAGAAAGAAAGAAAGAAAGAAAGAAAGAAAGAAAGAAAGAAAGAAAGAAAAAGAAACAAAGAAAGAAAGAATAGAGATACTATTTGTCTTGAAAGCTGGATCTCTCCAGATGCCTCCAATTCATCGAATCTCTATTTTAGAAACCCTCGAGCCGGCGTATCTTCCTATTATTATCTTATTCCACCTTTACATCAGGATCCTTGTCTAAAATGCCTTGGGAGCAGTTTTAACTCGATTCCAGAAAAGATGGTTTATACCTGACACAGACAAGTAAATAGCTCTTAGATTATCTACCGTTGCCCCCGCTTTGCGTGCTGACACAGCCATCAGGCTGACGTGGCACGGCGCCACTCCAGTAATCCCCTTTATAAGATGACCTTTGCAGGCTACGCATTTTTGGGCAGAGAAATTCAGTTCAAGTTTGTAACCGACTCTCGCTATCATGTGTCTCTGAATATTCTTCGGCCAAAAGTAACAAAATCTGAAGGGACCAGATAAGAAAGATGAAGGATTAATTACTCATCTTGGTTGAGTGCTGCTGGCGGGCTGGGCACGATTCATCCTCTGGAGAGCGAGGCAAGGAGGAGGGGGGTGGGGACAGAGGGATGCACGCGGGTCACGTTTCTGCCTTCTCTAGACTTTCAACATTCCTTGTCTCATCTAGTCCCTCGACCTCAGGGTGCAAGAGGGCAGAAAGGTCACCCGGTGCAGTCTCCAATCTGGGCATTCTCCCATTCTCCCCGAAGTTGCCCATCGGACCTGCGCTGGCCCAGGGCCGGTGACAGGCGGCAACTTGCTCCAGCCTCGATGGCACTGTGGTTAGCAGGCGTGGCCGTGGTGGAAAGCAAGCCTGTGGGCTCTGGAGCCCAATCTTGGAGTTCTGGCTCTAGGAGGCTCTGTGACTATGAGTTATTAGTACGTCTCGGCCTCTGCCCCCGGGGGCCTGGAACTGGGGGCCTGGTGGTGTGTTTCTCAGGGGGAAGATAGAACGTCACAGTGGTTAGTAGGCAGAGCAGGACTCAAGCGGGACTGCCATTTTCAAGATGGGTGACCTTGGGCCAGTCGGATGAGCCTTAGTTTTCCCATCTGGTAAAGGGGATAATAACAGCACCTCTCATAGGACCATCATGAATATTAAATGAAACCTGGGAGCTGGGGACCCAGGGAAAGTAATGATACCGGCCATCACTCACACATCACTTGACCGAACGCTTACTGCTTGCCAGGCTGTGTTCTAGAATAGATGTACGCCTGGACACATGGACATATGCCATAATCCTTGGGGCTACTCCTGAGTGAAGTAACCTTATTATCGCTAGTTCCCAGAGCCACAGAGATGGGAAGTAACTCTCCCAGCATCACACAGATGGCTAGTGGCAAGGGCAGGATTCGAACACAGGTCATGGCTCCAGACACTGGGTCCTCACCCTAACCTTTACAGCCTCTCAGCAGGGTCAGTGAGGCTGTGTCCTCGTAAGCCCAGGTTAAAAGGCCCCCCTACCACCCGGCGGACCCCTCTCCGGTGCGGTGCCCACACCTGTATGCTTACGAGTGCCTGCTGCATGCTTGCACGCCGGAGCTGGGCCGTGTTTTCATGAATCCAAATAGACTTCTTGTTTTGTTTTGTTTTTTTTAAAGATTTTATTTATTTATTCGACAGAGAAAGAGACAGCCAGCGAGAGAGGGAACACAAGCAGGGGGAGTGGGAGAGGAAGAAGCAGGCTCATAGCAGAGGAGCCTGATATGGGGCTCGATCCCATAACGCCGGGATCACGCCCTGAGCCGAAGGCAGGCGCTTAACCGCTGTGCCACCCAGGCGCCCCCCTGAATAGACTTCTTGTTAACAGGGACTAAGTACTAGTAAAACATCGTCGATAAAACATAGCCGGTGTTGGCACGCCACGCTCCCTGTTTCCAAAACCTGCTCCCATCCATAAAAATATGATCTGTTGGTCTCATCATAATCCTGGGTGGTGAAGAGGGTTCAGAGAAGGGTCACCGAACTAGCTGGTGACAGCACAAGGAGAAGTCAAATCCCCTGGAGCCAATGTTCATAGTACAGCTTGCTGAGACAAAGGTGTCTCATGATCTGCCCTTAAGGGCCGTGGCGTGCGCTCCCCCAGGCCAGCCTAGCAATTTTTAACACTTCTAACTGAATGCTAATTTTGTCTTGAAAATTGTTTTTATTTGATTTAATGGTGGGAGAGGAACCTGGGAACTCAGAAGCTAGTTAAGGGTTCAGATCAGTCACCTAATGTTATTAGACGAAGTTTGAGTTTTTACCATGCACAACAAAACCTAGCACCGCTTCCCCCTTCTCTGAATGGGGGGCCATGAAGGCTGGGGCTGGCCGCAGGCAGGCACCTCCCTAGCCCAGCCCAGCCATTCTGTTTCCCTAATGGGGATAACTTTCTTTTTTTTTTTTTTTAATCTAATCACTTTGCAGGCATGATCTCAGTGAATGGCGACCACAAACCTATTAAGTGGGTCTTAATATTATCCCCATTTTGCAGATGGGGACATTGCGGTCCAGAGAGGCTCCGTGACAACATACTTACAGTTACAAAGGCAGGAAGCGGTGGTGCTGAGATCCACGCCCAGGCTGTGTGTCCCCAGTGCCTGGGGGAGTCACCGTCCCTCTGAGGCTCTATGCGCCGCCCTCGACTCCAGCTTCTTTGCCAGCGGGGCTCCTCTTCTGCTGCCAGGACCCCAGTAGGGGAGGACCATGGAGCTGGGAAGTGGACGGGGAGGAAGGCGGAGCCCTGGCTTGCAGCAGTGGCCACCCGAGGCCAGGGCAACTGGGCGGTTAACCTGCACGGGGCTCCCCATCAGGCTGCTCCCTCCAGCTTCTCATTACAGTCCTTAATTACGGACTAGCAGCGGTTCTGAGTGGAGGGCGAGAAGGAAGGGTGGGAGAGCCGCATCCAGATGGCCCTTCTGGCGAGCGTGGGCTTCATCTGGTCTTTATGTAAGAGTCACCCTGCTTCCCAGATTGCCTTTGAGGCAGACGCTTAAACACTTGTTTTGTGTTTATGATACAGAGGAAGAAATTAAAAGGCCCCCAGAGGAAAAGGAGAAAGAAAAAAAAAAAAACCCAGGAGTGATTCTGGGGTCTTGTCAGGCAAGATGGAGAGAGAAACCAGGTCTGGGACTGGTTTCAAGAGAACAGCAAGCAGGCGGCTTCCCTGGGCGTGGGTGGTGAGATCCAGGGTTCCATGATCACGAGCAGGGAGGAGGGCGAGCACCCTTCCGGTGGCAGAACCGGGCAAGAAATGGCCCGGCATCGAGGGCCCGATGTGTGCTAAGCACTGTGGTAGACTTGATATATTCTCTCTAATTCTTTCAACACCCCTGCTTTTACAGATGCAGAAACCGAGGCCAGGGAGGCTCAGTGTCTTGGCCAACATTAGCTTGCCTGAGAGCTAGCCTTGGCCTGGGACTTCTAGAAGTTTTCCACCGGGAACACCTTCCCACACCTTCCCCCATTCCATTCTTCCTCCTGTGGAAAGCCTCCCGGGGAAACCCAGCCCAGGCGCGTGGGTCTCTCCTCCCCAAGCTTCCCATCCTCACTGCTTCTGAACTTGATCTCTAACTTCCTCTAACCTTGGGCTGCTCTGGAGCTCGGGCGCCTCGGATCTGTTGGAAGGGGCCTCAGCGGCCAGCACCCCAAACCACCATTGGGTTTTTAGATTCTCCCTGAAGCACCCCAACCTCTGCTCAAACATTTGCATGAACAGGGAGTGCACCCTTAGCACATCTTTGGACAGAGATGGTGGTTTGGCCCTTCTGCGTTATAGAATCGCCTAACGGACAGTAAGAACTGAGGCTTTTCTTGTCTACACCCTTCAGGTGGGAGATTGCAAGGATACACGATCAATCACCCATCTTTACGGATGAGGACGCTAAGGCCAGGATGCTGGGGATTCGCCCAAGGTCACACAGTGAGCTGGGGACTGAGCAGGAAGGAGAACTCAGGCCCAATCCCTAGCCTGGTGCTCCTCCCTCTGTCTGCTGAGCCTCGGTGATGAGCCAGGACCCCTGGGGAGGGGAGGGTTTGAAAGATCACAGGACTTGGTGGTGGGGGGTGAGTAGGAAAATGGAGCGGGAGGCAGAGGGAGGCATAGTTGATATGAGACTAAAAGCAACCCGATGAGAAAAATAAGGACTCCCTGGATGTTGGCTTAGAATAAGCCATTTTCTTTCTGGGATTTTATGGGCCTGTATAACCTTGCAAGACACTGTGGTCAAAATTAAGGGTTACGAGATGGAAACAAAGCAAATGGATCTATTTCTGTTGTTTTTTGTTATATAACAAACCATCCCCAAACTTGGTGGCTTAAAATAACAATGATTTTATGATTTCTTGTGCTTCTCTGGCAGGCAGGGTCACAGCTGGACATGCATGCAGCCATTCAGCTGGCGGCTAGAAGGTTCTAGAAGGGCCGCATCAGTTCCCCTCTCTGTGGCCTTTCTTACCGCCTGGCCTCTCCTTCCTGGAGGACAGCTTGGGTTTCCTTACTACATGGCGGCTGAATCTGGGGAGAGTGAGGGCGGGAGCTTCTGGGCCTCCCGAGGCCCAGGCTAGAACTGTCACTTCCGCCACGTTCTGTGGGTCAAAGTGAGTCAACGATGCACCCCTGACTCCACTGGGGAGGAAATAAACTCCATGTCTTGATGGGAGGAATCTTGGGTGGTCATATTTGCAGACAAACTCCCACGGGAAGTTGATAGGAGTCGGGGGGACGTGGAAGGGACATAAGACGGGATTTGCACAAATTTGACTTATGCACAACTTTCCAGAAGCACGGTGAAGGGAGGCTCCGCGTCCGTCTGCACGGGGCTGGAGCTGGGGTTCCTGCGCAGTCGTCTCGGCCGCTCTTGCGCTACCCTGCTCTCCTCTTCTTCAAACAACCCCATCGGCGGGAGACCACTAAAGCGAAAGTGAAACACACCAAGGCCACAGTCATTAGCATCCTGGAACATTGGATTCTATTTCTGGCAGATCTGAGGTAGTTGGCAAACCTCTACCCTCTGCCTCCCTGGCTCAGCACTCTGAGGTAATGAGCCCGCCGTATTATGTGGCCTTAGCAGAAGTGCCGGGAGCCGACCAAGAGAGGAAGCAGACTCCCCACACTCCATGAGCATCAGCATGCACCTGGCGCTTGGGGCTCCGCTCTGGGCTCAGGGGAAGGCAACTCACCTCGACTGAGTGCCCACTGTGTGCCAAGTGCTGCTTGGCACGTCTGGCCCCTGCTTTTCTTTTGAGCCTCCACTTGGACTCTTTTCCCTCTCCCTGCCTTCCGGTCAGTCTGGGTGTGTTCTAGCTTTGAACGGGCCACTCGTTCTCTTCCTGGCCTCTGTGTGTTCCGTTTCTTCTGCCTGAAACACGCTTTCCCTGGTTAACTCCAGAGAAGCTCCTCAAATCAGGATCCCTGCCTTCTCTGCTAGACTGTAGGCTCCCAGTCCAGGGTTCTTTCTCCAAGTGTTTGTTGAATGACTACATGATGGAACGAATGAGACTTCACAACAGCCCCTTTGACAGATGAGACCACTGAGGCTCAGAGAGAAGGAACTTGCCCCAGGGCAGAAAGAGGTGAGAGCCAGAGCCAGATGGTTTGGTGGCCATGCTTGTGTCCTTTCTACCACACCGGGCTCTTAAGGGCAAACGCAGGTGTGGCCAACGGTGATGAGGAGGGGCAGGGGGTGCTGGGAGAATAAGTGAGAGCCCAGGTACGTCTCTGGCCCACTGCTCACAGAGAGTAATGCCAGAGACAGGGGTGGACCCAGGAGCCAGGCTGCTGAGCTGCAGTGTTTGGCCGAACCTCTGTGGGTCTGGTCTCCCTCAATCTCTCTTGAATTGAAGGTTTACAGGCACCTTCGCTGTAGACAAGAGGTGCCAGACCAGCAACCCAGCTGGCTGTCAGAATCTGGAAAGTCGTGCTAACCCCTAGGGTCTTTGATACCCTCTGGGTAAAAGGGCCCAGGGCAGATTCCGGGTCAGCATCCGGAGGTGTTAATCCCAGAGGCCAGTCAGAATGTTGCATCGGAGATGACTTCCTACCATGGAGAGAGCACCGATTTCAGAGTCCCACACAGATTCAGGATCCCAGCTCCACCAGTAAGAGCTGAGTGACCTTGGCCCAGTTCCTTAACCTCTCTGAGCCTCACTTTCCTTGTCTGGAAAATGGGGATAATAAGATACTCTTCATAGGGTTATTGAGAAAGTTAAATGAGTTAATTGTGCAGCGTGCTTAGAACAGGGCCAGCCTCCCCAACTTGAGCCTGGCATAAAGGACGCTGTTGACAAATATTAGGTTAGAAGACCTGTTGTTCTCCCTTTGCCATTGAGCCTCTCCTGCCTTGGCTTCTCTTCCATGTAATGCTTTGCTCTGTATGCTTCCTGGGCCTGTGGGAAGAGTAAATGTGATGAAGGATGAGGAAGACCCTTGTAGAGTCCTGTCCAAAGGGCAAGGCTAAAGCAAGCTGTGCTGCCTTTGTGTCTCCATCTGGACCACACCAGGTCAAGGCCAGGGCCTGATAAACAACTGGAGAGGAGCAGAAATTTCATGGGCTTGGGAAATGGTGATGGTGATGATGGTGGTGGTGGTGGTGGTGGTGAAAAGGATGATGATGGAGATGAAGATGATGCTGGAGATAAAGATCATGATGATGGAGATGGAGATGATGATAATGATGGAGATGATGATGATGGAGATGATGACGACAATGATGATGGAGATGATGACGATGATGATGGAGATGATGACGACAATGATGATGGAGATGATGACGATGATGATGATGATGATGGAGATGATGACGATGATGATGATGATGATGGAGATGATGACGATGATGATGGAGATGATGACCACGATGTTGGATGGATAGGTGGATGGATGAGAGGGCTCATTGTAGCATATACAGGCCAAGCCTTAAGAAGACAATAGGATGTTATAAAAAGATCAAAGGACTACTTGTTCAAAGACCCATCTAGTTTTCAGCCCAGGCTCTGCCTCTTACAAGTCAAGTGACTTTGGACAAATCACTACACATCACTGGCCCTCAGTTCCATCACCTATACAACAGGAACAACACCGCCGCCCTGCTTGCTTCACAGGGAGCACGCTGGCGATCACACCATGATCGTGTTCACGCACACGAGGAGCTGCGGTTGCTGCTGCTGTATCCGAGAGGGAGCCCTACCCACAGGCAGTCATTGCCATCAAGCAAATTGACTCCAATACAAGCTCGGTTGCTTCCTTGCCCAGGTGTCTTTAAGCCAACGAGATCCCTTCCAGCCTTCTCGTCTACAAATGAGGCTAATAGTGCTACCCCAATAGGGTTGTGGCCTGGCTAAAATGGGTTCTTGTTACAGGGACCAACCCAGTACCTGAGAGAAGTGGCGGCTTCAGAAGTGGTCCTCGTTATGATTAAAAGCCTCTGGCCCATTCTGGCTATTTCTTTCCTGGCTCCACCCTTAGCTTGGCCTGACCTGCTATAACGATCCCACTCTCCTGGTCATCACTGCTGCCTGCAAAACGCTCTTGTGGCACATTCTTCAAGGACTAGATGGGGTTACAAAGGGCTGCCCTGTATGGTTGTGCAGGTTGCTTACTGGCTCAAGGGCACTCAGCTAAGGAAATTCAGCTTGTGCTCCACCCCTTCCCCTTCCTGCCAAAGCTGAGACCTTCTCTCAGGCTCATCCTGAAGGAGGCAACTTTTCTAATTGGTATAAAAACTGGAGCTAGGAGGCACCAGAGTCCTTCATTTGGCTTAGAAATGTGGAAACAGATGGGGGTCTCAGAGAGGATCTGACCCAACATTCTTGTTGCAAAGAAGTAGAAACTAACCACCATTCATTCATTCATTCATTCATTCCTCTATTGGGTGTTTACTGAATACTTACTACATGACAAATGCCATCTCTATGCTCAGCAGGAGGCAGAAATGGTCAGATGAAGAGAAGGGCACAAGGCATGGCCGCTCCACCTGTGTTCCCGCTGACCCATCCTTGTTGCTCCACCTCAAGGGATGTTTGGCGGTGTCCTGGAATGCAGGCACCTGGCCCCATGCTCCTGACCCAGCGGGGCTCGTGCTGCTGGTGACCCAGTGACCCATGCTAAAGGCTCAAGACTGATTCAGATGCCTGGGCTCTGGGTCTAGCCTGTAAGTAACATGTGTTGAACTTGGTGAAGCCACCAACCGCCCCTTTGTCTTCAAAACAGAAAGATCGGGCCACAGGACCGCTAAGGTTTTGCCAATTCGAATCTTCTAATCGGTGATTCTCAAACTTCAGCGTGCGTTGGAATTACCGGGAGGGCTAGTTAAAACCCAGATGGCTGGGCCTTGCCTCACATCTTCCAATTCCATGGGTCTGGGGTGGGAGCTGTATTTCTAGCGAGTTCTCGAGATAGTGCTAATGCTGCTGGTCCGGGGACCAGACTTTGAGAACCACTGCTCTAGCCCTGGGCAAACCAGGCTGCACGTTAGAATCACCTGGGAGAGCTTTAAACAGTGTGGATATCCAGCCCAACACCAGAGCGACGAAATCAGTGCCTCTGAGCAGGAGCCTGGGCTTGGCTATCACGTAAGCCTCCCCCAAGGTGATTTTTATTCTCCGCCAGGGTTAGGAACCACTATTCTAGAAAAGCAGCCAAAGGATGTGACAGGACATTGGTTGGGCAAACACATTATTTCCCTTTGGAGAAATGTCTTTCGGATCCCTCCCATTAGCTGCCTGGTTCTGAATAGCCTCCCCGGCCCTCAGTTTCCCCTTCTGTAAGTGGGGCTCTTAGGAGAACTGAAGCGAACTCTGCCTCTCCGTGTCTGCCCTCCCCTTCCTCTTGTTTCCAAGGAGAGCTGGTGCATTGCTTCTGCTCTGCAGCTGTTGAGCTGAACACAATTCAATAAACATTTATTAAAAACGCACAACGTGTAAGATGCTGCCCTTAATGATGTGGGAATACAAAGATGAATCAGGCTCTGTCCCCACTCCAAGGAGCTCCCGTGCCAACAGGGATGATGAGTACGTGTCCAAGATGTAAGGCGGGACGTGACATAGGCCATAAAGGAAGTAATCATGATGAGAACTACTGCATGCAGGGCCCCTAGTGTCAGGCACTTCACAGTCTATTTTAATCCTCCCAACGACCTGTAAGGTAGACACTGTCACAACCACTTTACAGGTAAAGAAACTGAGGCTTAAAGGGATGGTCAGTTACCTACAGTGCAAGAGCCAGGTTTTGGGTTCTTTGGTGTTTTGTTTTGTTTTCCCACAGGATCCCGGATGAGGGTGACATTCACACCCCTTGACAGGCTAGGAGGCTTTGTGGGGAGAGGTGTGAACACCATGTTTTGAAGGATGAAATTCACTGAATAAAGATAGACAAAAAGTTCCCCCAGATAGAGGGATCAGATACACAAAGGCCTGGAGGAGGGAAATCCCAGTGTCTTGAGGGATCTGGAAGTGGTTTGATTTAGGCGAAATGTAGGCTGATGGCGGGATGTAATGGGGACTAGATCCTGGCTGGAGGCTTTGTATGCTGGACTAAGGAGTTTAGATTTTATGTGTTCAGCCATGACAATTCTTGAGTAGGGGGTGGCATATTTTCGAAAAAGATTAAAGTGGTCATGGATTTGGGGGGGGCGGGACAGGGAGTCCAGTAAGCAGGGAGATGATTACAACAAATGGGCCATTCGAGATGGTGAGGCAAAGGGGCGGGGGGAAGGATAGGAAAGCGGGGACACTGGGAAGCGTGCTGTTGCCACGTGAAGCTTCTTCGGGCATCGATCCTTCATGTGCACCTGCTTGTTGACTGAGCCATTCTGTGTTTGAGGAAGGGCAGGGGTAGGGGCAGGAGCAGGTGGGTCTCCCGGGGCCCTTGCAGCTCCGTGTGCAGCAACCCTCAAGATATGGTCCATGGAGCGTAACCGGCTCTGCGTGGGAAGCAAAAAGTAATGGGTCTTGGGCTGGCTCAGAGCTAGCCACCTGCCACATTTCCTGGATGGGAGTGGGAGAGCTGGCCCGATGGCCAGTCAGAGTGCCTCTGATCCCAGGCTTCCCAGTGAAGCACGACACCCTGCCTGCTTCCTGCTATCCAGCTTACAGCCAGCTCAAGGCTCGCAGCCTCTGTGTGTCGAGCTGAGCACAAGCCCTCCTGGGCCGCAGCCAGTTCCTAGAAGCAAAGTCTGGATGTGGAAAGAGTGCTGGGCTGGGATCCTGCCATTTGCTGGCTGGGTGACGTTGGGTACATCCCTTAGCCCTGGCCCAGATTTCACATCGTCTGCTCGGGGGATTAAACACAATCAAGTCATGCAAGTGCCACACTCTCCACCTAGTCTCTCCTCCCCCACCTGCCTCATCTTCTCTGGCTGAGGCCCCTAGGGCACCTCGAGACCACACAGGGACGAAGCAGAGCAAGCCACTCTCTACAATCAAAGTCTAAGACAATTTTGGCACTTTTGGCCCTCTGTGGACCTAGCATATCATTCCCATTTTATAGGTGACACAACCAAGGCCCAGAGGAAAGCACGAGCTGAATTTCCTTAGCTGAGCGCCCTTGAGCCAGTAAGCAATCTGCCCAACCATACAGGGTAGCCCTTTGTGACCCCATCTAGTCCTTGAAGATTGACTAGTCATGGAAACAGGACTGGCCCAGGGCCAAATATTTGAGGGGTTACAGAGGCAGGACTTGAATGCCAGTCTCTCATCCAGTGGAGCTGGACCCTCAGCTTGGGGTCCCCCACCCCACCGAGGTGGGAGGATAGGTATGGTAGTGGAGGAAGGATTGGCAGACATTCTCCAGGGCCAGGGTTCCGTAAGTGATGGGACAGTTCTCTGGATGATACAAAATATGGTTTGATAGACACTATGTGTCCCTTCCCCGCATCACACAGTGAGAACATTCTCTTTTCAGCCTCCTGAAAGCATGAAGGAAGAAGTCTCTGATGGGTGCTAATAGGTCTTTGACACCTCTCCAAACTTTGCCAATCTCCCTTCTTTCACTTAGGGCACATCTCAAGCCTTGGCATGCGAGTTTCCAACTAGAATTTAATAACCTTGGTTTGTTTTCATTGTGTTTATTTTTACTCTTACCTTCTATTTATGGCAAGTGATACTGGCTTCCCATTTAAGGCAGTGATATAACGATCCTCTAAAAAAAATGTGTTGGGGGGAGAGTGGGTCTTGGACTTAAGAAAACGCTAAGTAATAAGTGGTGTCCAGTTATGCCATAATAGGAACGACGGATGTCTGCCCTAGTTCAAGGCGGGGAGAACGGAGGTGAATGCCCAAGGCGCCCCGCTCATCCCCAGCAAGCTCTCTCTACAGTGCTCTCCGAGACCTGCGCGCGCAGACCTCCACTCAGACGCGCGCGAGGCTAAGCTGACTCCGCGGCCCCTCCGGGCGGCACGTGCGGGATCCACGCGCCATCCCGCAGGCTCCCGCGGGCCCGAGATCTCGGGGCGGGCAGGCCGGACACCCGCAGAGCACCTGGGCATTTCCGCGATGGAGGAGGGCGTGGGAGTCCTGGCGCGCGGGCTGGGGACCTCGGGCGACTGGTTGCGGGACCCTCGCAGGTTCCCCGCGGCCGGCGCGGTGTGCGTGCGAATGCGCAGACGTCAGCCTCCGAGGCAGGTGCCGCCTTCCGGTCACGGTGCGCGCCCCCAGCCGCCCCACCGGCGGCCCCGGCCCCACGCGCCCGGGCACGCGGAGCGCCAGACTGCAGCGCCCGGGGCGGCCGNGCGGAGGGGGCGGCTGGGCGCTGCGCGACGGGTCTACGGACGGACGCTCGCAGGCGCGGCGGAGAGCGCCCAGCCCTGAGCTGGGCTTCTGCCGCTGGGCTCGCCTCCGGGAGCCTGGGCTGCGACCGCTTTTCCAGAGGGACCATTGACTTCGCCCGCGGGAGAGAGGGGCGTTCGCCTCCTGAAGAGGGAGGGAGGGAGGAGCTTGGGCCCGCAGAAAGTTCGCCTCCTCCGAGGGCCAGAGGAGGTGAAGTGGGAGGAGGAGCGGGTTTAAGGCTAACTCGGAGCTACGTGCGAACCTTGGGGCGGCGTTCAAGGCCCCCTCCCACACGCGCTCGGAGCTGAGCGCTCTGCTCCTCCTCCAGCTGTTGGCGTCGCCTCGCAGGGAGAAAGGAGCCGTCCCTCTGGCGCGGGGAGAGCTGCAGAGCTGCAGGCAGAGGAGGAAGCCGCAGCGAGCGGGGCAGCATCCCCACCCCGAGCGACCCCCTTTGGCGCGGGTGGAGAAGGTGGCATAGGCGGCCAGCAGAGGTTCGCCCACTCGGGACGCGCACACAGGCACGCACCCACAGACACCTCCAAAGGACCCTCCAGGAGGCTCTAACGACCCTCGTAAAGCCCCGGAGTCGCTCCTGCCGCCCTCCCCCAGCCCCGGAGACCTAGGCGGGGACCCCGGGATCGGACGTCCCCGCGCCTCCGGGCACCTGGCTCAGCAGGAGTCCCCCGGGTCGGGGCAGGGCAGGGCCGGCGGCGGCGAGCCCGAGCCCGCCCGGCGCCCAGGCCCCTCCGAGCCTTCCGAACCCACCCATGGGGCACCGGCTCCCCATGTCCCCTCGCCCGGCCGCGCCCAGCCCGGCGCCCGGAGCCGCGCAGAGGAGCAGCCCGGCGCAGTGACCCAGGAGCCGTCGCAGACTCTGGAAGCCTCGGCGGCGGCGGCCGGAGAGGCCGGCGGTTCCCCGCACCTCCAGGCGCTTCCAGGCAGCCCTCCAAGCTGTGCCAGAGGCCCAGCCCGCCATTCGCAGGTAGGAGAGAGACACCCCAACAGAACTGGGGAGGTGGCCGAGGTAGGGGAAGAGAGGAAGAAAGGTTTGCGGCTTGTGGGAGGAAGGCTAGAGGAAGCTTTCCGTGACTCGGGAAAGTTAAGCTGATAGAGCGTCTTCTGTGTGCCAGGATCGTAGGCAACTTGACGTATCTAAAGAAAATGATACTAGTTGAACGCCTACTAAGTGTCGGGCTGAGTGCTAGGCCCTTTATTTATCCCGGGTGGGAAAGACCTACTGAGCTTCTATGTGCTACATGTGTTGCGAGGAGCTTTCCATTTAAAGGACTTAGGGCAATAGCCATTTACATATGAGGACAGGGGCTCCGGGCGGAGGGAAGATTAAGGAGCACCTTCCTGTCCAGTGTTCCTTGAGCTTTTGAGGGGGTTGGTGCAGGGAGTGAGTTTCCTGGGTGATTCTTTGCCCCGGAAATGTTTCCTGTATTCAGCTGGCCCGGAGGGCCTCCAAGTACCTCTGTGGGGCTCTCTCTGACCTCTCCTCTCTTTGCCCCCTGCCCTGGGAGGATGAGGAAGGATGTTCAGAATTTATGGCAGGTAGGAGGCCAGGCTGGGATGGGGCAGCCAGCTCAGGAGCCCATGATTCAGGCTTACCCTGGCGTCACAGCGATGAGATGGGGTTCCCCAAGACCTCTGCCTGCACTCCAGTCCCGCCCCACCTGGCCGTGCCAGGTGGCCCCTTGAATGCCAGGAGGAGCTGCCTCAGAGGAAGCCGGCTGCTGTGTGCCAGGGGCTGTGTTAGCCTCTTGACTTCTCGTTGAACAATCCAGGCCACCCTACGGGTTTGCTTCTACAATAGCCATTTGATAGATGACCAGCCCCATCCAGGCCAAACCATTTGCCCAAGGGTGCTGCTGAGAGGCCGGGCTGGTCTGCCCGAAGCCTACGGCTGCCTGCTTTCTACCATCCCAAGCTGCCAAGGGTGGTGAGGCTAGCTTTGCAAAGCCCCCTGACACCCCTCAGTGTGGGGATGGAAGCCAGTGAATAATGCTTCTGTCCAGAGAGGCTGGAATGTGTGCTGATGGAGGAGGCTTGAGGTGTGTGGGAGGGATTGGGGGGGGGCTGGTGCAGTGCAACCAACTCTGGGGTCTTACAGGGAGAAGGACACGGCCGGACTCTTGTCCTGATGTCCTTGTCCCTCTGGTCCCCTCCATCTTCCAGGCAGGCCCTGGGCAAGGGGCTTGAGGGCAAAGAAGGGGGTGAACCCATGGATTGGGGGGTGGGGGTGAGTCCTGGGCAGGGTGCCTGCCCCCAGCTGCCTATAGGGAGAGAGAGGGAACGAGAATATCATAGGCCTCAGGGATCATTGCCTGATGCCAGCTGAGGCTTCACTGAGTCAGGCACTGTTTTGGAAAAGACTGGTTTTGGCCAGGGGGTAGGTTTTTATGAAGGCAAGAGCCCAGGCTTTCGAGCCTAGCAGCCTAATTCTCATTCTGGCCTGGCCTGTGATCTGCGTGAGCTGGGGCAAGTGACTCAGCCACGCGAATCCCCAGTGTTCCCGTCAGTCTCCTGGATTGATGGTGGTCTGCCCTTCATGGGACTGTTGGGAGGTCCCTGGAACAAGGTATGCAAAGTACCATCTGGAAGCCCGTCTGGCTATGGCCACTCTTCCCCTGGGATGGCCCCGCTCCATCTCTGCTCTGGGACTTTCTGCCTCTCCGGGGGCCCTGGGAATGGCCCGGGGGTGGGGTCAGCTGAGAGTCACAGAACTCACCTTTGGGTTCTTAGGCTGCGAGGGGTCCCCATTAACCCCCCTCTGAGCCTCCGGGGTTGGGCTCTACATTCTCCAAGGGCCCCTGGCACTCTGCTGCCCCTCTGTTCCTTGCTGTGTGGGGTCAGCCCAGCTGCGGATGGAGGGAGGAGAGCAGGCTGCAGAGGAGAGGAGCCAAGCCCACAGCGGCCCACAGTGCCGCCTCTGGGGGAGGAGAGGGAAGGAAGACATGGGGGCAGGGGGTGGGGCTCACGGAAGCGCCATCAGCTGGCGTCCAGGTGTCTGGGTGCCACACACTGCCCCACGTGGCTGAGGCCATGTGAAGACTCACAGTTGTCTCTGAGAGAGGAAAGCCACCCCCCCCTTTGCCTCTTTCTGAGGCCCTGTCTCCTCTCTGACTCTCAGCCTGTCCTCTCCAACTTCCTCAGTGGCCCCTTAGCCACTGATAATAGCGTGTCTGTACCAGGAGCTCAGGGCTAGAAGCTGGGCAGGTGGTGATGGGGACTAACATTGTCCCTGGGGGCTGCTGGTCTCCTTCCCTCTCTGTCTAGACAGAGGTGATCACAGCAGAATCAAGCTCCCTGCAGAGGGACTGCGGAGGGGGCTGTCGTGGCGTGGGGCCTCTTTCCCTCCGGTCTCTGCTGAAGGCCCAGACTGGCTTGCTGAGAAGCCTTCAGCCCCCCGCTCCTCACCCCGCATCCACGGGGGTGTCCAGGCCACAGAGACCCTCAGCATAGCACCGGGGCCAGCCAGGTTGGGCGGGGGAGGAGGGACAAGGCCTCAGAAGGAAGCCGCAGGTGAGCTCCAAGGGCAGACCCTTTTGCTTCATTCATTCCTAAATCATTTATTGAGCCCTTGCTGTGGCCATGGCACTGAAATCCTATGGGATGAATTGAGAGATGAGGCGGGCATGAACTGGGGGGGAGGGTAGGAGTCTTCGTCTCACTGTCCTGGCTTCCTTATTAACTACACAGGCCAGTCATGGAGACTCTGAAGTCTCAAGGTCCTTCTTTGGGGAATGGGCAGATAAAATCTTCCTCGAAGGGAGTCGGTGAGAAGGCTCCATTGTGTGGGACACACAGCCTGGGGACAGATCTCTCTTTTGCCGGTTACTGGCTGTGTGACCATGAGCCATGAACTAAACTTCTCTGTGCCTCCGGATCCTCTCCTGTAAACTCGGGGACCACCACCTACCTTCTGGGGTTCCTGAGGGGTGGAGCGAGTGAGTACACGTGAATCAGAGCGCTTAGAACACTCTGGCACACGTTGACTGCAAGGTCAAAGTCAGCTCCTGTCTTTTTTCTGTACTTAGCACAGTGCTGGGCACGCGGCAGGGGCTGGGTGAGTGGTGACTGTCAGGGTTCCAGGCTTAGGGTCAGCGGTCTGCGGAGCGGGGTTACTGTGTGCATCTCTTTGCAGTTCATTCCTCGAGATCCTCTTGGTGGCTGGGAAATTGGCCGTGGTGGGAATGTGTGCCACGGAGGTTGATAAACGCTGCCAGTAGAAGCTTTTTAAAAACGTATTTTCGAGAGCCGGTTTACTGCACAGTGGCTCTCGGTTGGGCAGGGCGAGCAGAGGCAGGTGCCCGAATGCCCCGAACAGGATGTATGCCAGGAGACTCACACCCAGGAGGTCTCTCTGCCTCCAGTCTCTTAGCATAATGGCAGGCAGAGAACATAACGGTGTTGGAGAGAGCCTTGGGGTGAGTGGACGAGGCATTCCAGGCTCCTGAGCTGGAACAGCCAGGGGTGCGGACCAGTGGGAGCTGGCCTGTACAGCTCCCAGTGCACACTGAAAAGAGGTGCCTTCTCTGGGCAGATGAACTCCACAAAGACAGCCCCCACTTTCTCACCCAGCTGGGAGCCTTGTGCAGTGCCCAGCCTGCACAACCGTGCGTGGCTGCAGGCTGAGGGCAGAGGGGACCGATATTCCAGCAGGCCTGTATCCATTTCTAGTTCCTCTTCTCTAGAGAGGGGAGGGATTCCTGCTGGGGTGGGGTGGAGTGGGGAGCCAGAGAAGCCTTTAGAGAGGAGGTGGTATTTGAGCCCGGCCCCAAAACATAAAGAGAAGAGGGTGTTCTGGCAGCGGGACTAGCACGAGCTACGAAGTGGAGGCAGGTCTCAGCAGAGCTCCAACAGAGTGATGGGCTCAGGGATTCTAAGTGGATTCTGGTGGGTGCTGACAGAGGCAAGGACGGTGGCAGGGCTGTGACTGGCCTTTGGGGTGGGCCCGTTGGGGCCCTGGGGGTTTATTTATCTCCATTTGGGCTTTGGGGCCGAGACCCATTTTAGTCTCTTCCAAAGGCTGAGAAGCCCCCGTAGAAAGTTCTGGATATACCCCAGAACCATAAACCCTTGGAGCTCTGAGGGATTCGAGCTGTTCTTGGGTCATTTCTCTGACCTACATCCCCTAGTTCAGGTCTCTGGATCTCCTGGAGGTGAGCAAATTCCCAGGGCCTGGGGCTGAAATGGCTGGGCCCTGGCTCGTGAGGATGTGGTCTGGATGTGGCCTTTTCCCTGTTTCTGGAAAGGGCTGAAAAGCCACAGCACCCCCAGGCCTAGGAAACGCTAACGCCTTCCCCAGGTCGTGCCCGGGGAGGCCAGAGTGGGAAAGGACCGAAGGGCCAGGGATAGATCAGGTTCTAGCAGAGGTTAACGTTTCGTGACCTCAGCATGTGCAGCAGCCCTGGGAGTGGGGTCCCTTTTCTAGATGAGAGAAGGGACTCTCAGGGAACGCAAGCCACTTGCTTGCCGAGAGCAACAGGGAGCGGGGGGAAAGCGAAAATTCAGGCCCCAGCAATCCTGGGCAGGAATAAACAAGGGGTGAACGGACTCGAGGGCAGATGAACGCCTGTGTGGGGGGTGGGTGAGCAGGAAGGAGGCCGGAGAGGGCATGAAGGAAGGAGCGGGCAGAGCTGCAAGACCCCCGAGAGACACCCCAGTCTAACGTACCCATCTTACAGACAGAAAACGGACACCTAGACAGGAGCCACGCGGAGGAGGCCAAGGCGGCCAGCAAGAGGCTGCAGGACCGGGTGCAGGGCCTCCTGACCTCTGCTCCCCGCTCTGTGCCGCCGTCCCGAGCCATGATGAAGACCCTGTCCAGCGGGAACTGCACACTCAGCGTGCCCGCCAAGAACTCCTATCGGATGGTGGTGCTGGGCGCCTCGCGGGTGGGCAAGAGCTCCATCGTCTCCCGCTTCCTCAACGGCCGCTTCGAGGACCAGTACACGCCCACCATCGAGGACTTCCACCGGAAGGTCTACAACATCCGAGGCGACATGTACCAGCTGGACATCCTGGACACGTCCGGCAACCACCCCTTCCCCGCCATGCGCAGGCTCTCCATCCTCACAGGTGGGTGCCCAGGGTGGGCATGTCTGCCGTCTGTCCGCAGGGCAGCTCACAGCAAGCCCCCTCCCAGGTGGCCGGGAGGGGCAGAGAGGGTGGCTGCTTGCCTGAGCAGACAATCGAACTGGGGCCCCAATTCCACTCTCTCTGGCTGTGCATCGAGTCCTGCAGGGCTGCCTTCCAGAAGATCGGGAGCTGACGCAGGTGGGCATGGGGGGTAGTCCTCTCCTGGAAACAGAGGGGGACTCCCGCCTTCCTCCTGCTGGAGGTGGCCCAGCAGAGCTCCAGGGCCCAGGGTCAGTCTGCTGTTGTCAGATCTCTTAACACCCCAGGCCTTTGCTGCCCCTCAGAGCAGTAAGGGCAGGACCCGGGCAGCGGTCAGTCAAAGGGTAGGCAGGAGCCCTGCCCAGGCCCGGAGCTCAGTAATCATCACAGTAACAATGGTGGCGGCAATAGCTAAATGCCTGGGCCCGTTCTTAGAGCTTGGCACGGCTTTATTTCATCCTCTCGATTAACCTAGGAGATGGGTTTTTGCTTCTACTTTACAAGTGGGGAAACTGAGGCCCAGAGAGGTTACGTTAGTCCAGGTGGTAACACAGGTGGTCCCAGCCGTCTGATTCTTATTCTCCACCACTAAACTGTCCCGTAGTCTCTTGGCCCTGCCGGAAATGGTGGGAAGGGAAGGGAGACGGTCAGGGATTAAGGGGGCGGGTGGACATGTGGGACCAGGCCATCCTTTGCATCACTCAGGCAGTTTCATGTGTCTACGAGGGCGGGCCAGAAACCGGTCTGCCCGGGGCAGCTGCTTCCTGGTTTTGTACCTCTGGGCAAGTGACTTTATCTACGTGTGGCTCCGTTTTTTCTCTGTGAGCGCATCACTGTCAGCGCCCACCCCAAAGGTCACTGTGAGAAGTAAATGAGTTAATACAGCAGAAGTGCTTGGTGAACAGAGAGTAAGTGCTCAGTAAACACTGGTCTTAAATTAACCCAGCATTTATAGAGTGCCTGATCGGGGCGAGGCAGAGTCCTTTCCTAAGCCATGCTTCTCCCACTGCTGGGCAGTGATGAAGGGAGGGAATGAGCACATACCCCTATATCCATCACTAAAATAACCCCCCAAATTGGAGTTGCTCTTGCACCAAGAAACCCACGCCATGCACACTCCTGCCCCCGAACCCTGACCAAGCCCCCTCCTGGAGCACCCTGGGCAGATGGCTTCTTCCTGCAGGCTGTCTGTCCTTGCTGACCGTCTGACCCACATCCCACTTGGACCCCCCGCCCCATATTTTGGAAAGGCAGTGTGTGGATGTAAGGAGCCCTGGGTTGACCTGGTGCCACTTGGTGGCTCCAATGTGTGACCGGAGGTCTGAGTCTCAGTCTCCCCAGCGTGCTGTGGGGACACTTCCAGCATCTGGTGGGGGTGTGGGGATGTCCGCTCTCCTTGCCTTGGGGAGGGGACTGGGCGCCCCCAATATAAATAAGGCTAACACCAGAGCAATGTGGAGGAGGACCACATGCCTATTTCCAAAATTCATTTTTTAATTACACCAATGATATGCACACACCCTCCTGTCAACACAGAGAAGGCTGAAGGAGCCCCCTTGACCTGTGTCCCCGACGCCAGGCTCCTGTCCCCTCCCCGGAGGTGGCCACCCCATCAGTCTGGTGGGGACACTTCTGGACCCCCCACGAACACACTGACCTTTATATTTGTATCATCTTTGTCACAGGGAGGGTTTTTGTCCGTCTCTCTTCAACGTACACTTACGATTCGGAGCACATTTGTCTGCTGCTTTCTTCCCTCACCAGCCCGTGCCTCATTTTCCAACCTGGTGTGGGTGCGCAGGAAATTCTGAAAGCCACTAATTCTGCCGCCAGCTCTCTTTCCAGCTGCCAGCCAGGCTGTCTCTGAAGCTTGGCATCGCGGTCTTGCATTTGAATATGTCAAGGCCGCTGAGTCCTCAGGGGCCCAAGATTAGCCTAATGGGACGGGGTTGGCAGCCCATGTGGACACGGTTGCCAGGCCGGGGCCTCCTTGCAAGTGCCTGTCTCAGCGGTCCCCAGCCCCATTCGTCCCATCCCATCCCGCCCATTCGCCCAGCCTCATGGGCACCCACCGTGTGCTGGAGCTGGGAGACAAGGTCGTGGGTGACGCCGTCCCCTCTGTCCTGGAGCGCATGGTGAAGGATATGCTGTTGGCCGGAGCATGGTTCTGAATGGGGCATGTGCCTCTGGGAGCCTCAGTTTTCTTGTTTGGAATACAGGGATTTTTGACATCTCCCCACAGGCTCTTATGAATTGAAGCCAAAGTTTGAGTGTGACCTTATAATCCTTGTAGTAACATCCAGAGATTGGGATGTGGGCACCGCCCGGTCTCTCTTCCTGCCCCCCCCCACCCCTGCATGGCCCGTTTCAGACCCAAGGACCTGTCTCGAGTGTCGCAGAGTTGAAGCAGGGACCGCGTGGGTCTTGCAGGCTAGCCCTCACTCATTCGTCCACAATTTATTCAAGAAGCAGAGAGCACCTGCGAGTGCCCGGCACTGGCTAGGTTAGGACAGCAGCGGGTCCCCACCTAGTCACGGTCTTGGCCTAGTCACGTTCACGCTGTGTGATCTTGGGCCGGTTGCTCACCCTTTCTGAGACTCTGTTTGCTCAGCTATACCAGAAAGGTACTGAAATCCCTGCGGCAGAGGTTTTGGGAGGAGTCAGGGAGGAAAGTGCGTGTGGAGGGCACGACCCACTGTGGCTCCCATGGGTGCTTGTGCCCCTGGTCATCTCGATCCCTAAGACCTCGGAGCCTGTGCCACTGTCTGTTCGTTGTCCGATGAAAGCTCCCAACAAGCTGTGTTTCATGCACGTGGGACAGATGGAGAAAAGTAAGGTTTGAGGCTGCCTGACCCGCCCTGGGCTGCATGGCCAATACCTGGCAGGGGCCACATGTGAACCTAGGCCTGCCAGGTGCCAGCACTCTGGGTTCCTATGATGTGTCAGGCGCGATTCCAGGCCCAGGGAATGTGCACTGAACAAGTCGGGCAAGACCCCTGCTGTCGTGAAGATTGTATTTATTATTATTATTCTAATACAGTCTGCACAAATTCACAAGCCACTCACTCCGTCTCCAGCTCTGCAGGGAAGTATCGGGGGAGTTAACTGTGTCTAAGCCAGGCTGAGCCACACATTCGCTGTGTGACCTTGAACCAGGGCTTTAACCCTCCGGGGCCTCAGCCTCCTGCTCTGGAAAATGGGGAGAACAGCGACTCCCCCTTAGACTGGCTGGGAGGGTTGAGTCAGTGACTGGGAGGGGCGGCCTCACCACCTGGGTCCCTGTCCCCGCAGGTGACGTCTTCATCCTGGTGTTCAGCCTGGATAACCGGGAGTCCTTCGACGAGGTCAAGCGCCTCCAGAAGCAGATCCTGGAGGTCAAGTCCTGCCTGAAGAACAAGACCAAGGAGGCGGCAGAGCTGCCCATGGTCATCTGCGGCAACAAGAATGACCATGGCGAGCTGTGTCGCCAGGTACCCACCACCGAGGCCGAGCTGCTGGTGTCCGGGGACGAGAACTGCGCCTACTTCGAGGTGTCCGCCAAGAAGAACACCAACGTGGACGAGATGTTCTATGTGCTCTTCAGCATGGCCAAGCTGCCGCACGAGATGAGCCCCGCCCTGCACCGCAAGATCTCTGTGCAGTACGGCGACGCCTTCCACCCCAGGCCCTTCTGCATGCGCCGGGTCAAGGACATGGACGCCTATGGCATGGTCTCGCCCTTTGCCCGCCGCCCCAGCGTCAACAGTGACCTCAAGTACATCAAGGCCAAGGTCCTTCGGGAGGGCCAGGCCCGCGAGCGGGACAAATGCACCATCCAGTGAGCCGGAGGGACGCAGGGGTGGGGCCAGGGCAGTGCCTTACCAGAGGTGGCCCCAGGTGCCCGCTGCCCATGCCCTCCCACCCCCCACTCAACGAGACCCCGACGGCAGCCGTCTGTGTTCGAAGGCCTCTGGCGCCAGACTGGGCGACGCCAGCCTCTGACCTCCATATGTTCTCCCTGCCCTCTCGCCACTTCCCTCTGATTCTGCTTTTCTGAGCTCCCCGGACCTTGCTTTCAGCTCCTCCGCGCGGGGCGGGCCGAAACAAGGTTGGGAGACATCGGGACTTGTTCGGGCACCCGTCAGAGCTGCCCTATCCTTGGGGTTGTAAGAAACGCTGATGCCAGGGGGGCCAGACTCCCTACCTTGACGGAGCCTCCTGGAACAGTCACCAGTCGCGGGGTGGAGACGAGCCCCGACGCCCTCCGGTGGGCTCAGCGGTTTCCTCCCCTCCCCCCCCACGTCCCCGACCACGCCCACCCCCGGACTGGCCTCCTGCGCCGTCTCTCGCAGATTCCTCCCCTGTCTGCTGGTTGTGCTTGGTACTTACAGCTGTCCTCCTGTTGTGCGTAGCTGTAGGAACGGAAATCTTTGTACTGTAAAAGCTACCCCGCCCCGTTGGCCGGACCCCCGCCCAGGTTAGACCCGCTGCCTCTGCTGGGGACACCTCCTTCCCCCACCCCGATCCGGATCCGGGCCAGGGTTCCCAGGACCTGCCTCCGGCTAGACACTGCCCTCTGTCGTGAGCTTCACAGTTTATACTTGCACAGGGGGCACGGGCAGGCTGGGGCTGCTTCTCCTCCTGCCCCCCATTTCACAGAGGAGGCGGCTGAGACTCAGGGGGAAGGTGGCACGTTTCCAGCCCATCTTCCCCCCACCCGGTTCAGGGCAGGGCTCTGCCTAAAATCATGCTGTCTTCTGTACTCGCTCCTCAAGCATTTATTGAGCACCTGCTGGGTGCTGGGTCCACTGTGTGCTAGGAAACAAAGAGGGTGAGCAGTGCACTTTATGCCCCCAAGGCCAGGCCCTCCCCCAGCCTCGGCCTCTTTCCCTCACCCGCATGGCCTATGCCCGCCCCTGCCGCCCCACTGCCCTGTGCCCTGTGCGCTGTTTTTTTTTGGGGGGGGTGCAGGAGCAGCTGGGAACCCCAGCCGAGCCCAGAGAGGTAGGTGGGAAGGCTCCTCTTGGGTCCCTAGCTTGCGCCTAGCGCGGGACTGCTGCGTCCCAGGTGTGGCGGGATTTGAGCCTGTACACCAAAGGTCTTGTCATCAGCTCTTAACATTTTGTATCTTAATCTTCTTTAAAATATTGAGATTTAGGGCTACAGGGAACCTTAGTGATCATCTAGGGAATCTTTCTGAGGCCCAGAGAGGGTGGGTGACTCTCACCTGCTCCAGCCCACACAGCGAGTTTGTGCATGGCAGAAGCCGGGCCAAGTCGGGGTATTCGGCACACCCCTCCCTTGATGCTTCCTCAGCCCCGGGGGTGGGGGTGGGGTGGGGAGGGGCCCTTCACAAACCGGAGGTGTCTTTTTCCTGACCTCTCTAGATCGGTCTTTGAGGGCTCCTATAAATTCTGGGTCCCTCATGCCCAGATATGTCCGTATACACACACGTGAACACAAAGCTATACACGTACCCCGGCTCTCGCTCTGTGTGCTCTGTACCCCTCCCCTGGCACCCCGCTTCTGTGTCCTCACGCGGCCCCAGCCTGCACTCTCTAAGCAGACTGGGTACCATGGCCAGGGCAGGTGTATGGCCTGGTCCCACCCCGTGATGCCCCCGCTGCCCCAGATCTCTGTGTACGCTACCAATTAAAGTGGGTTTGTTTCTAAGCTGTGTCCTTGACCACGTGAATTTTCTGTATTTCCAAGAGGAGGTTTGCTTCTTCCTCCAACCAAAGCTGGCCTTGTCCTCCCTAGATGGCACCTGCCCTGGGGGCAGCACTGAGTCAGTCTTCAAGTTTAAATATAAGGGGGGGCACCCCAAAACAGGAGGTTGTGCCCCTCTCTTGGCCCTTGCCCTTTTGGGCCTTCTGGGAGGTGTGTGCTGAGTTGTCAGTGACCCTCTGGAGGGGCAGCCAGGTCAGACTAAAGAGATCCCCCCCAACCCCATGGATCATCAGCTCTCTGGGACAACCGTATGTCTTAGTTCTGTGGGGCTCCTGAAGACCATTGACTTTGCCCCAGGGAATGCTTGGCATCGTCTGGAAACACTTTTGAATCACCAAGACTTGGGTGGGGAGTACTGCTAGGGTCTAGAGGATAGAGGCCGGGGGTGCTGCTGAACCCCCCATGCTCAGGTCATCCCCCCACGATAAAGAGTTATCTGGCCCCCAGTGTCAGTAGTGGGCAGCCTCAGTTGGATGGGTGGTCCTCAAGGTCGGGACAGAGCCCAGGTCTGTGTGGTTGATTCGATGTACAGCTTTCTGGACAGTATTTAATAAACACCGGGCGAGCAGAGGGAGCCCTCATGGGAGAGGAAGCAGGGTGTGGGTGAGGATGGGGATGGAGGTAGAGGGACGGGGTCTTGCACCTGTGCCACCCAGAAACCTGCCCTCTGGGGGTGGAGGGAAGACGAGGAGACTGGCCTTGCACCTGTGGTGTGCTTTACACTTCGTGTCTCGAGCCCCGCCCCCCTTCAGCTCCACGAAAAACCTGCTCCTCATGTTCGCCCCGCTGTCCCCACCTTGTCCAAGATGGCACAAAGCCAGTGCCGTGGCAGATGTCGGGTTCGAAACCAGAGGCCATCATGTGGTGAGGACAGGATTTTGCGTTGATGGTCTATGGTTTTGCTCAATCCACAAATGCCACCGAGCATTTAGGTGATGGGGCTCCCAATTCAGAGGGAAAGGGCTCTGTCTGGACATTTACAAAGCGAGGTGAGCCTGGCTAGGGTGGAAGCAGAGCCAGGTGGCCCTGGGGTGTGGGGGAGCAGGAGGAGAGCTCCCCGCTCTGCCCACCTGGGAGCCTAGCTCTCCTCCCATCTTTTGCCCACACTAGGCAGAGAGGACAAGGGTGGGAGGCAAATCACTTTGACGCTTTCCCGGTCCTGGTCTTTGTAAGTGTGAGACACGGAGGCCAACACTGCCTCCTGTATCACAGGCCAGCGCGGGGACCATTAGAAGGGCTAGTGGGGACGCAGCTGGGCTCCCCAGAGCAAGCCTTCCCCTGTGCGTCAAGCCTGGGCCACCCCTGCCACTCCCTCTCTCCGCGGCGGACTATGAATAAGTCTCGTCCTTTCCCAGACACTTGAGTTTTTTTATCTCTAAATGGGAGGTGGGGACGGGGCAGTCGGACCAGACAACATACGAATAGTCCCTTGCAACCCTATGTTCTCTGCAAGGAGGCATTAATATTCCCGTTATATAATCCACGACATTCCGCTCGTTGCCAAACAGAGCACGCTTGCCCCAGCCCGGGCCCGGCCCCGGTTCCCTGCACCCCCAGGCTCGCCCTGGGACGGGGTTACCGAGCACGGGGCTGGCTGTGGCAGAGGAGGACGCTTGCCCCACAGATCTCCGCTTAGCCCTGGAACGGAGGGTAGAACAGGATGGTAGGAAAATTCCCCCACAGTGAAACCATTCAGAGACCAGCGCGGGACAGCCGGCTTAGTTCCCGACCCCAGGAAGGGAACGCTGGGAATCTGATATCAGAGAATTCTGTGCTGCGAACTCCGAGTACTTACTCCGTTCCGCCTTCCTGAACCTGTCACTTATTCAAAAGAAAAACTTCAGTCTGGGTCATGGCTTGCTGGGGCTGACGGGAGGCCAGCTGGGGCTCGGCAGCAAAGGCTGCTGGGAACACGGGTAGGGAAGGAGGGTGGCCTTTGTTGAAGACCTACTGTGCACTGAGCACCATGCTGGGCCTGCTACCTGCAGCCTGTTGCTGGATCCTCGTGGCAAAGCTGTGTGGAAGGACTATGACTCCCTTTTTACTTTACACACCAGGGAACCGAGGCTCAGAGAGGCGAAGCCACTTGCCTGAGGTTGCACAGCTGTGAAGTGGCAGAGCGGAGCTAGAATGCACATCTGATCGCAAAGCATGTTTTCTCCCCAGAGTTTTCATAACTGAGTTGGCTGAGGGACTGCGCTCTGGAGGGAGACACTGGCAGGCTGAGATGCGACATCGGAACGTAGTTCGGCAACCTTGAGCAGACGTCGTTCACAGGCAGTGAGAAGCTCCACAGCTCATTGCAAAAGGTCCCGCCACTGCAGCAGAGGAACGTGACTGCTGTTTCACGGGAAGGTCTGAGAGCAGTGTGCTAGGCCACGGGATGGCTCTGCTCCACGGGTCTCCAGGCTTCAGGCCATCCCATCTCTAGGATGATGTCACCATCTGCAAGGTCAAAGCCATTCACCGCATGAACCACATTCGGGTTCAGCCAGCGGGGTAGGGAAGAGACTGCAGGGGATGCTGCTCTCAGGCTCTCCCACTCACTTCCTCCGGCCATGCTCCCCCGTGAGAAGGGCTGGGAAACGCAGTTCCTTGCCAGGCGCCCCACGCCCAGTGACGCCTCCGCCTGGAGAAACGGGAGAGGCCATCTGGCTGGCCAGCTAACGGTCCACCCGGCACCCTCACTCCCCGGGTCCAGAGCTTGGCCACCATGTGCAACCTGACTTCTCTCTGCTGGACCTCCCGCTGCTTCCTGAAAGTGGATCTGGGCTTTATTTTCTCCTGTTCCTTGATAAAAAAAATTTGGACTGTCCCGTGATTTTTCTCATCTGTACCTTAGGCTCTTCGGGTGGCAGATGCAGCCTCAATGAAAAATCCTTGGCCCACGTGATGACGGACAGTTCAGTCTTGGGCAAAGGACAGACCTTCCCTTCCCCCCCCAGCTGTGGTCTGCTCACACGAAAAGAGAAGGGTGGATACGTTCTCCTTTGCTTGCTCTCTGGCTTCCCTTTTAGCTAATTCCAGTTTCTTTCTACTCCACCCTTGGTCCTTGGGAGGTGGGTCTCGGGACGGGGAGGTCAGAGGAGCAGAGACGTTCTTACTTGCCCAGTACTATGGTGTCGCAGGAAGACAGTGTCACGCTCGGAGCACGGGAGATGTTTAACAATGACATTCAGATTGAATAATGAAATAATCTATATGTGGGTTGCTTGCTAGGTCCTTCCGCAGCCTCTAGGAGTGTTCTAACACCTGTCAGTTTCCCGTGCTGAGGTCCCTTGCCCCTCCAGAGTGTTCTCTTGGACGGGGCTTCAGGCATCCCCCTGCCAGCTTTCTCTAGTGGTTTTCCCACGTCTGGTCTGTATTGAAACTCACATCCTTGGCCCCAATCAACTTTAAGCATATAAACTGATCTGAGTTTAGTAAAGATCTCTGGTCTCTAACTCAGACCGTCTATCATGCATTAGATTTACAAGGCAGAGGACAAACAGTGGTCCACAGAGCCCTCAGCGATGAGGACATGCATCAAGCTCTGTAGGCTTAAAATGACGGGCAGACACTCCCACAGTCCATGCCATAGCACTCTTGGAAATGTCCCTTTCCCCAAAAAACCCTCTCAAGACTGACTCTTTCATATCTTTGACATAGGTGAGAAGTATGAGAGTCAAATAGCTGGTTCTTGGCCAGATATTTTGAAACTTTTGCCTTTGGTTTGGCACCTGGCTTTGGAATCTGAGATCAGTCTCGTTAGGGTCTCTGCAGAAATGAAGGGGAGAGGGCCAGGACCGTCTGCCAGGTGGAGGGGGCTGGAGAATGGACCCAGGGAGGGACTACAGCCTCGTCTAATAAAAGGAACACTGCACAGGGCTGGGCTGGGCTTCAGTACGAATCCTGTCCTTACTGGAAATGATATTTTGTTCATTGTGAATGTCTCAGTCCATTCAGGCTGCTATAACAAAAATACCGTAAGTTGAGTATTAACAATACTCATACTACTAGATAAACTGATTTATAAACAACAGAAATTTATTTCTCACAGTTCTGGAGGCCGGGAAGTCCAAGATCAAGGTGCAGGCAGCTTCCAGATCTGGTGAAGCCTGCTTCCCTGCGCATAGATGGCAGATTTCTCACTGTGTGCTCACGTGGTGGAAAGGACAGGGAAGCTCTCTGGGGTCTCCTTTTTTAAGGGCATTCATCCCACTCATGTAGGCTCTACCCTCATGACCTCGTCACCTCCCAAAGGCCCCCTCCTTCCAAATACCGTCCCACCGGGAGTTAGGTTTCAACATATGAATCTGGGGGGACACAAGTCTTTCATCTACAGCAGCAGATTTTTCGCATTACTTTTTATTTTTAAAATTTTACATGAAAGTATTATTTGGCTTGATTCCTGAGTTTTTTGGCAGCTCTCTAAATTTTGCCCCAGAAGCAGTTGCCTCACGCACCTCACCCTGGTCCTGGGCCTGGCTCCGGTCTCCAGGTTGGGTTCCAGTCTGTTCCACATGTTCATTTTGGGACCCCTGGGGCTGAAGAGCCTGCAGCCATCCAGGGAATGCACTTCTCAGGACAGATCATCAGATCATAAAAGGGTGGGTGGGAAGCATGAGACACCTTCTGGGTCTCAGCCCGGGACTGACACACTGTCACTTCCGCCATATTTCACTAGCCAAAGCAAGTCAATGGCCAGCCCACAATCTACGGGGTCAGGAAATGCACTCTGTCCACTCCTCGGGAGTCATGCGGCAAAGGGCTCACATGTATGGCACGAAGGATGGTGAACGTGGCTTAATCTACCACCCTTGCTTCTCTGTGGCTCACTTTCCTCTTTTGTAAGAGAGGTAATCACGGGTGCCTGGGTGGCTCAGTCAGTGAAGCGTCTGCCTTTGGCTTGGGTCATGATCCCAGGGTCTTGGGATCGAGTTCTGCATCAGGCTCCTTGGTCAGCGGGGAGCCTGCTTCTCCCTCTTCTGCTCCCCCTGCTTGTGCTCTCTCTCTCTCTGTCAAATAAATAAATGAAATTAAAAGAGAGAGAGAGAGAGGTAATCATACCACCATCTCACCGGATCCTAATGAGTTAATGAATTAATACTTGTGGAATGCTTAGAAGGCTGCCAGGCGTGTAGTAAGTGTCAGCCGCAATGACTTCTGTGCCCGGAGACTCTCTGGCGAGCCCACCTGGGTGGGCACGCCCCCCTGCCCTGCAGCAGCCCCTCAGGCTCCCTGCCTCCTGGGAGCCAACCTTGGACACATCGCCTCTCTGCGCCTCTTGCTTCTTCCTCCCTGAACCCCAGCAGAGTCCGCGGAGACAAGGTGTCGATGAAAACACCTGGCAGTTTGTAACATGGGGTGCAAACATCTACACGTGTTCACTGCAGGGTTTTAAGGCATGGCTCCCAAATTCCATGATATACCTCCCTCCCCCCTGCGAAAGGTGGGGTCTATGTCCCCTCCCCTTGACCTGGATGGATTTCTGATTGCTTCGATCAACAGAGTGTGCCGAGGGGGATGCTATGTGACTCCTAAGGCTAGCTCAGGAAAGGCCACGTGCTCCGCCTGGTTTTCTTAGAACGCTGTCTTGTTCTCAGGACCCAGCCGCTGTGCTGCGAGGAGCCCCATCCGTGAGCCACGTGGGGAGGCTGTGGTGGGAGGTGCTCCTGCCACTGTCCTTGCTGAGCCCAGCCTGAAAGCCAGACATGTGAGTGCGAGAGACTCCAGGTGGCTCCAGCCCCAGCCCCAGCCATTCGAATCTTCTGGACATGATGGAACAGAGATAAGCCATTCTCACTGTGCTCTGTCCAAAATCCCTGACCACAGGGTCTGAGAGCAGAATAAAGCAGTGTTGTTTTATGCCACTGACTTGGGAATGGTTGGTTAGGCGGCAAGACAAATTTAGGACGTTTACTAAACCCACTTCACTGGCTGAGTCTCAGGGCACAGATATGAATCAGATGCAGTCCCTGCTCCACAAAGAACAAACAGCCAATAAACAACGATTGCAATGTCGTTTGTCACATGCTATGATAGGGGCTGTGGAAGCTCAGGGGAGGGGCCGCTAATCCAGCCAGGGTAAGGATCTACCCTGACCTCTCCAGGGGAGATGATGCTGGAGTTGAATCTAACAAATTAAAAGCTAACCAGGAGAATGAGGGAGTAGGTTTCTAAACAGAGTGTACAAGGGATTAGAGCTCAATGTAGGTGGAACATAGAGGACAAAAGCCTACTAAATACCCAGCTGCCTCAGGGCCTTTGCACTGGCCATTATCTCTGCCTGGAACATTGCTTCCTCTGCAGACCCCACTGTCTCACCTGGCCACTTCATTCACAATATCACCTCCTCAAAGAAGCTTCTCCTGACCTCTCTACTTAAGATCCTCCTGGTCCATCCCTCTCCATCCTCTTCCCTGCTTTATCTCTCCAGGTAGACTTATCGCCACTTGCCTCTGTAATGTGTGGCTACTGGTCTCTTCCCCTGGCACAGGACTAAGGCACACATCCAGCATAGTGTAGTGCCGGGCACACAGTAGGTCTTCAATAAATACATCAGGAGCGGGTGGGTGAGTGGGAGAGACGTGATCAGCTACCCCTTTTGGAAGCCCACTCTGGCTGCAGGGGACGGGTGGGGGTCAAGAAAGGAGGCAAGGGAAGCAGGTAAGAGGCGGCTGCAGTTGTCCAGGTGGGAGCTGCTGGCTTGGAAGAGCCTCTTGGGGGACATGCTGTGGGATGGGGGGGGAGGGCAGATTTGAGGGGGCAGACCTGGGACCCACCAGCGGTGGGGTGTTGCACTGCATGGAGAGTCGGTGGTAGCATTTGGGTAGCTGGGTGGCCGGTGGTGCCAGTCACCAAAATGGGGGCTCCAGGAGAAAGGGTGTAGGTGGGAAGGCCGCATGGGGGTGGGCAGGAGGGGAAGACGAACTGAATTTGAGGGTGTGGAGTCCGTGGCCTCCACAGACCTTCAGGTACCAATGCCCAGCAACAGCCTGGATGTGAGAGGGGCTGAAGCCTGGGGGAGAAGCTGGCCTCGGTAGATCTGAGCTCCTATCACCGTGGGGAGAGTGTCGACGGGACAGACCAAGCAGAAAAAAGACTGGGAGGAACACAGTGGTTTAGGAGAGGACAGAGAGCCGAAGAGAGGAGAGGGGGGCAGAAAACCAGAGTGTGGGGCCGTGGGAGCCGAGGGAATGGGAAAGTTTGAGAAGGCAGAGTTGGACCCAACTGCCAAAAGCTGCCAAGAAGGGGGCTGAAGAGTGTGGATGGGACACCGGAGGAGGCCTGCCTGAGGGGCAGGGCATGCAGTGAGGAGGAGCGTGGGGCGCACACAGCAAGGGCGCCTTTTCCTCCTTCCTTCTAAATGATTGTGGCTGTGAAGGGGGAGGGAAGCATGGTACAAAAACGAGGGAGCTGGGTGGCTCCAGGGGCCCTGCTGGGAGTGTCACCATCATTTTCGAGGATGGAGAGGCTTGTGCTTCTCCAAGTGCTGTTGAAAAAGATCCAGAAGGGAAGGAGCACAGGAAGGGCCGGGGTCTCGGGTCCGGGGCCCAAGCGAGACTCTGAGGACAGCCAAGGAGGGAGGGCGCAGAGGGGGCAGAGCCCGACTGGGCCAAACTGGGCCACAAGGGAGACTGCTTTCTGGGGCAACTGGTGTCCTGGTGTGCTGCCCGCCGGGGACGGAGGCTGGTCCCCCAGAGACCCATCTCAGCTTTCCAGTGTTTTCGCAAGAAATTAAACCCCAAGTAGAAAAAGCCTGCTCCATTTTCATCCAAAATGAGAAAGAGCAGCGGTGCTGGCTGCTGTCCAGGGGGCGGGGTGTGGCTCCCCAGAGGCAGAGGAGAGGAAGAAGCCCGTGTGACATTTATTTTTTATTTTTTGAAAGATTTTATTTATTTATTTGAGAGAGGAGAGGGGGAGGAGCAGAGGGAGAGGGACAACCAGACTCGGAGCTGAGTGGGGAGCCGGCTGCGGGGCTCGATCCCAGGAACCTGAGATCATGACCTGAGCCGGAAGTAAACGCTTAACCAACTGAGCCACCCAGGCACCCTCCCCACCACCGTGTGACATTTAATGTCCACCCCACAAACCGCAGCTCTCTCTGTGCCCTGACCCATGCTGGGAATGGGGAGGGATGGACAGGGTCCTCAGGGGAACTTGGGGGTGCGACGGGGATAGACAGGTACCACGACTGAGGGAACTAATCACTGACACGGGTGGGACAGGTTCCCCAGAGGAGGTAACAATTTGAGCTGCCTCTGAAGGATCTGTAGAATTTTACCAGGAAGAACTTCCTGGAGGTGGGAAATTGTATTATTCCACTTAATGTAAGTATAATTATACTTCATATAAAGGCTCTCAGCTTAGCGTCTGCCATATTGTCAGCTCTCAATATAGATGAGCCATTAAAATATTAAAACTAATAATTTCCATGCATGTGTAAGTTTGACGCCACCCAAGCCCTCGCAGTGTTTTTGACACACGCAAGAAATCAGACAAGAGAGCTTTAAGAATCCCACCCCAGGCACTAGTCTCCAGCCCAGACCATCCCTCTAAGAAGGACTGGAACTGAAATGGGATGCTGCTGTCTCAGACGGTCGGTGACTTGTCATCAAAACTAAAGCCACTTTTGCACACGCCCCTTGGCAGGCAGCCTTACCAGTGGCGTCCTCGTCCTCTGTGCGGAGCCCGGCAGGGAATCACTTTCCCTGGTGCTCGCCGCCAGCAGCATATGGTGGGCTCGTTTGGAGTCGCAGATCTAAGCCGGGGCCAAATCCGACTCTCCACTCTTTAATCCACTCCCGCTTCCCCCCTTCAGACTAAAAGCCAATATAATGTTTCAGATGTCTTCATCTCTCTTTTCATGATTAGCTCTGGCAACTGGCATTCTTTTGGGGCTATTTTCTGGAAAGAAATAGTGTTTATCAGTGGGTGGTCAGCGAGGCCCATTTACCAGCTAAGTTCCATGCTGACATTTTTGACTCATCAAAAATATCAGCGATGATAAGCCACGGGCCTTTGGGTTCCTTGAACTGAGCCCACACTGTATGCTAACCCCTCGGATGTCAAGGGCTTTGGGGGGCTTTCTAGTTCCCCTCCCTCCTACTGAGCACAGCCTTTAAGTCACCTAATGTTCCATAAGGCCTGGCACACACATGCGCACACAGGCACGCACGTGCACGCAGACATACACACACACATGCATGCACAGCTAATGCACACACATGCATATGCATTTGTTCACGGACGTACAAGCACACACATGCAGGCATATGTACACGAGCATGCTTGCACACACAGATGCTTGTATGCACACACGAGCACACATCCATACATGTGGCTCACAGGCACATACACATCTACCACCACACGCGTGCACACACACACACACAACCCCATACATGCACAGGAACTCACAGGCATGTGCAGTCATCACACACGCACGGACATACAAACGCTTGCGCGCACATGCATGCGTAATGTGCATGCACGGGGACACGCTCACACACATACACACATGCACACACAACATGCATGCATGCAAGGCACACCCTTCCCACCCTCGTGCACGTGCACGCACGCGGCACACACACAGACAGGCGCTCTCCACACAACGCAGGTACGCACAATACTCTGCTCAGAACAAGTGAGGAGGAGGAAGAGGAGGAAGGTAGACACATCATTCTCTTTCCTCTAGTTCAAATGACTTCTCTTCTTGGCACCAACTTTTGTTTTGATGTCTTTTGTTATTTTATTAGATCACAAAGACATGGGACTGGAACCAAACCCCGGGGTTTTACAGATGGGTGATGTGATTTCTAGCAAAGAATCTGCTGGGACAAAATGACATATGGAAAGAAGAGCTTGGAGGCCTCTGGGGGTGTCTGCGGCACCCCTGCCCCCACCGCCACGCTCCCGGCAAAGGGGGGCACAGAGTGGAGGGAGGTTTGCTGGACTGGGAGCCTCGCTCTTGCTTCAGGCCACTCTGCCACTCGGGCTGTGCACCCCTGGCCTGTCCGCTCCCCGTCTCTGGTCCTGCCAGCTTCGATCTTTGAAGGCTCGGGTCCCCTTATCCAGCAGATGGAGAAATTGTGGAACTGTCCCTGCCACATAACTAGAACTCAAGTGTCGGAGCTTCCATCCCACGGCCCATGACTCCAGGGCTCCCCAAATTTGAACCTGTGTGTGAATTGCCTGGGGATCTTGTTAAAATGCAGACTCTGAGTCAGTAGGTCTGGAATGGCCCTGAGATTTCTTTCTAACAAGCTCCCAGGAGACTACACCTTTACTACAAAGGACTAATGCTCTTCCACGTTTTTTTTTTTTAAAGGTAGGCTGAGGCTGAGACTCGGCTCCCCCACACTGCACCCCGAGTTCCTGGCTGGGATAGGGATGATGGCATCTTCCCTCAGAGCTCCCCCTTTCCTCCCTGGCTCTGGGTCGGCAGGTGTCACCTACCTCCCTTTTCTGAGCCGGCTCCTCACCCCACCCCCACCTTTGGACACCTGAGGAGCACTGTCCCAGCCTCGGGGCTCCTTTCTACGGGGAGGGCTGGGGCAGGTCCCTTTGCCTCTTGGAGCCTCAGTTTCCCCATCTGTAGGAAGAGGGGCCTGGGCTTGCTCTCAGCCCTGGCTGCACTTTACCAAGTAGCTCGGCCCAGGTGCCACACTCAAAGATTTCTTTTAACTGGGTCGGGGTGAGGCTCAGACATGGGCGATTTAAAACAACTGCCTGCTTTTTACGGGCCGCCGGGGCTGAGGAGCGCGGGTCTGGAGCTCGTTAAGGGCCAGCACGCGGTGTCTATGTCAGCGTGCAGTGCAGCGGCGGGGTCTGCCCCCTGACCCCACCCTGTCAGATGCTGGGCTCAGGGACAGATCAGCAAAGCTTCAGAAGGATTTGGGCCCAGCTAGTAGACAAGGTCCCATCCCCACCCCCCCATGGGAAAGAACTCTTGAAATGACGCTCAGGATAATGACCCCAGCTTCAAGTTGAACTTTCTTTTCTTCTGACTGGCACATGATGCCTGTTTTAATTAAAGACTCAACCCCACACGTCAATCACCCGCAGACCTCCCCCACCAACGCACCTTCCCACGGGAGGGCTGGAAACAGCGGCTCCTTGCACACGGCAGGGAGGAGGGCCGGTTCCCGGCTGCTGCACGTCCCTGAGTTAACCTGACAACCTGGCCAAACGGGGGGCTCAATTAGCCAAAGCCCCCTTGGCTGCCTCCCAGCAGAGCCCCAAATGGAGCCATGGAAAGGCTTCCTTGAAGCCAGCCGGTGGTATGGCCCTAGAGTCCCGTGGTTTCCATAGCGACTTGTCTCTTCCTAAGGCTGACAATGCGTTCTATCTATCACCAGGGGGACGTTTTCGTTGTTGGAGAAGCAGGGCCTGGCCCAGAATGGGTCAGCTGCGCCTGTCTAATCTCCGCTCTGTGATGCCTGCTGGTGGCTCAGGGCACATCCTTTCGGCAAGGGACTGAGACATCACATGGGCAGCAGCCCCACCCACATCAGCCCCCCCGCCCCCGCAGAGGATGGGAGGTCAGTGGTTACCTCTCAACACTCACTAGCCAGGATAGGGGGGTGGCCCAGCACTGGACACTGAAGCCAGACTACCCAGGGTTCCAGTCCTGTTTCTGCCACCTAGTGGCTGGGAAACTGTGTGCAAGTTACTGCGTAGCTCCAGCCTCAGTGTTCCCATCTGTGAAATGGAACATCCTGTTCTGAGGATTACACGAGTTAATTAAGGGAAGTCCGTACAACAGTGTATAGCACATCATAGCCTTTGGGTTTTCTTTTGTTATTTCCAGCCTCACAGTCACATGCAGTGAGACAGTCTCCAAGCTCTGGGCAGAAGTGCTCTGCCAGCAACAGCCCCCACCCCCGGCTCCCAGTCTCCCCTCTGGCCAGGGCAGTGGTTCTGAGGCTTGGCCTGGGGGCACTTGTAGTTCTGATGCCCAGTGCACCCCTGATCTACACCGGACTCTCTAAGCACGGGACTCAGGCATCAGCTTTTTTGAGAAGTCTCCGGATAGTACGAATGGCCCACCCAAGTTAGGAACCAATAGAAATCTGGAAGCATTGGCCCCTGGAAGGTTTACTCAGCCTGAGTCCGCAGTCCCTGGAAGCTCTTGAGGTCAGAGTGGAATCCAAGGGTGGGGAGTAGATGGAAATGAAGATTTGCGCAGTCTGGACCACTCTCTGCTCATTCACCCACTGCGCACGAGCATATCAGCTTCCGCCGTGAGCCTGCGCCGTGCATACATCCAGGAATGAGGCCGGGCCGCTGCCGTGTGGGGCTCACTCACTTGTGGGGAGACACACGTGTATCCAGCTATCTCACAAACGCACCTGCCGGTGAGGGCCGTGGGGCGCAGATTCAGTGGTCAGGGAAGGCTTCCCATGCACGCCCAGACCTGGAGGGAACAGACAAGCCAGCAAGCGGAAAGGGGGCATGTTCCAGGTGGAGAAATCCCTCAGGCCAGATCGAGCGTGGCATCTTCAGGAAACCAGAGGATGGGTGTGTAGTTAAATCTAGGGGGGGACGGCAAGGGGGAGGGAGACAGCACAGGCCGACAGCGGCGGTGCAGGCCAGCGGGGGCCCAGGCGCCTTCGTCCAGGCAATGCGAGGCCACTGATAGGTTTTAAGCAAGGGATGACACAATTGGATTTGCAATTTAAAAACATCCTTCTGGCTGCTGTCAGGGGCCAGACTGACAAGCTCACAATGGTGCTGTCAGTCTATTAGACAAACAATGAACGGAGGCCCAGGAGCCCAGGTTACCTGTCAAGGTCATGTGGCTAGCAAGCAACAGAGGCCAGACTCCAGCTGGGTCTTCACGCCCAAATCTGGGCTCTTCTCACTCTGCTCCCTGGGCTGCATCCGCCCTGTCCTTCTCACTGCTTCCCCATTTGTCCTACACAGCCCCGCTTGTCCCATTATGATCTCATTATAAACTCCAAACGCCCCACAAATACCAGTTGGTTGTGCTAATCCATGTCGGCTGACATCCTTTCCCAAAACCGTTGGGGACAAATCATCATGCTTTGGATACTGATCTGATTTTGAGACGCATCCAAAGGCTAGCGGCAGCCAAGCTCGGCAGCACGAGGCGGCTGATAGCGGTCCTCTGTGGCTGTGTCACTAACGATCCCCAAACTTAGTGGCTAAAACACAATAAACACTTATGATCTCCGACGGTTTCCGTGGGTCCAAAATCCGGGAGCAGCTTAGCTGTGTGGTCCTGGCTCCCGGGCTCTGATGGGATTGTGGTCAAACGTCGGCCAGAGGCTGCCCTCCTCTGAAGTCCGGACTGGGACTGGAGGACCCATATCGAACACGGCTCCCTCACACAGCGGGCCATGGACTCTGGCCCCTGGCTGGTGGTCCCGTCCTGGCCACGTGGGCCTCTTCCCGGGTGCTTGAGTGGCCTCACAACATGGTGGCCGGCTTCGCCCACAGGGCGAGGAGGAAGCCACAGTGTTTTTTTATGACTCAGCCTCAGAAATCACACACATCCTTGCTGCAATATCCAGAGTTGGGTATTCACAGTGGAGGAGACCACACAACAGCGTGAACACTGGGGGAGGATCATTGGAGGCCCTCTTGGAGGCTGCGAGCACGGTGATCTTTTGGGGATGTGGTTTGGTGGTGTCTGTTGTGGTGTCTCTACAATGAGAGACAGAGATTGGTTCCTTGGGCGCTGGCAGAAACTCTTTCACCTCTTCCTTGAGGGGCAGGACCTGGAGAGTCGTGCAGGAAATGCAAGCAGTCACCTTCAATTCAACTCAGATCCACCAGCATTAATTGGGTGCCTACTGTGTGCCAGCCCACATCCCTTACCTCATCTCTCTCTCACTTCCCTGCTTGTGGTAGGCATTTGGGGTTTCCTCTTTTACAATGAGGAAACTGAGGGCCAGTGGGGAAATTGGTCAGGGACCAAGTGCCCTCTTTAGAAGCACAGTGGGCAGGACCAGCCAGGCTGGGAACCCATGCTCAGAAGACAGAGGGACAGGTCGCCAGGTACCAGTCTATGGGGGAGGAGGCTGTATGATTCCACTTGTATGAGGTCCCTAGAGACTAGGTCACATTCATAGAGACAGAAAGTAGATGGGGGTCGCCAGGGCCTGGGGGAGGGGAGGGGGGATTATTGCTTAATGGGTACAAGGTTTTAGATTTGCAAGAGGAAAAGAGTTCTGGAGATGGACAGTAGCAAGGTCATACAGTGATATGAATATACGTAATGCTACGGAACGGCACATGTAAAAATAGTAAAAATGAAAAATCGTATGTCATGTGTGTTTTACCACAATGAAGACATTGGGGAAAAAAATCTCCTGGGACCCCGATCCCAAGATAGCTCCTGGCTGTCAGGTCTTGGTCCTTGGGGGAGACAGGACTTGAAAACACCCCAGTAGCAGGGAACTCATGTTTACTGAGTTATTATGTACATGGAACTTGCTAGAATGGGGAAGACAACAGTGACCTCCGCCCCCCAGCTCACCCCCAAAAATGAAAGACAACCCTTGCAGGGCTCATCATTGAATGGGGCAGACAGACATCAATCGACTAATCGGAGGGAAAGGGGAAATTGCTACTTTAGGAAGGCTATCAGAGCACATAATAGGGAGTGCAAGGTGGGGGGCACCTGGGAAGGCTTCCTGGGGAGGGGGTTTGCCTGAGGTTAGAAGGAGATAACCAGGCAGAAATAAAATGAGAAGAAGAAGAGTACCACCCCCCCTCCCCAGGAGCTCCTTTGCTTTTTCAAGGGAGGGAGGAGGCGGGGAGAGTGCTGGAGAGGTGCAAGGTTGGGATGGGGTTAGGTGGCTAATGCAGCTGGGCGCCGAGCGTGGCGGGAATCACAGATCCGGCCTGGCCTGTCATCCTGGGCAGTTTCCCTGAGGGCTGGCACAGGGCAGGCCTTCACAGCCCTGCCAGCACCCAAATTCCAGCCAATGAGCACTCTCAGGGCTCAGCCCCACCCTGGAGGACACCCCGCTGTCCACTGTCGGTCCCTCCTGTTCACTGGCTCCAGCTCCTGTGGCTCTCCCACGGCTCTGACCTCTATGAAGTGGGGTCAAGTCCGGGATTGTCTTGGCCGCATGCCGAAACCGGCCCCCAGCCTCTCTGAGCCCCATATGGTGGCAAGAGCCTCCTTCTTAGGTCTCCCTGACCGCGGTTCTTCACAGTGTGTGCCCGGACAACAGGCCGATCAGACCTTTCCCCGGATACAAGCCATCCAAAGGCTCGTCACCTCACTTAGCAAAAAAGCCAGAACTCTTTCCTGGGACCTCTGAGGCTCGAGCCCCCCTCAGGCCTCCTGGCCCACTCCTGCACAGGCCTTCTGCCTGCCTCCAACTCCCTGGTTACACACCGACCTCAGGGCCTTTGAACCTGCTCTGTCCATGTGCTTAAATCTCTAGTCAAAGAGGCTCTCTCTGGCTACTCGGTTCAAAATAACCCCTCTGGCCCTCTATCCCATCTCTCTGTGTCATTATTCTCCATAGTACTTCCTACACTTTGTATATACGCACCTTATTTTATTGGTGATCTGGGTCTCCCCTAGAATGTAAATTCCATGGGGTCAGAAGATCGGGCTTGCTCACTGCTATATCCCCAGTGCCGATAGCACGGTCTGGCACATAGCAGGCCCTCAGAAATACCAAACGAATGGATGAATGAGGCACAAAGTATATTTTTAAAACAGAGACTCAATGAAGGAGAATGCTCTGATCACCAAAATTGGACCCAGAGTTGGTGGATGGCAGATGATTATTGAATGAATATGTGAACACGTACTGACCTGGGTGTGGATCGAAGAGTTCCCTGCCACTCACTGATCAGCGTTATACCTGTCTCCTCCTGAGGTCTCAGTCCCCCTGTCTGTAAAAAAAAAAAAAGGCTTTTATTTATTAATTTATTTAAAAACATCTTATTTTTTTAAAGCAGCTTTTAAATTGAAAGGTATCTAGGGACCCGACACAGGCTGCAGGGGTGTTCTTGCTGAAGATGGCGGCTTTGGAACCCTGTCTTGAGAGAACCTCAAGTAGACTCCCCGCTGAGCGTGGAGCCTGATGAGGGGCTCAATCTCATGACCCTGAGATCATGCCCTGAGCCGAAATCAAGAGTCAGACACTCAACCTGACTGAGCCACCCAGGTGCCCCATAGACATCCTTTTTTGACCCAAATTCACCCATCCACCCACCCAACCATCCATCCATTAACCATCCATCCATCCATCCATCCATCCATCCATCCATTATCCATCCATCCATCCATCCACCCATCCATCCATTTATTCATTCATTCAACAAACATACTGTATGCCTCTGCCCACCCGTGAATACAGAGGATCACATGATTGTAGATTTCTGAATGGCCATTCAGGAAAAACCTTCTCTTCAGTAAATGCTAGTGGCGTACTTACTTTGCCAGGGCTGAAGAGATGAAAAGAATCAGTCCCTGCCTCCCTGAAATTTAGGATATTACACTCAGGCAAGAAAAAGAGTCTGACATGAGTAAACCACCATCAGCAGCACAAAAAAAAAAACCCTCTTCATCTCAAATTCAAAAAGCACCCGTCATTTTTAGTTAGTGAGGCTGGATAATTTCTGAAATTGATGGATGCTTATAGCATACAGAAGAAGAGCATTTTTGCAACAACAGAAACTTTTATCTGGCTTTCAGGCAGCTAAAAACATCCCAACCCATGCTTTTCAGCTATCTTTACTGAGACTAATTTTCACAAACATCATTTTGAAAGAGGACTGTGGTGTACCAAAGTGGGGGGATGTGCCTCAGGGTTGAGGCACACTGTGTGGTTGGGGGTCCTGGGGCAAAGTCCTTTTTCCTCTTTGAGCCTCAGTTTCTTTATCTGCAGTGTGGGCTCATGTGAATAAAGGGGGCTGGACCAGATGACCCCTGATTGCCTTAGGACTCAGGCTGAACCCAGAATTTTTAAAAAGATTTTATTTATTTATTTATTTGAGAGAGAGAGAGAGCATGCGAGCGAGCGATAGAGGGGAGAGAGAGAGCCTGCACAAGCCAGGAGAGAGGCAGAGGGAGAGGAGAAGCAGACTCCCCACAAGCAGGAAGCCCGATGCAGGGGCTCGATCCCCAGATTCCAGGATCATGACCTGAGCCGAAGGCAGACGCTTAACCGACAGAGCCACCCAGGTACCACTGAACCCAGACTGTTTTTTTTTTTAAAGATTTTATTTATTTATTTGACAGAGAAAGACAGCCAGTGAGAGAGGGAACACAGCAGGGGGAGTGGGAGAGGAAGAAGCAGGAGGAGCCTGATGTGGGGCTCGATCCCATAACGCCAGGATCACGCCCTGAGCCGAAGGCAGACGCTTAAGGACTGCGCCACCCAGGGGCCCCTCCAACCGAGACTTTTAAGAGCATGTTCTTGTCCATCTGCTAAGCCCAAGTGGCTTACTACCTTTGGGGGCAGGGGTCTTGGAGGAATGCCCCCAAAGAATGTCCCCCCCCCAGCCCAGGGAGGCAAGGAGCCCTACGCAGCTTCTCTATCACCTGCTCCACCCCAACCTTTCCCCCTCCGACCCTATCCGCTTCCTTCCACCTGCCTGGTTCACTGCGCCCTGGCCCCAGCGCCTTCCTGCCAATTGTCGCATGTGCCAAGCAGATTTGAGCCTCAGGGCTTTGCAGTCGGTGTGCCCTCTGGCGGAAACGCACTTGCCTCAGCTGTGCACATTGCCCCCACCCAGCTCTTTTAGGATCTTGCTCAAATGTGCCCCCACCTGGAAGAGGCCTTCTCCGACCCTCTACCTGACCAGCACCCCAGTCACTCCGCATCTCCCCCTCTTTTATTTTGCCCCTTGTGCTCATCACTACCTGCTCTGTGGAATCTGACTGCCCCCACCGGAATATCAGCTCCTAGCGTATGACCTTGACCACTGCGTGGCCTCAGCACCTAGAACCTGGCTTCCAGTAGGTGTCCGGAGGGTATTTGTTGAAGGAGTGAGCAAATGAACACATATGCCGGGAGAGGGGAAGGCTGTGAGCCCTCAGCTTTGCCCCGTGGAACCCCTGGCCCTGAAGCCCACAGGGTGGTCCAGCTGATGGAGGTCCCGGAGACCCAGCTGGACGAAGAGGAGAAGGAGGCTCATTGACTCAGTTCCATGCGGCCATAGAACAACTTTCCTGATGTCAAGGGCTGTAACTTCTTCACCTGCACAGGCCACTCCAACCCCTGCCAGGTCTCCAGCCCTTGCCTCCGCTAAACCGCCCTGCCACCAGGTGCCAAAGGATGCCACCTCCTGTCTCAGACCAGCAGTCCCTCTCTGCCTCCTGGGGAATGGGGTGTGAAGGAACTGGGGTGCCGAGTCTGCATATTTTATATGCGTGCTCCTCCTGCCACGCTCACCACTACCCAGTGGGGTCGCAGCAATTGTCCCCATTTTATGGATGAGCAAAGTGAGGCCCAGAGAAGTGAAGAGGCTTAGGTAGGTCACAGCAAGCCAGGAAGGGGCCCAGCAAAGCCCATCTCCTTCTCCCCCTCCCCCATCTGAGAAAAGCCATCTGGGGCAAGGGCTGCAGCCCCCGGAGCTCCCTGCCTGGGAGGGAGAGCTGTCAGTCAGTGGGGAGTTCTTCTCCTCCTCCCTCCCACGCCCCCCCCCCAGCGTCACATGGCCCCGGGAAGGAGCGGAGCCTGCGGGGGCGCCTCCCCTGGGAGGCTGTGCAGGGAGCCCTGGGAGCTGCACCTTGTGGGTGGTGGCGGGGGACGTGCACGTGTTCAGGGGCACGCACGTGCTCGTGCTCCCGTTCCTCTCTCTGGCTCTTGCACTTTCTATGCAGCAACTCCGGAGGCATGTCAGCTGCTGGGTCTGCCCCCCCAGACTGGGGGCTCCCACGGAGAAGACTCCAAGGTCGGAAATGGCAGGGAAGCTTGGAGACGAGCCAGGCCAGCCTCCCTCCCTTGTCAGTAGGATCCAGAGTCCCATACGTCCGAACTGGGGCAGCATGGCGTGAGGTCAGTCTCCTTTGGAGAGCGCATACACTGAGCGTAGCCATGAAGTATAAGCGCTCCAATGTCAGACCCCCGGGTTCGAATCCGGGCTCTCTCTCAGCTGGTTGACTCCAGACAAGTTCCGTGACTTCTCTGAACCCCCATTTCCTTATCTACTTTACGACAATATTTACTGAGCCCTGACAGGCATGGCATACACCTCCGAGCAACACTATGCAGCAAATACTTTGTTGTGCAATGGAGAGATGAGGAAAATGAGGCACAGAGTGGTTAGGTAATTGGCCCAAGGTCACACAGCTGAGGAGTAATGGTGCCAAGATTTAATCCCAGACCATGAGGCTCCAGAGTCCCGGAGCTGGATCACTATTGGGTTCACTGCTGAGGATTCGATGCGATCAGGTGCATTAGCACTTAGCACAAAAGGGGCTCAAGGTCAGCACTCAATAAATGATTAGCGACGATATCACGGACCTCTTGAGAATCTGGTGGAAGATGAACCTGTCTTCCACAAGCACAGCAGACGATACTGCATACAGCTTCAGGGTCCCTGTGGTCCATGCATGAGTCCCCCTTGGGGATCTCTGCTCAAGCCCGGCCCTGCTGTTTACATATGAGGAAGGGAAAGGAGAGGCCATGTGTGTGTGGGGGGGTGTCCACATCCTATTACTTCGTTTGGTCCTCTGAGGTGGGTATCACTAGCCCACTGGGCGGATGAGAAAATTGAGGGACATGTCAAGACCTCGCAGCAAGCTGGTGGCAGACATGACTCTCTCTGCTCAGGGGGCTGCCCCCTTCTCCCCGGCTGGGTGTTGCCTGGCTCTGAAGCCAAAGTAGGAAATGGACACCCCAGGGTCATGCCCCGATGTGGTATATTTGGAGTGGGTGAGCGAAATAGAGTCACGAGTGGGTGCCCACTGGGCTGACCCATGTCCCAGGCCAGGGACTCCGAGCTTGCCCTGACCCAGCTCCTCTCCTGGTCCTTCACGGCCTTTCATAAGGTTGAGGATTCGGGAGGAAATGAAGAGTCACAGGAATCCTGGAAGGGCAGGAGCCACTCCCATACCTCCCTCTTTTATGGGTAAGAAAACCGAGACCCCAAACCTGACTTGTCATACACGGTCACACGACAGGGTGGCCACCTGGACTGGACAGTGGGTCTTTTGACGCCCAGGCCAGAGCCCAGGCAGTGGAGGTCAGATGGAAGAGCACTGAACTTGGAGTCAGGGCACTTGGGTCCAAATCCTGTCATTTGTCAGTGCTGTGAGTTCAGGCAAACCCATGGCCCCGGTTTCTGCATTTGGAAAATGATGACAGTACCTCCCTTTTAGAGCCGCTGTTGGAATTAAGCAACATGACAACTGTCCAGTTGAGGTTGTCCAGACCGTCCCCCCCTCCATCTGTCAAACAGCGTAAGTTTTCAGGAGGATTAAGTGAAGATAGCACAGTGCCCGGCATAAAGCAGGTGTCCGGGAGGTGGTCGTGGCAGCTGTTGCTACAGCAGGTGGTGCTACGATCCTGAGCACAGAGGATGCGCTTCTATCACTGTGACATGAATGGGTGGGTGGGACCAGTACGCGGGCCCGCCAGTCGGTTGGCAGGACACTAGGAAGTGGGGTGGTGTGATGGATGGATGGAACGAAGGTGGTGAATGGATGGCTGGGTGGAGAAATTGCTAAGAGGATAGATGGATGGATGGATAAGCAGACCAATGAACAGGCAAAGAGATAGTTTTGGGGGCAGACAATAGGTGAATGAGGGAGAGCGTAAGATAGATAGAGGGGTGGATGGATGGATGGATGGTTGGATGGACAGGTGGATGGATGGGTGGGTGGGTGGAAGGGTGGATGGGGGGATAGATGAGAGGATGGATCAATAGCAATCAGACAGAGATTGGTGGCTATTCAGACCAGTGGTGAGTAGATGGACATATGGGTGGGATAACTGAGTTGTAAGTGGAAAGATGAATAAATGGGCAGTAAGAGAGAAAGGAGGTTGGCTGGAATACCAGAGACCAGAAGATCATGTGTGTTCATTTCCCTTGAGCTGAAGCTGAGAGGCTGGCAGTGGCTACAGAACTGCCGTGGACATCTACGGATTGGGGAGGGGCGGGTCAGGGACAGGGCACCTGGGTGGCTCAAGTTAGAATCTCAGGGTTGTGAGATCGAGCCCTGCATCAGGCTCGGCTTTCAGCGCGGAGTCTGCTTGAGATTCTCTCTTCGCTCTGCCCTTCCCCCCACTCATGCATACGCGCTCTCTCTGTCTCTCAAATAAATAAAATCTTTAAAAGAGAGAGAGGGCAGGAGCTCCTTAGTTTGCTTACTGTGCGTACTTAATTTGTTTATTGTTCCAACAGGACAACCCTGCAAGGGGGGCAGCCATTGCTTCTTGTGTCCCCATGTCTGTGCTTGGAACGGAAGCCCTAGGGAGCGAGATGCCTGGGAGGAGGCCAGGGGCAGGGGCCGAGCCGCGCACACACACTCCTCAGTGCCGAGCGCAGGTGGGACGGCTGCCCGAGCTGTGCACAGGTTCTGCCAGCCATGGCCGCAGCCCCATAGCCTGGAAGGGACCCTTAGCTGGAGGAGCCTTTGCAAAGGCAAACCCCGAGAGGCTCCCTGGGGACTCCTTGAATCTGGGCCAGAAGAACGAAACGTCCCATTCACCAGGGCTCTGCAGCAGCAGGGGACCGGCTCTGGGAGGCCGCAGCCTGGGCCGACCCGCCACCGGCCACTGGCCGCCGTGTGCTGAGAGTGGCCTGGGACGAGCCCCTCCCCCTCCAGGCTCCTTGCCTCACCTGTCATCCAAACCACCTCCAAGGTCCCTTGAGCCCAGGCACCTTCCACCCATCGGATCCTTGTTTCCAGGAGCATCCTAGGGAGGGCTGGGCCACGGGGAGGGGTCCTGGGTGGTGAAGGGTGGCCGCCCCACCCATCCAATAGTGGCCTGGGGCCTAAGGCCCTGTTTCAGGCTTTGGGCGTTTAGTTGACAACGAGGACACTTTCTGATGGCTCCCACTTCACTCATGTGAAAGCCCGGCTGTCCAGTGGCTGCCACGGTCTGTGACTCTGCCGCCCCCTGCCCCCCATTCCTTCCTTCCTCACTGCTCGGGCCTCCCTGGCCTCTTGGGGTTGCTTGGAGGGGCCAGGCCGCCCCCACCCTGCTCTGCCTGGCCACCTTCCCCAGGGAGCCACGTGGTCACACCCTCACCTGCCACGTGATGCATGTAAATGGTCCCTGCCCCCACCCCGGCATCCCCCCAGGCCCGGCACTTAACGCTTCCTACAACACTGGTTACTGTGCACACTTACTTTGGTGCCTGTCTGCCCCGGACCAGAATGCCAGCTCCCAGGCAGGGACTTTCGGTTTGGGATCCCGCACACAGGGAGCACACAGTATTACTATTTGCGGTTAGTAACTGAAGTGTGCCCACTATGGGGGCAAGCAGTGATGGGGCATTTAGCAGGTGCTGGGTGCGCGGCCCACGCATTTATTCCTCATGGCACCCCTACCTCTGTGATCACAGAAGAGAGAGCCCAGGTTCCGAAAGGAAGGAGTCTACTCAGGTCCCACAGCAAGGCTGGGACCAGAGTGGGCCAGAGTCAGTTCCAGGCTCATCCCTCGAGAGCTCATGGAGTTAGCAGAGGCCCAGTGCTGCCACGTGGGACCTTGGCCTTGGGGAGGTCTCTCCTCTCCCTGAGCCTCGTTTCCTTTTCCGTCAAATGGGACAGTAGCAGCCCGGCCTTTGCAGGGCTGTTGTAGAGTGAGGATGCCGCTCGTGTGACTGCTTTCGGAAGAACGTGCCTGTGTCGCTGGATGTGATGATGCCACACGTGCCCTCACGGGCCTGGGCAGGGAGACCCATGGTGCCCCGGACAAGCCCAGGCCCCAGGCTTGGTTTAGGGTAATCTAGAATGGTGCCACCCACTGGCTCGGGATCAGGGATCAAGTCCCCCCTTTCTAGGTCGCTCATCCCTCCAGCTCCACTGGGTGCAGCCTCCAGGGAACTTCTCGCAGCTGTCGGGGACAGGGCTGTCTGGGAGGGGCAAGGCAGGCGGGGACAGGAAGGCCTCAGAGCTTTCCCAGGCTGAAGGCCACCAAGGAGCTGCTCTCGAATTCCTCCGCCACAGCTGGGCTGCTCTTGACGTGGCTTTCCCAGACCCCGCTGGCCCCTGTCTGCTGGGGATAGATACGGAGGCGTGCTCTGTAGGGGGAGGGGAGAGCCTTGTGAGGAGGAGGACTCCCAGGGCTTCGGGGTTGCTTGTGTCCTGTCAGCTTGCGGCTCAGGCTGCAACGTTTTCGGGCAACTCCAGGCCTCAGTTTCCTCATCTGGAAAATGGGTTTGGATTACCTGCTATCTCCCTGACTGCCCAGGGCTGGCTTGTGAAAGAACAGAGCAAGCAGCTCCAGGACCGGGCCTGGGAAGCACCTCCCCGAACTCTGGCCTCAGGCTCCTCATCTGTAAAATGGGCTCGTTGAGCTGCACTATCCCAGGAGTCCTTTCCCCCTCTGCCATTTCGTAATAGCTGGAAGAAGAGAGAGGGTTATGGCTGGGGAGGAAAGAGCATTTAGTGAGCTCTAACTGGATGCCAGGGGCCTTTTTGGACATTATCTCATTTGTCTGTTCAGTAGTTTCTTGCTGCTATCATGACCACATTAGATAAGCGCACACTTCTAGCTTAACACAATACACCTTTATTACCTTACACTTCTGGAAGCCAGAACTCCCAAATCAGTCTCACTGGGCGAAGGGTGTCAGCAGGGCTGGGTCCTTCTGGAGGCTTCAGTGGAGAAGGCTCGTCTAGAATGTATGCTATCTTTGTTCCCACATCACGTGTCCTTTTCTCCCATCGCCTTCTTCCCACTCTGACACTCCTGCCTCCCTCCTAGAAGGATCCTTGGGATTCCTTGGGCCCACCTGGATAATCCCGGATCATGTCCGCGTCTCAAGATCCTGAACCACACTGGCAGGGCTGCCTTTATAGTGTCAGGTGACATTCGCTGGGTTTAGGATGTGGATATCTTTGGAGGGTCATTATTCCATGTCTGGAGGGTCAACACAAACCTGTCAAGGAGCTCAGTTTCAAATCCCAGCTTGGATGCTTTGGAGCTGTGTGACCTTGGGCAAGGATGCAACGTCTCTGGGCCTGTTTCTTCACCCTTCAAATAGAGATAACGTCTGAGGATTGTTTGAAACAGTGCGGGGAAGGCTCTGACCACAGAGCTTGCTGCTGTTCTTGTGTGACTGTATACAGTAATCGTAATGGTCATAATCATTAATAATAATACCAGCTCCTGTTTATTGAGGACCTACTTGGTGTCCAACACTGAGCTGAGTATTTCTTTTTTTTTTTTTTTTTTAAGATTTTATTTATTTATTTGACAGAGATAGAGACAGCCAGCGAGAGAGGGAACACAAGCAGGGGGAGTGGGAGAGAAAGAAGCAGGCTCCCAGCAGAGGAGCGATGTGGGACTCGATCCCATAACACCGGGATCACGCCCTGAGCTGAAGGCAGACGCTTAACCGCTGTGCCACCCAGGCGCCCCTGAGCTGAGTATTTCTGTAGGTGAGCCCCAGTGACATGATCCTGGCTCTCATGGAACTGACAATGGAGCCGAGAAGACAGACTTAGAACAAATAATCACACATAATTAGGTAATTACCAGAGAGGCCCAGAGAGGCCCAAGGTCACACAGCTGGGAAGGGGAGAAGTGGGCGGGATTCACACCCAAGTCTGTCTGGCCTCCAAGTCCTTATTTTTTCCATGACACTCCCAGTCGCTCAAGGCTGGTCGAGGCCAGCAGAGGACCAGAGATGGGAAGGGACTTGCCAAATGCAGACCCAGATCTCTGGGCATGCTGCCCGAAGTTCTTCCCAGGGGAGGCTCGGAGACAAGTAGTAATGACCAGTGACAGACAGGACTCACTGAGGCTTGCTCGGGGCCACGAGGCAGGAGAGACACCACCCATGCTTGATGTCGTTTGGTCTTCATGGTGCCCCAGAAGGGACTTGCTATCGTCCCCCATCACAGATGAGGAACTGCAAGCGTCAGGTCACGTGACCTGCCCAGGGTCATATGGTGAGCCGACTGCCCAGGAGACCCAGGACACCCACTAAGAGGACAGCCTGCCGTGGAGCCTCCAACTTCAAGTTTGCCTGACCCTAAAGCCCGTCCCCAGTCCCCATACACCCCGTGTCTGGCGGCTGGCGGGTCTGCAGGGAGGGGGAGGTGGCTGTGGTCCCTGGAGCCCCTGGGAGAGAATTCCTCCCGAGGGCCGCCTTCCCGGAGACCCGCGAGCCGCTCGCGCCACCTAGTGGCCGTAAGGGGGCTTGCGGCTGCTCCGGGGCCTGGGGGACCCACAGAGGCACCAGGAGACACAGCCGGGCATAACCCGGTCATCATTTTCCATCAGGCCGGATCCTTCTAGCAAACTGACAAGGCTGAGCCAAAAGTGACCCGAATGATTGTCCTCATCTTGCACTTGAGGAAATCCCATGATTCTTCGAGACAAACGTAGTCCTTGTCCTCAAGGAGCTTCATTCACTCAACAGTCACTGACCACCTGCTCTGTTCCTGCCCCCTGGGAGAGCTGGGACACTCAGGCCAACCAGACCCCCCCGAGGCCCAGCAGGGACGACAAACAGATGAACCCACGAGGCCCCCAGGGCGCCTGGGGATCTGCAGCCAGGCAGGTCTAGCTGCTGATTCTGGCAAGAAGAGTAGCTAGCATTTATTGAGTGCCTACTGTTGCCAGGCACTGGTGTAAGCGCTTCCTACATATTGGCTAATTTGGTGAAATCTTGACTCTCTCTCACTAAGCTGTGTGACTTCGGGCAAATTAATTAGCCCTCTGATCCTTGAGATTCTCATTTGCAAAATGGGAACCGTAACCTTTACCTTGCTAGGTCATCGTGGCTTTAAATGAGATGGGGATATGTGCGTGCACGCTCAGGGGACTGCAGGAATGATGGCCACCATTGACATGAGTGCTTTAAGGGAGGGATGCTGGACAGGTCCCACAGCCTCATGTTTCTACCGCTGTTATCTTAGGATTGGGAAGGGAGGGAAGAGCACGGGAGGGAGCCAATTAGGACAGACCCCTGGAAAGGAAGGGAGGCTTGGCGGGGGCCTTGCTTTCCCTTCCCCCACCCCTCCTTGGCTCTTCCTTCCCCTCCCCTCCATTCCCAAGTCCACTGCCCTGGGCCAGGCCTCCCCATTACCTGCCTGGACCTGTGTTTCCACTGGCCTCACTGCCCCTCCCCCTTCTCTCTGCAGCTTCTAGAACACAAATCAATCTGTCCCTGTCTCTTTCCTGCTCATCGATCCCCACCCCCCCAGAAAGCCAGTCCAGATGCGGTGTTCCAGGCCGGCCCTCTCTCCTCACTCGGGCCTGCTTCCCTCATCTCCTCCCTTGTTTCCAGAATCCCAGGGTGTCGGCTTCTGAGGCTACATTGAACTGCCTGCTGCTCCCTCAGGCGCCCTGTGGGCCCCCTTCCAGCCCTTGTCCCCTGCTCCCTCCTTCCAGGTCCCTGTGCCCTCCTGAGGGAGGCTTTCCCATGCCCCCCTCCCCTAGAAGTTCAGAGGAATCACCCCGCACCCCAGTAGCTCTGCTCCCGCCCGCAGGCCACAGGGCGCTCTGTGCTGCCTCCCTTAGCGGATGATAGGCCAGACGAAGGGAGAGCGGCATCGCGAAATGCCTCAGTGCCTCGGTCACGTTAGGCACCCAGTTTCAGACGGGGCCGGGGCTTTGTCATGCTCGCGTGCCACGGTTGACTAACGATCGGGACTCGAGCGGTCCCCAGCACTGACTCAGTGCCAGGCACTGCGTTATGGGCTTTCCCTGGGGTACCCCCGTCCCCTCCACCCTGCAGGAGGTAGGGACTGTTGTTATCCCCATTTATAGACGAGGAAACCGAGGCCAGAGGGGGAAGCAAATGAGCATTGGAGTCAGGCAGGCTGGCCCCCGCGGCTGCCACCCGGCCTCCTCTCATGGTGCACAGATGCTGTTCCCTCTGCCTGGAACACCTTTCCCACCCACTTCCCTCACCTTGTCCCTGAAAAGGCCCTTCCTTTCCCCTAACCACTTTGTTTTATGCCCCCTGTTTGTTTTCCTTAGAGAGTGTCTCAGGGCTTTCTTTGAGGGTGCTCTGTTGTTTTTTTGCACTCACCACATGCACACACACTCACCGTCACACTCAGCTGGGAGAGCGAGACCTGTGATTTTGGTAGCGACCTTGGAAGCAGGCCCTCCAGCCCCAGTCCAGCCTTCAGACGAGTGCTGCCCCACTGCCATCCCGAACGCAGCCTCACTAGGGACTTGAGAGAAGCAGCCAGCCAAGCCGCTCCCAAATTCATGACCCACAGACACTGGGAGATAACAGACAAATGTTGACTATTTTAAGCCACTAAGTCTCGGAGTACTTGGTTATGAAGTGATAAGTAATGAATTCAACACTTACTACCTATCCGTTGTATAAATATGTGGATACATAACAACAGCTCCCATTCGTGAGCCCTTTCTCTGCGCCGGGCACTGTGCTAAGGGCTTTACATGTATGATTTGGAGTAAATCGTCACGACAACCTTGTAAGATGGCCGCTGCTCTGTGCCCATTTTAGGGATGAAGTACCAGGTATAGTGAGGTTCCCAATATCACACCGGCAGAGCTCAGACTTGCTCCCTGGCAGTAGGGGGACCACAGGATTTACTGCTACACTACACGGCCCGAGTGGCTGCTGTCCCCTCCTGGTCCCCTTCGCCAGCTCACGGGGGGCCACCCCTGCAGGCTGCGTGCTTCCGCAGAGGCTGATCCCGGAGCTGAGTGCACACGGCAGAGTCGAGAATGGCAGAATTCACTGCCCAGAGCTGGCTCCTCTTGTCCAGCCCCTGGGAGCACTGCCCTGTGCCCACCTGGGGATGCCAGCTGGCCGGGCCAGGTGGGGGAGGGCAGCTTCTGTTGAGTCACCCCCAGTGGAACCCAGTCGCTGTGGGAGTAGGGAGGGTCAGAGAGCTCAGATTGCGGGCAGCTTGTCATCTGTGCTCCTTAGCAAACCTGCTAAGGTTACACACTCCGGGATGCCGGCTGGGCACACAGAGGACCTCGGAGGCTCCGTTCTCTGGATCTAGAACAATAAGGTGGGGGCAGAGCTAAAAATAACTATGGAAAACCGCCGGGCCCTCTTGACCTCTAAGAAAAGGAGGCTAACAGGGTCTCCTGGGGAGCACGGAGCACTCCTTCGTAAGAGGGGCACTGGGCTGTTTAGAGCCAGGCCGCTTGTGAGAAGTGTGAGGGACGAGGGACCTGGGTGCAGGTCGGGTCTACCTGTCACCCTCACTGTGTGACCTCAGGCAGGTTCATTAACCTCTTTGTGCCTCTGAAAGATTCTTCTGAAGAAGATCGGATTATGATAGCACCTGCTCCCCAAGAATGAAGGAGCCTGGCATGAGACAAATGGTCGTGTGAGCTGGGGGCTTTGCCCGCTAGTAGTCTTTCCAGTGACCTTACAAGATGGGCGTTGTGACTGCCGTTTACAGATGAAGAAATGACATTAAGTCATCTCAGGGGCCACACAGAGCCAGTCAGGTCAGGATTCAAACCCGAGAAATGCCCTTGCCTCTCTGTCACCTCGCCCCTGTTTATTTTTGAACCTTCAGCACCTGCCACTGTGTGTGTCCCTTGTTAGAGGCAGTTCTTGTTGTGAAGCAATTGAGAAGAATGGGGTTTGTGGGTAGTGAGCTCCCCGTCACTCCAGAGGTATGCAAGCACAGCCTGGGTGTGGTAGGGGTCCTGAAGCATTAAATTTGGGGCTGAACTCAGTGCCATTTACGTCCCTTTCTGCCCCTCATTGCTAGGGTTCATCTTTGTCTTTCCCTGAAAGACAAAGGGGGGAAACGAAGGCCCAGAGCCAGGATTTGCCCAAGGTCATTCATCCAGCCCAAGGTGAATCTGTGTCGGGGTAGATGATCCACTCAGTCTGCTTTGCAACACACTAGGCATGGAGGAGACATAGCAGAGAGGGGGCTCCTGCCTTTGAGCCAACAGTGAAAACTGAGGACACAGGATCCCAGGCCGGGCAGGGGTGAATCCTAGAGCCACAGGCAGGTGTTCAGGGGGTGTGGGGCCAGGGAGGAGGCGAAGGCCACCAGAAACAGGGACCTTAAGCTTCTTTTGGTCCAATTCCCTTGGTGGACAGATGAACGGAAGAGGACCCAGAGAGGAGGTCTGTAACACGCAGGGCGCGTGACTGCTGAAGATGTAGGGGGACGGGAAGATGGGGGCCCTCGTGCAGAGCCTGCTGCTGTAGCCACGTGGGGGGATAATTCATGCCAGGCAGGAGCGGGACTGAATTGGGGACCTTCTGCTCACTCAGCCCTCCTCCTCACTCCTCCCTCCACCAGCACGAGAAAGAGCCCTGATTTCCCAAACCCTCAGGACGAGCTCCGCCCTGTTCCCTCTGTTCTGCACAGATGACGTCATTTATCCTAACAACAGCCCTGTGAGGTGAGGACTGGGAAGAAAGAGCATGACCTCCATTTCTCCAGAAGAAACTGCAGCCAGAGAGGTTAAGCAACTTGCCCAAGGCCACACAGCCAGCCACAGAGAAAGAGAGCTGGGAATTAAATTCTGGCAGTGGCTGCTGAGTGTCCCAGGTCTTTGCCCCACGTTCCTCCCCGCCCCCTCCCCACTACCCCGGCTCTGGTGGCCTCCTCCTGAGGGTAGAAGATGGGTCCACCCTGCTTTCCCTCCAAAGTCACCTCATGGGACCTTCAGCCCCTGCCCTCTGGAGAACGACTCGAGCTCTGGCCAGGAAACCACCACGCATGCCCAGGACGTGGGGCAGGTGGGCACCCACGTGTGCCAGCCACAGAACAGGCACCTCCTTTTCTTCACTAGCTTTTTGGAGCTTGAACTCACATTCCGTCCCCTTCACCCATTTAAAGCGCACAAGTCAGTGGTTTTTATATATGCGCACAGTTGGCTGCCTTCTCTACCATCCCTTTTAGGACATTTCCATCACCCCAAAATGAAACCCTGCAAAATGAAACCCCATTCCCTCATCCGGCCTGCCCTGGGCACCCACTCAGCTACTGTCTCCCTCCACGGATTTGCCTTTTCTGGACGCTTCTATAAATGGAGTCACATTCTGTGTGGCCATTCGCGGGCACCTCTTTTTGAAGCCTTCCCTTTTGCGGTAAGATGGTGCTCTCTTGATTTTGTAGGTGACAGAACTGCGCTCAGAGGGGTCAAGTAACTTGCCCAAGGCCACCCAACTCAAAGTTGGCGGGTGGATTTGGACTATGTCTGGTTCCAAAGACCCCAGGGCCACCCTCTTAGGCCTGGAGCCCGGAGCTGCCTGACAGCTCCCGGGACGGGGTGAAGGGGGCAGGCAGAGGTCTGGGAGTAGGAGGAAGGCTGAGAAGGTAGGGGCATTTGTGGGTACGAGGGGCTAGGGTCGGAGTGGCAGAGGAGCTGGGGGAGGCACTGGGTCCTGCCACCGGGAAGCAGGATCATGGGGAGGAAAGGAAACGAGTAGGGCAGGCAGGGGTAGGGACAGCTGAATGTCCCCGCAGGCAGGTGCAGGCCCCCCAGCTCTCTGTCCTTCCCTGCTGATTGGCCCAGTCACATCTCCCAGATGACTTCCCCACTTCGGCCTCCTTTCCCTCTAGAAATAGCTCTCTCCCCCCCCGCTAGCTCCCAGACCCCAGCCCTGCAGGATGACTCAGCCTGAGCCCTGGAGCCGGCTCCCCCCTGCCTCCTCCTCTTTCCCTGCACCTGTCCTCTCTGGCTCAAGCTCCCAGGACATACTTATCACCAGCACCAGGGCGGCCGTGCCAGGACTGCCTCGGCCAGCATCCGAGGGCGGGGCCGCACTGCCCGGCACGTCCACTGGCCTGCCTCTGTCCTTATGCCCTTTTCGTTGGAAGCACTGCTCCCCCCTTCCTGGCAAGCCCCTTTGGGGTAGACCCAATAACTTCAGGTCCTCTTATAATCCTCGTTGTGTTTTTTAAATGTGTTCTATATCTTGCCCCCAAAGAAATCAAATTCTAGGTTATGGTCTTTCGGGTTGCTCCAAGCTTGGGGCCCCCAATCCGATCCGTCCCACCGGCCCCTGTAAGAATCATTGACTCAATGAACTGCTGACATAGCCACAGAGTTTCCTCTCTCATGAATGGGGAAACTGAGGCTTGGGGAGAGAGAGGGACTTCTCCAAGTGCCCTCTTCCGGAAAGGGGCAGGCTTGGAGTGTGAACGTGTATCCCAGGCTCCCAGCACCACGGACTCCTGGGAATGGAATCTGACGGAATGGTCTTGAGCCCAGGCTGCCAATGTGGGGAGAGGAACTCTGAGACCTTTGGTGGCGCAAAAGTCAAAGGACGCAGGCCCTGCCTACTGTGCTCCAATGTCAAACTTCTATTCACTTTTTCATCCACTCCTTCATTTATACCCAGACAGCCTGGGTTGGAATACCAGCTCCACCAAACAGCGCTCTGTGACTTTGAGCAAGTCCGTGAACCTTTCGGAGCCTCAGTCTTCTCATCTATAAAATGGGTATGATTTAGCCCCTGCCTCACAAGGCTGTAGCGAGTTAATATGGGTGCAGCATTTAGAAAGTGCCCAGTACGCACTGAGTGCTTGATGAATGTGAGCCTTTGGCGTGGTGGCTATCCCTGGTGAGTGCATTACATGGGCAGAGCCCACTCCCACCCCCTGCCTGCCGCCAGCCTCAAGGAACTCACAAGGAGGTGCAGGAGGCAGTCAAGAAAATGGAGCTGTCGTAGTCCATTGCTGTGAGTGCTGGAATTGAGTTTGACACTGGGCTTGCAGGACCCAGAAGGGGACCTGACCCAGCCTGGGGGGCCCCCAGGGAGGTCCATGGTGCTGTGGAGGGTGCCAGCTGGCAGTGGAGGCGGGGCTCTGGCTTCAGCTCTGTTGGCCACTTGCTCTGTGACCTTGGGCAGGTGACTTACCCACTCTGGGCTGCAGGTTCACACCCTGCATGGTGCTGGACTGTCCCTCCAGAGCCCCAGGCAGGCTGACATCTGGAAGCCAACCATAGCTCCCTGGGCTATTTTTACCAGGACTGTGGGCAGTCACACCACTCATCAGAATCAGAACCTGGGCGGATGCATGGGAGCCCCAAGGTCATGCAGTGACCCCTCCTGTGTCTGAGGCTGGGCTGGCTCGCTCAGCAGGCTTTCTGGGCCCAGTCTTGCCCCCCTGTGGAACCCGAGGTTGGGGTGCAGCTGGACTCATCTCTAAGCCCCCATGTGCCCTGCACACCAGGGATTACAACCTGTTCTCATCCCCCACTGCATGCTTGTAAACTTTATTTTTATTTGTATTTTAAACTGTTTGGAAAGCCACAGAGAAGTCATGGGTTTAGAGGTGGGGAGGCAGGGAGGGATCGAGACTGGCTGTGAGTGGCAGAGACACAGAGAGACAGAGACGCAGAGATGAGAAAGACAGAGACAAGACAGAGGTAGGAAGGGACAGACAGATACATAGCGACACACAAGGAGACCGAGGAGGGAAAATAGAACAGGGTTTAGAGAGAAAGAAGAGACATGGGGAAGAAACAGAGAGAGAGAGCAAGATGGGGGAGACAGAGACAGACTGAGGGCAGGGTTGCACCCAGCCTCCCTCCCCGCTGCGCACGAACCCCTCCCCCCAACAGGTGCACAACATAGCCCGCTAGCAAGAAGCGACCAGTGGGGGGGGGCGGGGCAGACCAAGGTTTACCTTCTCTGGGCCTCAGTTTTGTCATCTGTAAACCAAATCTGAACAAACTGACCCCAAGCTCTCCCTGGACTTTGATGGGTTGGGGGCATTCTCCCAGCTGAGTGTGATGGTGAGTGTGGGGGCCTGGGGCCTGCTCGTCTCATAACGCTTCGGAGTCTGATGAAGCCCTGCCGTTCCGTCCCCCACTGTGGGCTCAGTGAGCCACCCATGCAGCAGACGGGAGGCTGGAGCTCAGAGAGGGGCTGACGCTTGTGCCAGGCCACTCAGCAGGACCTAGGGCTCCTTGTGTCTGGGCACCCAGATCCGCCCCTCCCTCTCCCCCTGGCTGCCCCACCACTTCCCCTGTGTCATCCCCTCCCTGGCCCTCGGCGCTCCACAGACCCAGCTGCACACACGCTCTTCCCTCGTGCTCTGCGACCTTCTTGCGGCAAAGAGCCAGGCGTGATGGAGTGTTCCTGATCCGGCCTCCTTCTCCCCTCTTCCTCCGTGACACTCTGCAGCCTGGGGACCCTTCACGAAGGACAGAAATAAATGCAGGGGAGAGGGGCCCGGTTCCAGCCGCCAGCCGCCAGCAGGGCTGCCCCCATCCCTCACCGATGGTGAAGAGCAGAAAGCGCCAGGTGCTGTTCTAGGCCTGTGATGTATGTGGCTTCCTTTGGTTCTCAGGAAGGCCTTTTGGGGTGAGTCATAAGAAAATCGTTATCTTCATTCGCAGGTGAGGAAACAGAGGCTCAGAGTGGTGCGCTCATTTGCCCGGCTCCCGCCCTGAGCTGGTGACAACTAAGGGCTGTGTAACACTGTCTACTCTTTCACATTCACGCCTGAGTCTGTTAAGGGTGACAGCCCGCCCTCGCCAAGCGTGCCCACATCCTAGCGCCCGGCTAAGTGCCACCTCCCTGTGGCCAACGCTGTTGCTGCCGGCCTGACATCTCCTGTCCTGTAAGAGTCTCATGAGAGTCACCAAGGATGCTCAGGGACGCTGATGATGAGTCCAGCCTGACCCCAGCCTGACCCCGGAGGCCGGTTACAGTTGCTCTCAGCCCACCTTGGTGGCCTTGCCCACGATTGGCTTAGTTCGGCAAGGGCATATGATCGAGTCCCGGAAAATGAGGGCTGAGAAGGAATCTGTCAGAATGGAGAGAGAGAGCCTTCTAGGAATGACTTCTTTTCAAAAGGGGACATGAGGCAAAGGCTTCCCTTTTCCTCTCTTTGGCTGTTGGGTGAAGATGTGATGCCTGGAGCTGTGGCAGCTATATTGTGAGCTTGAGGGGAAGGTGACGTGTAGAGTAGCAGACCTAGAGCCGAGTGAGTGACCCTGAGCCCGGACCCCCCCTGCTAAGTCCTGTGCACCCTGAGAACTTTGAGATGCCATGGTGAAATATTGAACTGCTATGTTTCAAACCATTACATTACATTTTGGAGTGATTTGGTATGCAGTAACAGAAATCACAATAGTAAGGGATTCATAGATATTTGGTGAGTTAAACCTATCGGATATACGATTAGGAATCCAAGTTTCTACCAAGTGGCAGTGACCTCACTTTCCCCTGGGGTGATTCACATCTGCTCCAGAGAGTTCTTTAGTGGCTTCTCATAGACACTTTCATGCTAGGTGAGAGGTGAGATACGAGTGACCTGGATCTGGCCAAGCCAGTAGCCTTTGGAACATCACCCACAGCCTAGGATTCTCGCCAGCCCAGCCTGTAGACACTTAGCGGGGGATTTGGTCTCTTGGCTTCGCCTGACGGGTTAGTGAGTCTTGCCTGGGCAATATCATCAGATGTCATCGGCTTTGCCTCAGGGTGCCTGCAGGATGGAGGGCGGGACCCGGGGACACAGGTCCCTGCACAAGGAAGCGTCAGCCCCCCTAGGCGAGAGAAGTGGCAAGATCACAACCACGTGGCTAGTGACAGGGGCAGCACCAGAGGGCACCCCAGGGGGAAAGATCAGGGCCCGGGGGCCTCTTCCTACCCACATTTGCAACTAGACTGCCCCCTCCCTGGACTCGGTCAGCCCCTGGATTCTCGGACAATGCAGAAAGAAGGAAGGAGGCCCCAGTGGAGAAACAGGACTTCCTGCTGATTTGAAAGTGGAGGCTCAAGCTGGCTTTACTTTGAAAAATGTGGGAGTTGGGGGACCATCTGTCCCCAGGCTGACGAGGCATGCCACACGTCTTACGTCAGCCTGTGCCTCCCACAAGGCAGGGGGCAGCTGAGACTGTGGGCGCCGCCCCGTTCCCTTCTCAACTGGGCCACCCGAGGCAAGTCGCTTACTCTCTGCCTTGGTTTCCCCATCTGGGAAGTAGGGATGGCGATTGTTACATCAGGGTCCTCAAGAGACACAGGACCAACGAGATGTCTATACAGAGAGGTTTATTTTAAGGAATTGTCTCCTGCGATCGCAGGAGCTGGCTGGTGCAAGATCTGCAGGGCGGGAGCGAGAGCACCCATCCCGACCCCACCCCCTCTGCCTACTTGCTTCCTCCCACCCAGTGCCTCAAACTTTCTTTTCCACACCCCGTGTTTGAGCCTGGCACATAGGACACCCAGTCCCCCAGAATCACCTAAAACCGCCACTCCATTCTCCTTCACCCTATGGGCTCCAGCTCCACCCACTGTCTGCATCCCAACCCCGCACCACCACACACGCTCCTCCCTCCCGCCCCCTCCCTGCCATAGTGACCATAAACCCCTGCCCACCCTTCAAGACCCACCGTTCCCCGATCTCCTCTGGGAATTTTGATCATGGCTCCCCTCTCTGCCTACCCCTGTACCCTGTGGACACTCCTCCCTGTCTCTCTCTCTCTCCCTAGATTGCGATTTGCCTAAAGCTGGAGATGCTGTCTTACTCATATTTCGTTTCTCCTTGTCTTGCTATGCCTGGTGGAGGGGCCTGTGATAAATGTTGCTGAATGAGTTGCATGGTCCCAGGCAGTGGTCATTCAGTCCACTCTTGTTTGTGTCTGATGACGTGGAGCTCACTCCTTACCCAGGCAGCCAGCTCCATTTTCAGAAACTCTAACCCATTGTAATGGTGCAAGAAGTATGAATGTGGGACATCTAAAGAATCCCCCTCTCCTGGACCTGGAAAAGACTATCTTTTGGTTATTTGTCCATTTTTTGCATTCCTTCTCCTCTTCCTAAAGAGGAAGGCCATTTTCTAATTGCTGGGAGAGAAGCTCATTTGTTGTATATAATGCAGTCATGGAGGATGGAGAGGAAGAGAGAAAGTTGCATTTGCTAGGAGTTTTAAGAAGGAAGGTTCTGTTGCAGTCTTTTTCTTTCTTTTTCTTTCTTTCTTTCTTTCTTTTCTTTCTTTCTTTCTTTCTTTCTTTCTTTCTTTCTTTCTTTCTTTCTTTCTTTTTAGAGATTTTATTTGAGAGAGAGAGCATGAGCTGGGGGGGCNGAGGAAGAGAGAAAGTTGCATTTGCTAGGAGTTTTAAGAAGGAAGGTTCTGTTGCAGTCTTTTTCTTTCTTTCTTTCTTTCTTTCTTTCTTTCTTTCTTTCTTTCTTTCTTTTTTTTTAGAGATTTTATTTGAGAGAGAGAGCATGAGCTGGGGGGGCTGGAGAGGGAGAAGCAGACTCCCCACTGAGCAGGGAGCCCAACCCGGGGCTCCATCCCAGGACCCTGAGATCATGACCTGAGCTGAAGGCAGAAGAGACACTTAACGGACTGAGCCACCCAGGTGTCCCAGTCTTTTTTTTTTTTAATTTATTTAATCATTTTAGAGAGAGAGAGAGAGAGAGAGAATGCGCACAAGCAGGGGGAGGGGCAGAGGGAGAGGGAGAGAATCTCAAGCAGACTCCTTGCCAAGCACAGAGCCTGACGTAGGGCTTGATCTCACAACCCCAAGGTCATGACTTGAGCCGAAACCAAGAGTCGGCTGATCACCTGACTGAGCGACCCAGGCGCCCTCTCCTGCAGTCTTGAGGCGTGAGAGAGGTAGATAAGGAAAGATGGTTCTAGTAAGTATTGGTGTGGCCAGTGTACCCGGGGATCTTTCACTGTCCTTCAAGAAATTCAAGAGTGGAACTCCTTCGTTAGTCTTGGCTATTGAACCGTCTTATTTCAACACGACATGGCTCTGAGCCTGGGCCACACGCGTCTGTACATGTATTAGGGCTAGCGTTTGTAGACCCAGGAGAAGAGTCATCGGTGTTTGGGTATAGTTTCTCTCCGATGTTGGGACCTTCCCTTGTGCAGGTCCACGATGGTGCTCATGAGCGCAGAACCAGCCCGTGTATTTTCTGGAGGGTAATTGTTATCTGTCATGGAACTCATGAATATTCCCTCCTACACCGCCCACCCCAGCCCCCGTACTGTTTGAACACCAGAAGCCGGCACCAACCCAGAAGCCTCCAGATTAGTAATCATCATTGCCACCAGACAGTACCCCTCTCCTTACAACAAAAATTTGGTAACACCCCCTTTGCTCTCCTGGAATGAGGCTCATTGATAATTTAACTTGCCTATATCCATAATTTTAAAAATTCACTATCATGTCCTAGCTATAACGTGTATAAAGATAAAAAGAAAGTTGTTAAATAATGAAATAAAATGTTTTTCAAAATTGAATCTTTTTGTTTGCTTTTCAGAAGAGGGGAGCAGAGGGAGAGAAAAATCTCAAGCACGGGACCTCATCTTACAACCCTGAGATCACAACCTGGGCTGAAATCAAGAGTCAGATGCTTCACCCGCTGAGCCACCGAGATGCCCAATAATTAATGTTTTTAAATATCTAATATGATGGCCATGGAGGCCGGACGTAGCGGTTGGGTGCTTGCCGCTCTGCATAGAATCACTCCCAGGTGCGTGGGGTGGGTGCACCGTCAGGATGGGCTGGGCTTTGCGGCAACATCCCAAAGTATCCCCACTTCACAAGTTTCTTCTCTTCACATTTCACGTTCAGTGTGGCCGGCAGGGGCTCTGCTCTTCCTGGAGGGACCCAGCCCACCGCAGGGACTCCACGTAGACACCCACGGTCATAAGTTCTGCAACAGGGAAGGGGTGTGGAGACCAGTCACCGACTCTCCACCCTTTCCCCAGAAGTGACGCACATCCACTCCAATGCCACCTACTATGTGCCCGAAAGGAGAGGACACTCAGAGTCCTGACAAACGTCTGTGATGACTGCACAGGCCCCGAAGGCCCACGGTGACACTCTGGTGGGGGGGCGTGCCATTTCTTTGAAATGGTGAACAGGTCTGGGTAAAGTTCCCAACCAAATCATTTGTCCCCCCAACAATGCACCATATTTTTAAACAAACTGTTCAAAGATCGTGTATTTATAAGTTCTAGAATTTGGGGTAGATTCACCATGTGGTTTTTCCTGCACATTCTAGAACACTGGGTGTCCCTTCCTCCCCTCCTCCCACCTCATGTCAGCATCCTCATCGCTGCAACAAAACATCCCACAAACATACAACATGCCCCCATCAGGGACAATACAGCTGCACTGAGAGCCGTCCATCTAGGCTCAGGGGCTGTAGCAAACCTTTTCCAGCAGAATAGCCCCTTTGGTTTATTCCTAATGAACTATCATGCAGAACCCCATGAAACACATTGGTGGAAAGTACCAGTGCCCTGGGTGACGCGGGGACACCCATCCCACCCACGTCGCCCTCGCCCACACGTGTCAGACCCTGGGTCCTTGGTGCCCAAACCCTGAGGCCCCACATAACCCCGGGTGCAAACTCACTGGGACCTCAGGATCACCGGCCCTACAGCGTGTGGCGAAGGGGCCGTTCTGCCTTCAGGGTGTTTTGAACCTGATAAGTCTAATAATTCATGAGACAACTTTTGATGAGCTGATTAAATTGACCTTGGCCACCACGGGGGGCAAAGGCCACCCCCCCCCAGAACATCAGGAGCTCCGTGCCTCGGACAAGATGCTGGTTTTTCCGAGGAGACGACGTCCTTCTATCAGTGGAAATATTTCCATCAAAGTTCCTACTCTCCTAAATGCGTTAACATGGGCTCAATATTTCATCTCTATTTCTGTGCGAAATGCCAACACAGAAAGAATGTTCGCGTTTGTGGGGGATCTGTGNCTGAGGCCCCACATAACCCCGGGTGCAAACTCACTGGGACCTCAGGATCACCGGCCCTACAGCGTGTGGCGAGGGGGCCGTTCTGCCTTCGGGGTGTTTTGAACCTGATAAGTCTAATAATTCGTGAGACAACTTTTGATGAGCTGATTAAATTGACCTTGGCCACCACGGGGGGCAAAGGCCACCCCCCCCCAGAACATCAGGAGCTCCGTGCCTCGGACAAGATGCTGGTTTTTCCGAGGAGACGACGTCCTTCTATCAGTGGAAATATTTCCATCAAAGTTCCTACTCTCCTAAATGCGTTAACATGGGCTCAATATTTCATCTCTATTTCTGTGCGAAATGCCAACACAGAAAGAATGTTCGCGTTTGTGGGGGATCTGTGGGCAGCCGGAAGGCACAGAGTTGATGCGGGGCCATGGAAGGTGAGAGCTTTGGGGCTTTTTTTTTTTTTTTGAAAGATGCCCCCTTTGCTTGTTTGGGATCACGCAATGCATGGTCTGCGTGTGTGTGTGTGTGTGTGAGAGAGCAAGCNTTTTTTTGAAAGATGCCCCCTTTGCTTGTTTGGGATCACGCAATGCATGGTCTGCGTGTGTGTGTGTGTGTGAGAGAGAGCGAGCAANGAGAGCAAGCGAGAGGCCACACTAGGAAGTATTAAATATGAGATAGAATTGAGATCACCAATCAAATGGCGAAGGCGGGTGTGTGTTGTGGCAGGCTCCTCGACACCTGCCCTGCCAGCCTTTGCTGTGACAAGCCCTGATGCCTCCAGCTTGCTCTGCTAAGGGTTTGCCGACAGCTCGAAGGAGTCGTCATGCACGTGGCTCTTGACCATGCATTGCTTCTGCTCTGCAGAGAGGACCCGGCCCCGGTGTCTGTCCCACCTTCCAGCTCCCCAGCCTGGCTGCGTCCAGAGAGCACGGTCCCTGGCAGGTGCGGCGGAGCTGGCCTGCGCGTCCCTGCGTGAAGGTCACCTTGGCCATCCTGGGGCATGAGTCCCATGGATTTCAGAGCGGAGAGGAGGGGAGAGGTGAGACGGGCATTCACTGTCACACTCACACACGCAGATGCACACACACCAGGCGTCCTCACTGAGACACGGCGCACGCGGCGATGGACAGACAGACAACTTCAGCAACCAGATATGCAGAGCCAGGCTCCACTGCGGCCTCCTGAATCCCTTATTTTTAAAATGTTCTAGAGTTGACTNTGCGCGTCCCTGCGTGAAGGTCACCTTGGCCATCCTGGGGCATGAGTCCCATGGATTTCAGAGCGGAGAGGAGGGGAGAGGTGAGACGGGCATTCACTGTCACACTCACACACGCAGATGCACACACACCAGGCGTCCTCACTGAGACACGGCGCACGCGGCGATGGACAGACAGACAACTTCAGCAACCAGATATGCAGAGCCAGGCTCCACTGCGGCCTCCTGAATCCCTTATTTTTAAAATGTTCTAGAGTTGACCGCACGCTCTTATGCCCACGAGAGAAAGAGGGCCGTGTAACTCCCGTACTCGCCAAGACTCTCTGAGCTGCCGGCATGGGTGGGGGGCGTGTGGGGCTGGCGGCCAGGGTGCAACAGTGAGCAAAACGCAGGGGACCCCTGCCCTCTGTGTCCGATGCGGGAGAAACGAAACAAACAAGGGAAACACAATGGGTGAAAAAGAACCAAATTCCTAATTATAACGCCTGACACATTCTGGAAGCAGAGCAGACTAGGTAGGGCGAAATACACTCCACTCCTGATACCAGAATAACTCCGGATAAAAAACACTGGAAAAACTTCAGAAATTTAGAACTGGGCAAGGAAATAAGAGATCCCTACTCAGAGTGTAACATAGCAAAACAGTGGAAAACAGGAAAGAGTCATGGAAGGGAGTGTGAGTCAATCCAAAAAACAGGAATTCTCGGGGCACCTGGGGGCACAGTCAGTTGAGTGGCCGACTCTCGATTTCAGCTCAGGTCAAGATCTCGGGGTCTTGGGATCGAGCCCTGTATCTGGCTCCCTGCTCAGCGGGGTCTGTGCTCCCTCTCCTTCTGTCCCTCCCTGTGCTTGCTCTCTCTCTCTCAAATAAATAAATCTTTTAAATTAATAAATTAAATCTTTTATTGATTTGAGAGAGAGAGAGTGTGGGGAGGGGCAGAGGGAGAGGGAGAGAGAAACTTTAGCGGACTCCTTGCTGAGCTCTGAGCCTGACGTGGGGCTTGATCTCAGGCCCTGAGATCATGACCTGAGCTGAAATCAAGAGTCAGCTGCTTAACTGACTGAGCCCCCCAGGTGCCCCTCAGATAAATAAATCTTAACAACAACAAACGCCCAGGAATTCTAGAAGGAGGTAATAAATGTAGGAAAGGCAACATTTGAATTAGATATTCTATGTCGATATTTTATATAGTTTATTATCTATATTTTAAATATAAAATCTCTCTCTTCAAATGTGAACTCTTACACATTTATATATACAAAATACATATTTATAAAATATATATAAAAATAAATCCCCTTGGTTTGTTTTCCTGGAGAGCCCTGACTGATCTANCACCATCTTTGTGACGTCGGTCTGCCGTGATGGGGCCCCCGTCTCCCCAGATGCCTCAGGAGCCAACTTTACCGGCATCCCTAGGCCCAGAGCCCTACGTGCACTCCCCAAAGGCAGGGGTCAGGCCTGTGTGCTTCACCACGGCCCCCACCCCACCCCCCACCGTCCTGAAGCCCTCTTTCCTCCCCAGTCCCTCCCCACAGAAGATCCGTGAGAGCAGAGACCATGTCCGTTTTCCTCACAGCTGGGAGACTAGACCCAGTCCCGAGCCCAACGCACAGTATTGGCTCAATAAATATTCCTTGAATCAACGCGGAATAAACACAGTTGAGCGATTACATTTGTAAAATATTAGCCCCTACTACCCCCACCCCCTGCCCCCTACCCCCTGGCCAGGATTTCTTTTCTTCTTTTGCTCTTTCCTTTTCACACGGCAGGGCATTTCTGAGCCCAAGCCTCAGGAAAAGACGTGACAGCTGAAAGCAAGAAGAACACGTCTCGTGTGTGGATTGGCGGATTCAAAAGCTCAGGCCCTGAGAGGACCAGAAAGAACACACAGAAAGGGCAAAGATTTGGAGGAAACCGTGAGGCATCCCTGCTTCCCAGCCCGGAAAATAATGTTCTGCATATGTCAGGAAGAAGAAACAGACTGCCGTTGGTGGTGGTCCCCAGAGAAAGTAGTTCTGTCCCTGCTGGAGGCCACTGCTAGCTGGGAGGGTGCCCTTGTATGAATTAGGAAAAGGCACCCCTTCTGGGTGCATAGCTTGGCAACTGGAGCCCAGACTGGATGCAGCCCTTCATTGGATCCCTCCACCAGGGGCTCTTGTGGAGTGCACAACTTGTACAACCATACAGGGCAGCCCTGCACACCCCTGCTAAGCCCTGCAGGAGGCTGGGAATGCTCAGATNGCTTGCTCTCTCTCTCTCAAATAAATAAATCTTTTAAATTAATAAATTAAATCTTTTATTGATTTGAGAGAGAGAGAGTGTGGGGAGGGGCAGAGGGAGAGGGAGAGAGAAACTTTAGCGGACTCCTTGCTGAGCTCTGAGCCTGACGTGGGGCTTGATCTCAGGCCCTGAGATCATGACCTGAGCTGAAATCAAGAGTCAGCTGCTTAACTGACTGAGCCCCCCAGGTGCCCCTCAGATAAATAAATCTTAACAACAACAAACGCCCAGGAATTCTAGAAGGAGGTAATAAATGTAGGAAAGGCAACATTTGAATTAGATATTCTATGTCGATATTTTATATAGTTTATTATCTATATTTTAAATATAAAATCTCTCTCTTCAAATGTGAACTCTTACACATTTATATATACAAAATACATATTTATAAAATATATATAAAAATAAATCCCCTTGGTTTGTTTTCCTGGAGAGCCCTGACTGATCTACCACCATCTTTGTGACGTCGGTCTGCCGTGATGGGGCCCCCGTCTCCCCAGATGCCTCAGGAGCCAACTTTACCGGCATCCCTAGGCCCAGAGCCCTACGTGCACTCCCCAAAGGCAGGGGTCAGGCCTGTGTGCTTCACCACGGCCCCCACCCCACCCCCCACCGTCCTGAAGCCCTCTTTCCTCCCCAGTCCCTCCCCACAGAAGATCCGTGAGAGCAGAGACCATGTCCGTTTTCCTCACAGCTGGGAGACTAGACCCAGTCCCGAGCCCAACGCACAGTATTGGCTCAATAAATATTCCTTGAATCAACGCGGAATAAACACAGTTGAGCGATTACATTTGTAAAATATTAGCCCCTACTACCCCCACCCCCTGCCCCCTACCCCCTGGCCAGGATTTCTTTTCTTCTTTTGCTCTTTCCTTTTCACACGGCAGGGCATTTCTGAGCCCAAGCCTCAGGAAAAGACGTGACAGCTGAAAGCAAGAAGAACACGTCTCGTGTGTGGATTGGCGGATTCAAAAGCTCAGGCCCTGAGAGGACCAGAAAGAACACACAGAAAGGGCAAAGATTTGGAGGAAACCGTGAGGCATCCCTGCTTCCCAGCCCGGAAAATAATGTTCTGCATATGTCAGGAAGAAGAAACAGACTGCCGTTGGTGGTGGTCCCCAGAGAAAGTAGTTCTGTCCCTGCTGGAGGCCACTGCTAGCTGGGAGGGTGCCCTTGTATGAATTAGGAAAAGGCACCCCTTCTGGGTGCATAGCTTGGCAACTGGAGCCCAGACTGGATGCAGCCCTTCATTGGATCCCTCCACCAGGGGCTCTTGTGGAGTGCACAACTTGTACAACCATACAGGGCAGCCCTGCACACCCCTGCTAAGCCCTGCAGGAGGCTGGGAATGCTCAGATAAGCTCGTGGGGTTTAAACACAGGAAATCTGTGCCTCCTGTCCCAGGTGAAGGCCTCATGGGGGAGGGGTGTCCCAAAGAAGAAGTGGCCCAGGGAAAAGAAGCCTCGGACAGCTTCAGGATTTCCTCAAGTGTCTAATGAGGACACTAAGTGAAGACCAGGTGGAGTGCAGCATCCCTGAGGACCACTGGGAACAGGTGACAGCAACAGATTGCCACCTCCCCCCCGCACACGCACAACTCGGCATGTGTAAGTCCCCTTAGCATTAGCCAAAACCCCAGGGAAATGTGGAACCAGCAAGCAACCTCAAGGAGACAGAGATTGAGTATCTGCCACGTAGCCACAGTGAGGATTCCAAATAGAAAGACAGAAGTTGCATTTTGTGCACGTCAAAGGTATAAACAGATTTTTCTACCGGCTGTGCTCAACAAATATTCGTTGGATGCATGCGGAATGAATGACAATTGGCTGGTGCTTCTTGGCAACTCCGATTTTCTTCTGCCCTCATTTAATTATCAGAGTACGTGGGGCCCGGACTAGACTGTCAATTGCTCGAGGGCAGGGAGCAGCCCGTTCAACTTTAAACCCTGCACACGCATCTACAGAGAAGTGCTCCCAGCCTGGGCATTCAACTGAATAACCATATAAATGCATGGAATTTTCCCCACACTCCAGGATCAAAACCGCCCCCTCCCCTCCTCTCCCACCCTCTCAGATAGCAGACGAACCCCCAAAGCCCGGAGCAGACTGGGTGGATGAGCCTTTTAGGATTGGAGACATGTCTCCCGAGCAGAGGAGCTCCGCCCTGTTCAGCTGTCAGGAACCTTGGTGTGGCCTGAGGTCAGGCTCATCGCAGGGGGTTGGGCCCCGGGGATTCAAGGGCAGGGGTGACTAGGTCACTTGCCCTGGGAGTTCCTGGAGCTTTATCTGCCCCAGGACTCGTATCTTCCCGGAGTTGGTATCCTGCGTCTTAGGTGCTTTTCGAGGCCCTCCTGGCCTGGGCGCTCTGATGGATTCAGGCCACCTTTTCCATGGCCCCTGTCCACGGTCTCGGCTCCAGCCTGCTGCCCGGATGCCACGGTCGCATGCCAACGTTTTATTCTGGGTCCTCGCCGCAGTATCACACATTCCGTCCGTGTGCTCGGCATTTGTAGGATGGAGCGTGTGTCCTGGCCTGTGTCTGTATGTTATTCCCCATGCATCTGTCCTTTCTCTGTGGCCAGAAGGTCAGTGCCTGCCACTGGCTGGCCACCTCTTTGTCTCCCCAGATGGAGTCCCCGCTGCCTCCTCAGCTTTGAACCCAGCTTTGCCGCCCAGAGCTGGTGTCCTTGGTGTGTTATTGAAGTTGCTGTAACCACGGTGACCGCCTCCCCCTGGGTCCTCTCCTCTGGGCACCCTGCAACTGTTTGCCTCTTACTACAAAGGTCTGCTGACCAGCCCACTTCCCCCACCAGACAGGTCTGTCCCGCCACCCTCCCTGATTCCCCATGCCCAGCACTGTCCCCGCCACTGAGAGGAGATCTAAGGAAGGCAGGTTCCCGTCCCTCTCTCCCTCCTGCCCCGTTTCCCTCCTGGCCTCCTCTCCCTCAGCCTCCGCCCCGCAGGGCTGTCCGCACACACAATCCCAGCCATTTCTTCGGTGGGGGCCCCTTCCCTTGCTCCAGGAGAGGAAGATCGCCAGGCAGAAGCTGTGATGTTGCGAAGTCTTTTATTAAAACCGGGTGAGTCACACCATTCGCTGAGAAAGCACACTTATGTTCCAGACCCCCGCTGCCTCTCTCGGGACGGGTGTGGCTGTCCCACTCCGCGCAGACCTCTTCCTCACTGCAGACGGATGTTGGGGGGCGGGGCAGTGATGGGTCAGAGCATCTTTATGGCGGGCCTTGGTTTACGGCTTGGATTTGGGATTAGAGGTGAGGGTGAAGGTGTGGTTGAGTTTGGAGGTTGGAGGAATTGGGTTGGAGTTTAGGAGAAAGGCAAAGCCAGTGGGACCTGAACGCCGCGGGCCACTGTGAGCCCAGGGCCGCACATCTCCGGGTTCCCGGGTTGATGACCCTCCACAAGGACCCCAGTCCCCAGGTCTGCGAAGCCACCGGAACAGCCTAGCCCAGCCCCTGCGCCTCTCCCACCCAGCTCTCATAACCAAAGCAGACACTCAGAAGCAAACACTACATGGCTACAGGAGATCCAGGCCCACCCGCCGCTAGGTCCCGGGGCCCGAGTGGGTGGGGGTGGGGGGGCATCCGGGGGCTTAGCCCTGGAACCCCAGCTCCTTGTACTTGGCAGCAATGTCATTCCGGAACAGCTCCAGGGCCTTCCTCATGGCCGCCTGGGCGTCGGCGCCGAAGTCCCCGGGATGCTTGCTCTGCAGGACCTGGATGATGGCTTCTGAGATGAACTGCAGGGGGGAGACGGGAGGGGTGCTGGTCACAGGGGCGCACGAGCCAGGAGCCAGATGGGAATCAGACCGAATCCCACCTTCTCTTTATTCCATGGCCACTTATCGAGTGCTTATTAGACACCAGGCGTGCATTCCAGGGGTCTCCGCGGATTAATTCCTTCTCTCCCTACCAGCCTGTGAGACAGGTGCCATGGGGAACCAGGCCCATCTTGGTGCAGGAGCCCAGGGCACTGCCTCCATGCTGGCAGCAGAAAGGAAGGGAAATGCTCCCATTCTGTGTTTTTACCCAGGATTTGGGGGATGGAAAATCTAGAAATTTGTGTATATTTAATTTTTGCCTTTGATGGCTCAGTGTGGTTATTGCTCTAACTAGCCTACGGTGGGGGGGGCGCTGGTGGGAGTGGGGGGCAGAACATCATTTTTCTGTGCCAAGCACAGAGCTGGTCCTCAGAGTTCTTGGTGGGTGGGAAGGAGGGAAGACGAGGAAGGGCTGAGGCCTACGGCTCTCCACCGGGACCCATCCTGTCCTGTACCAGCCTCACTGTCCCCACGAGGGCTCAGATACCCACACCGTCATTACCAGGACCATTTACAACACGGCTGTTTTAGCGACTGGAAGATCTCATGGGTGTAAAATGCTACTGGGCCCTTTTGACAGTTAGTCAAGATTTGATGCCAACCAAAACCCTGGCCCCTGGACCAAGCGGTGTCACTTTACAGAGGCCCAGACGGGAAAGTAGCCAGACTGAGGTCACATAGCAAGTGGACGGCAGAGCTGGAATTTGCAGCCAGGGGGCTGTGGACACACGGCTGCCCAAGCCAGGGACGGAGGCAGGGACTGCACCTCGGTTGGCTTTTCCCAGTTTCTCAGGGCGCCCCAAGTGCAAGGGATCACAGGCAGGTAGCGGGGGGGCACATGGTGACAGAGGCCTCAGGAGGCACACACAACAACACCCAGTAAACACAGTTCTGCCAAAAATAGGGACAGCGGGGTGCCCGCGGGGCTCAGTCCGTTGAGCGTCAGACTCTTGGTTTCAGCTCAGGTCATGATCTCAGGGTCGTGAGATCGAGCCCCACATTGGGCTCCATGCTGGGCATGGAGCCTGCTTCAGATTCTCCCTCTCCCTCTGCCCTGCCCCCATGCTCTCTCTCTCTCTCAAAAAGAAAAAAAAAAAAGGAAAAAAAAAGAAGCAGGGACAGCTCCATAAAAACCTGCCTTTGAGCAACGATCCGGACACACATTTAAGGTCACCTCTAATTCCATCAGTGTCACAAAACAAAGTGGGGGTTCGGGCTGCCGTGAAGTCAGCCCTGCCCCTGGAGAATGTGGGAGACCCAGGTTCCAGGCTCCACTCTGCCGTGACCCCCAGGGGTGACTTCACTCTAAAACAGGGGCTCAGCTGACCGCATCGCGTCCCATCACTTAGCCTTTCCTGAGTCTGGGGCACGGCCGCTAATATCCGGGAAAGTATGGCCTGGGGCAGCCAGACGATTGAGAAAAGTTGCTCTCAGCACCCAGCCCCTTTCTGTGGCCCCTCACTCCCTGGCGGGAAGCAGCAGTCTTTAGGAAGAGGACAGAAGGAGGTCCCACAGTGAGGGGAGAGCAGACATGGGGCTTCGTCTTAGATGCTGCAGGATTTATGCAGTAAATGAAACGTAGTTTAAGTAGACCTGGTTTCTAAGTCCACTTGCATACATCGTTTTCTCTTTCTGAGCCTGCTTTCTTGTCCCCCAGGAGGGGATGGCCATTCAAGGTGTATTGTGAGCCCACCACATGCCACTGGGGTTCAGAAATGGGAGAGCCAGGGTCCGCCCTTGGGGAGCTCATGTCCCAGCCAGGAGACAGCTGGGTAAAGACATAAATCCCAGTACAGCCGGGCAGGCGCCAGGACAAAGGATGAGGATAAAGCTGCCTTGCAGGGGGGTGCCGGGGGGCGCTGGTGGATGGAGCAGCTGACTGCCACAAGCAGAGGGGGTGGCTTCTAAGCGGGACCCTGGAGGATGGACAGGGGTCTGCTGCCAAGAGAAGATGGGCAGGGCAGGGGCGGCAGCATGCGCGGAATCTCAAAGGCAGGACCCACTCCTCACGTGTGTGATGCTGAGGGGGATGGGCAGCCAGGGTTGTCTACGTATGATTTGTGGGGCAGCTGGGGTGCAGGGAGGTGAGGCTGAGAGGCCGAAGACAGGGGTCGTGGTGGTTGATGGGAGACATTGTGCCACAAGGGATTAAGAGCTTGAGTTCCCGAGTACTGTAGATCAGACTGTACCTACTGGCTTATTAGCTGTGTGACCTTGGGCAAGCTACTTAACCTCTCTGAGCCTTCGGTTTCCAAATCCATAAAGTGGGTCTGAGAAGGGTACCTGCCTGGCACAGAGTGCGCTAAGTGCCTGCCCCATGTCCGTCTTCTCCTTCTTCCTTGGTAACAGAACACTAGCTGTAGTTAGAGTGGAAAGAGACTACAATTCCCAGCTTTCCATGCACATGGGTGTGGTCTTATCACTAACTTCTGGCCAGTGAGACATAAACAAAACTGTTGGATGGGATTTCTGTGACTCCTTACAAGAGAGCTTTCCTCCTCCTGTTTCCTGTTTGGAATATGGATCAGATGGCTGGAGCTCTAGCAGCCATCTTGGACCATGAGTCAAGTGTGAGGACTCATGACAACTTTGGTAGCGCAGAAAAAGCCTGCATCCCTGGTGGCTGTCCATACCAGATCTGGACTCCCCACCTCTGAACTTCCTTTGTGTCAGAGAAAAAGAAGAACTTAGGTGCAGTTCCTCACCTCGGGGAGACTGTGAGAATTCTCTGCAGCGATCTAGGCGATTGCTTACCGTGGCCCATCCTCACAGGTAGCTATGACCACGATCTTTATCCTCATCACTGCACCAGCCTGCCCNAGAATTCTCTGCAGCGATCTAGGCGAATGCTTACCGTGGCCCATCCTCACAGGTAGCTATGACCACGATCTTTATCCTCATCACTGCACCAGCCTGCCCGCTGCTCCCGTTCCCACGGGTTGCGCCTATCCCTCAGGCCCTTTATCCCCCAGATCTCAGTGCTCCCTCCCTCCACACCCCTCCTCCCACTGCTTATAAAGGCAGGACCCGCAGCTCAGGCTCTCCCCTGCCCACCCAACTTCTCAGCCCATCACAGGAGGTTCAGATCAATTCCCTTTGCCTGGGACACCAGGGCTCTCTCTTTATTCATTTGTAAAGATGCCAGAATGAGTGGCGCCAGCCTGCTGGCCACCCCACCCCATGATGGAGCCCCGGCTACCGTACTGGGGTTCCCCATGTTTCAGGGGTTAGGACTGTGGTGGGGGGCGGGGTCTGGAGGAACAGAGCCCTAGTTTGAATCCTGGAGTGTGCCATGGACAAGCTAATGCCCTCCTTGTGCCTCAGTTTACTCATCTGCCCAGTGGGTACAATAATGGTACCTTCCCCTGAGGGGAATGCAGGGGGTGCACCCAATAGCCACCCTCCCCTTCTTCCCCCGGATGACATACTGATTTGGGGGAGAAGTGGGTTTACTCTCAGTGACTCCAGGAGGAAGGCAAAGAGGGCGACAGCTCATTTTATGGTTGAGGGCACCAGGGCACAAAGAGGAACATCGTGGGCCGGGCTGGGACTCGAACCCACATCACATCCCTCGGAGACCTGTCCTCCCGCCCTCCCACCTGCCCCTGCCCTGCCCCCCACCTCCAGGTACTTGACGGGGATCTTGTGCTTGGTGGCATGTGACTGAGCCAGGGGCTTCAGCTCCGCCTCGTGCTGCCCCTTCTTCTTGAGGATGCCCCCCAGGGCAGTGAACACCGTGTTGCCATGCTTCTTCAGGTCCTCAGAACCCTTCATCTCATCCTCTGACTTCAGGTGCTTGAACTTGTCGAACTTCTCCAGGGTCTCGGGGTGGCCCTTGAAGAGCCTGTGGGTACAAGGAGGGCAGGCATCAGACGCAGGAGCGCGCAGTGGGGTCTGGAGGTGGCCAGGCACGAGTTCCAGGCTGGGCTTCCTCCCTACTTGCCAGCTGTGTGGCTTTGGGCAAGTCACTCTACCTCTCTGTTTCGCTTCCTCATCCAAGCAGAGGGGATAACCAGTCCCTACCCATAGCAGCAGCGCGGCGACTAAACGAGAGCGCACACGCTGCGCGTGTGCAGGGTGCCGTGTGAAGTCTCACCTTTATGATTATTTTTCATCCTCACGACCTGCCTCTTCAGCATTGCTGCTGTGAGAGGCAGGAGGGAAGCATGTGTCTGCACTGGTCCCTGGCTTCACCCCCATTTTCTCTAAGTTGTTCGGAGAGTAGGGGACTAACTGGAATCGGGTAGAGGAGGGGGAGGTGGGGGCACCGGGGCCCGAGGACCCTGGGTTTGTTGAGTACCTCCTATGTGCCAGGCTCTGTGCCAGGCTCTGCACCTGCACCCCCTTTGGGGTCCCACTATTCCCACTTTACAGTTGAGGGAACAGAGGCTCAGAGGTGGGAAGGCGTAACTTGACGTTACAGGGCTGCTGTGCGGAAGGGCCAACCCAAAACAGGTCTGAGTGACTCAAAAAACAGACCAGGCAGGGGACCATCTCTGCAGCTTCCTGCCTAGGGATCATCCTTCGGTTGCTTGAATACTGCCAGCTATCGGAGGCTCACTACTACCTGTGAGGGCCACTCGGCTCCAGATGGGCTCTCGGGCTCAGAAAGCTCTGGCTTGTTTTGCTCAGACACCCTGTCCCTCCTAGGCTCCTCACAGTATGGGTGGTGAGGCCCGGGGGGAGCCACGTGCCAAAGACCGGGTCCCTGCTCCTGCCAGGGAGCCAGGGAGCTGACTGCAGAGGGGCTCTGCCCGTGAACCCAAGTAGCGCACGTACCCTCAGACCTCAGCATTTCCTGCTGTGGAAAGGTAGATGTTACTAAAGGGATCTTACCTGCAGCCCAGATGGCCGTGGTTCTCCCCATTTCACCTGTGGGTGAACGGACCACAGCGGTAAGTGACGTGCCCAGGGTCACAGGGCTGGCCGGTGGCAAAGCCCACTGCAGAGACTGGATGGTTCTAGAGCTCATGCTCTCTGTCTTGTGTCACGCCCTGAAATGTTTGCAGGAGTGACCCTGTGTGCCCAGGCTTTCCCTCCTCCTGTCTAATGGCTTCAGGTCCTTGGAAAGTCCCTCTTGCCTACCTTCCTGGCTCTGCCACAGCCTCCAGCCCTGCTGGGGACACACTCCAGTTTGTGGAAGCATCTCACAGCACACACCCATATTCACGTGCATGCACACCCAGGTACACACAAGCGTGCACCGGCTCGCACCGACAGGGAGCTCTCTCTTCTCCCAGGAACGAACCCCTCCTGTTTCCCTAGAATACCCAGGGCTGTCCACGCCCTGCCCAATGTCACCACCTCACCAACCCCCTCCCTGGACCCTGCCAAGCCCTG